>NC_090923.1:354092333-354395363 GCF_040938575.1 Ambystoma mexicanum | reverse complement strand
GATTGTAATAGTCAACACTGGTAGAGATGTTTAAAACTATTGCATAAGGCAGATCCATTTCTATCTAAAGTGGTAATTTGTACAACTATTATAAATGTGAAACTATATATATTATCATAATTGAATTTGACTTGTATGCTAATTGTAGGCCACTGTAGCCCATTTTAGCTAACAGTCAACCAAAAAATAGCACTTCATGTATTTACATATCATATGAACTCAAACAGTGAGACAGTATATGTAGATTCCTCCATTAACAATAAATCAGCCAGGAATAAGAACAAATAATAAGATATGAAAATAAAAATAGGTTTACAATCCAGTAAAAAAATAAAACACACTAAATAAAACATTTACACACAACTCTTTCATTTCATAAGTGCAGCTTTTACAAATGTGTGATTCAGTAATTGGGACATAACCTTGGTACAAGTTCTGATATTGTTTAAAATAAAATAGGACCATTTTCTTTGTAACTCTTGCATCTGCAACACAATAGAAGAAATGGACAGCGATTTTACACAGGATTTAAACCAGAAGGGCATTTCTTATTGGAATTTAACCATTTAATCTGAGCCCTCAATGGGAGCACATATAAACAAATAGGTACAACAGATCTCCTACAATCTGGAGGGTTGATTTTGCATATATTGGTTCTTATTTCTGAGTGGACATCTGTCTTTGCATACAGCGACCAAGATGTGTGTACCGTTCCTGAAAGGGAGTACTTGGTACTAAAAACCCTTTCGAAAATCTGCCATTCCTTTTGTATTAGCACAAGACACTTAGTAACAATTATGCTTGCAAGATCGAGGAATGAGTTGGATTGGTGACCGTGTGTATCATATGTGGAGCCTTTATTCAACAAAAGGAATAATCATATGTGCTTTTAAGATCTGTGAATTCAATCAATCGATTTGTTAAGGATTTCAATCAGGCGACACACTCTGCTCCCGGCCTAGTGTACAGCGCAATGGAAAAACGTATTTGATATATAGATTCAATTATTTGAAAGATGTACCACTCGTATCACACCCCTTATTTAAGAATACCCCGGGTCACGCTGGACCAGGAATCAGGCTGGTTTGTAAAAGGTATAATTTATTTACTTAGTTAAGATCAAAAACACAAATAACTTTTGTGTTGGTTTCAGATCAGATAGCACAATGGTTAGAAGTTCCCCCTGCAACACTTCTCAACCCCCCAATAGGCAATGCAAAGAGATGGAAGGAGAGAGCAGGTATCCAGGAATAGTACAGATCAAACAGTGTCTCACTTCCCCCCTTACACAGAAAGAGAAAAACAAAGTGGCTTTTCAACTGTCGGTAAGACTTTTACGGTGGCTGAGCAAGAACTCTAAATGTGTGGAAAAATGCTTAAATTGTTGTAAATTCCTATGGGAGCCACTTTGAACAGTTGCACACAAACTAAAGCAATGATTTAGTCAGCTGAAAACATTTGCAACCCTGAAATCCAAGTCAGAAGCAGTTTGAATCTATTTTGCAAGTTTAGCCAAATATGTTTAAGCCGGCATAGCAGTAGCTAACAACTCAGAAGCTATTCGGGTGCATGTAGGTGTCTCATAGCTTGATCACAGTTTGACTTGGCTTGACATATTGAAACAGGCCTGAATTACTTTTTATGATTTGACATGATAATGCCCCTGGACTTTAAGATGCCGGGGTTTCCCAGAGATTCATGAAGAGCTAGAGCTTTCTTCTGCAATTTCCCCTTCAGTGCACTATACAGAGGCACCTCCAGGAACAGCTTCCCAATGGTTACCGTGGTGCGCAAGTCTTTTGGTCTTTAGCTTCAGGCAGGATCCAAGTTCTTGCAGCTGGTGTTCAGTATGTGTGCTATAGATGTTATGGGAAGAGTCTTCATCCTGTCTCTGATCAGTTATCTTGAGCCTTATGGAAGGGGACTTCAAAGTGTCAAAACTTCAGAGAAGTAACCAACAAATTGAAAGTTCTCGCTACAGGTCAATGTAGATCCTGCTAGGGGATTGGTGACTTCCAAGTGTCCTAGCAGTAACTGATGGGGTCCTATCCCAGTAAAATGTGGTTCCCTCTTTAGCAGCACTACCCAGAGTCCCTAGAACAGCTGCTTCAAGATGGAAATTAAGCATTCAGGAGGTTTCATAAATTCTGGAAGGAATCTTCCATTTACAAGAGCTCCAGATCTACTTAATGATGCACCGGCGCTCAAGATCCGCTTCAACCATAGACATGTAATATTTAGAACTGTTAAATGGTAAAAACAGGATCAGCCATACCTTTAGTTCTTTATATAGCACAGCAAGATGTTTTGGAGACAGGTAGCTTCATAGCAATGTCTATCCAGCATCCATTGTTATAGCTAAGTGGGCACTTCCACCAGATATGGCCTAATAAACAAAATGGCAATGTATTTTACCCTGAGACTGTACGTTTCAAATAAATCCCACGCTGTTCAAGCACAGATGCTGACCTAGCAGTCCTTTGCATTTACATTACACGTTCTCTAATTCAAAGCTCTGTACTACTTAGTTCTGGTTCGAAATGACAACTGTATAAGTATAATTCGCTTTGCTAAAACAGGCAGCTGTTCATAGTGCAGTACATCAATACTGCGTTTTAGCTTGCCGTGTGCACATTACCTTGTTGTATTGTAACTGAATTCCTGAAATGTGCCCATGTTGCCTGACAAGTGCTGGCAAATCAATAGACGGTGTACCACAGAAACTATGCATAATGATATGATATGATATGATATGGTATTTGTAACGCGCCTATACACAAGTGTTTCAAGGCGCGACGAGGCAGGGAGGGAGGGAAACAAGGGGAAGACAGACAAACGATCCTACTAGGCCAGGTGTCATTCAGATCGCGCAAGTGCAGAGGTAAGGGGAAAAGGAGAAAGTGCAGGGGGAGGAGGTGGGGGGGAAAGTGCAGTACAAGGTAAGTAGCGTAATAAAATAATAAATAATAAATAAAAGGGCCAGCTGGTGGCAAGTGCGAGGTAAGTGCAGAGCAAGTGCTGGGAAGGGGGCTGTAGGGATACAGTGACAGTCCCACAGTGCAGGGGGAGCCAGGGAGGCAGTGCAAGTGGAGAGTGGCTGGGCCCTGGACCGAGGTCACTGAGAGTGGCCCAGATGCAGGTTTAGTGCAGAATTCAGTGGGGAGTTAAGCAGGTTTAGCAGGGGAGAGGGAGAGAGAAGGCAGAAGCGAAGAGGAAGGTTTTGAGGTGCTTCCGGAACCGGAGATGGTTCTCCTCGAGTTTCAGGGAGGCAGGAAGGCTGTTCCAGAGGGAGGACCCTGCTGCGGAGAGAGATCTACCCCCAGCTCGTTGCTTCGAGAAGCGGCTGACCATGAGGGAGTTGGAGACGGATGAGCGAAGGGCTCGTGAAGGAAGATATTTAGGAAGAGAGAGTTGAAGGTATTTAGGCCCCAAGCCCCAGAAGGCCTTGTGGACAATGCAGAGGGTTTTGAACTTAATCCTCGCAGCCACTGGGAGCCAGTGAAGAGATTTCAGTCCTGGAGAGATACGGTCCCTGGGCTTGAGGCCAAGGACAAGTCTCGCAGTTCTGTTCTGGATAAGTTGCAGAGGGCGGAGAGTGGAGGCAGGCAGATTAAGATAGAGGCTGTTACAGTAGTTCAGCCTTGAGAGAACCAGGGCTCGGGAGACAGTGAGCTTCATAGATGTCAGCTATGCAGTTACTCACCCTATGGGTCAGCAGGGCCATGTCTATTAATGGTCTAGAATACCTGAAATCGGAAAAGAATGGGTGTGTTTCTACTAAAAGGTTAACACTCATCACACTGGGAATATACTGAAAATGCATAACAGTAAACTAGTTGATTATTAGAACATCAACATCAGCTGGAAATTACATTGTATTGCTTAATAGCACAGTGAGAGTATAACAGAATTGTGCAAAAGTAAGATTGGAGTACAGTATCCTAGAATTGTGACAACTGGGACAAAACTGCAATATGTATACTGCACATATACTGTGATTGTTCAAATTATTATAGATTGAAAAATCATTTTTTTAAAAATGGGAATGTCAAGCTGGTAATGTACTAGGATTTGCAAAACTAGTACAATACCAGTTGCCGTAGCACTGGTGCAAGTACTAGGGAAAAACGACCATGTGCCAAAAAAGTATTTTTTCTCCAGATGAATATTTGTTTTAGCGCTAATAAAATACAGTATTAGCAGTAACGCAAAGATAACACATTTAGAGAATGTGTAGTCCTCAAAATACGTGACACCTTATTGTGGCATTGCCACATCATTTCAGAAATGTGAAAGGCCTAGACAATGAGGTGGTTCTGCATTAATGAGTGCACACTTACAAAAAGGTGCCTTCGTCTTATATGGACAGGGTGGAGTCATACTTTCCCTTAGACATCTACAGGCTACCGATTGGGCCAAGTGAATGTGTGAAGCTCACCCTGAAAGACCTGCTCCTAATAAATAATAATACGTTGTGTTTGGCATGGCTCTGCTATCACCGGGAACCCAGTTTCAGATTGCTTGGTAACTGCTGTTACTCATCGTTGTCATTATCCTCCTCCATTTATCAATGTACGGTATAGCGGGTGAACGGCTGAGTCGCTTCTACCAGGGCATAGAACTCATGATGGTACAACGTTCATTTACCGGCAGTCATTTTTTCCGATGGGATTTTTGCTGACATATTTTCTCCAAAAAACTCATTGAAAAACATAGGGGGGGTGTGGGGAAGGGTATATAAGCATTGTGGAGGTAGGGACTAGTGTTAAATAGGGGAGAGGTGTATGGGGGAACCCCCCAAAAAGGAAAACATTACATTTCAATGAATTTTTTCTGCAAAGAAATTCGTCAAAAAAACCATCTAAATAATGACCGTTGATGAATGAACATAGAACCCCCATTACATGCAGCATAGACTTGTTGCTAAAAGGATCATGTTACACTTGAGCTATCCTACAGGCCTGAGATATGGTCTCCTACTCAGGTATTTTGTGGAGTGTTGTACAATGGATACCCGCAGGAGTGTAGCCTCTGTGCTCATCTGCAGGTGACTGATTCATATAGCAGTATGGCCAACCCAGCCCGTCAATATTCAGAGGATGACAAACTGAGTACAAGTGAAGTGGGTACTAGGAACAACAGTTATTTACGGTACCAACATTGGACAGCAAGCACTATATAAACAAGCATTAGCAACGCCAACAGTTCTGCCTTTATTTAATGCCAGTTGCATTCTTATATGCTCAGCAACAGCCAATATATTGCCAGTGACGCCGGCATGTGCACAAATGCTATTAAGTTAGGCCCAAATAAAGCAATGAGAAGAGAAACTCAATAATCATCTAACTCCAAGTACACGAGAAAACTCAGCTTTATTCCAATACAAACGCCCGCTGGGAAAGCGTGCAAAGGACAATCTCAAAATGGCACTAGGAACAACAAGTTTAAAACTAAAAATTGTCACAGCTGACATCATGGTTAATATAATCATAAAAAGCACGTCTACTATCACACTTAATTTGTTGGTAGAGAATAAAACGTATAGTTATCTACAAGTGAACCCTTCATTATTGGTTCTTCCACAACAAATATTTCCTCCTAGATACATCCTTCTGAAATTGATACATGTCATTCTCACATGCTATTGGTCGGTACTCTACTACACGAGCCGATAAGAAGAACAGGGTTTGATAGGCCAGTTATGTGCTCATTAGGCAACAGCACTTCTATGCAGTGCCAAGTTATGTGTTGAGAAAGGAGAGATGGACGAACTGCTATGATCCAGTTTAAAGAAGCTTCTCCTTTCTCATTCGCGGGTCTGCAGTCTTATCTGCCAGTCTGTCCGTGGCATTGGCGTGTCGTCGCTATGTCTGGATGTTCTAGGAAAAATAACAGGTGCACTATCTTATTGTACCGGGAATAAATTACCACTGTTCGGATCACATAGTAGAGAACCACTGTTCAGAGCTCAATTGTATCTATTTGTAGGATTTTGTGCTATCCTAACGTGTGTGTGCTTTCCTTTGGAAACCACTCAGGGACTGTATAAATGACAATGAAAGATACATGTCCCACATTGCAAACGCCACAGAAAAACTACATGTCCCAGAAAGCATGATTTCCCACTCATTACTGATATTATCACGGACATTCACTCTGCCTCACTCATTATGGATTCATGCACATGACCATCTGTCTCATAATATGTTTGCCTCACCCGTGGGGATAATTTACCACAGAGTTACCTACATATTCCAGAATGCATTCCCTCAGTCAGAAGAGAAACTTACTATTGGACTATATGCCCAGAATGTACTCCGACTCAGAAGCTTTATCCCCACAAAAATTCATGTTCCAGAAAGTAATCTGCTTCTCATAGTGCAGTTAACCACAACAGACTACTTATCCCATTATGCACTGTTGCTCACTTAATAAAAAAGGTTCCACAAGATTATGCGACCCATAAACTAACCAGCCTTCCTCAAGAGGACTACATGGACAAGATGGATGACCCCATACAATTTCCAGAATAAAGTCAGTATGGAAGAACATGATAGGGGGTGTACAGGAGCACGCTGGGTAGGTTTAGGATATCCTAAGCTAATGTCAAGTGGCAGCCAAGTACATACAGCATGAGGGTGAACAACAAGGAAGAACAGACAAGATAAATAAGAACAATGCAACAGAAAGACAAATCTGACAGTAATGTTGAACATATATTTATAGGAAACAGATAATAGAGAAACAATGTACAATCCAACTAGTGGTGTATATAGGTCTAACCGGACACTGCCCAATGATTTAAGGGCAGTGCAATGCCTCGGTAGAAGTTACTCTAACATATATTCACCCAACAAGCTCATGGGAGAAGGACAGCAAGAGTGGTGTCTGGACAGTAGACAAGCCTCTGTGGGTTCAGCCAGAACATACAATGGATACCATCGGTGGGAATAGAAATCCTCACTCTGTTACATAACTCTGTTGCATAAAATATAAGCCGAGAGAAAGAAAGGGGAAGAGATTGCCTCCTACAATGTAGGAGCCAATCTCTGTACAAAGGAATACACAGAGGCACAGATGAGGACACTATAGAACACTTACCAGACATTAAGAGCTGAGTGGAGCCGTATGATTGTGCTACACAAGCAGCCACAAGTGTGGTATATGGAATTCCTGGTTTGGGGAGGGGCTAATGCTTTCAAACTCCAGGAGTATTTATTTAGAAACAAAAGCACAGTAATTGTTGTGGCATTTTGAGTGCTGTAGTACATTGAAGTTGGCTTTCCTTCTTTGTTCATGTTGAAAGACGTGTACCTGCAATTCTGAGTCAAATGTAGTTTCCAGATTAGGCTTCTGGGTGTTCCAGACATCATGCAGGTGCATTCTGGGAATTGTAGTCCATGCTTCTGGAAATATAGATTTGTGCCATAAGAGGTTGGATGGTGATTCAGGCATGTTTAGTGATGGTTCATAATGTGTAGCCCGTCTCCAGACAGCTCCACCTACAGGCAGAGATGTAAAGTCGTGACACATTATATGTCACAAAGCTCACTAACGTGCCCTATAGATGTCACTGATTTTTCTCCAGATGTTACCCAAATCTCCTCAAAATGGGCTCTCAATCTGTTTTATATTCCTTCAAAAAGCCTGTGATGTTCTTTCAAATGTCCCTAATGTCACACGAAATGGGCCTGATGTTTCATCCAAATAATGTTATATTAAATTTGGACCTGCAATGTTGCCATTTCCTGGTGTCATGAATAATAGGTTACCTAACTAAATGGTAGTAAAAGTTATGAGGGTTGTGAGAATCAAAGGAACATTCTGCAAGTTTAACCCATGCCCAACTAGCGGGACATGAAAACACATCAAGACATTTCTTTAAAGCAAGCATTCAACTAATTTAGCTAGGTTATCTCTGTAATCACCCTCCCCATCCCAAAATGCCTCTGATATTCCTCCAAATGTACCTGATGAATTCTCCAAATCTCGTGAAATATCAAATATACCAGGCATATGTACCAAATACATTACCCAACTCACCCTGGCATTCCTGGTAAATCTTGATTTTATTGATTTCTTTATTTATATAGAGGAGGAACAATGCTCTTTTGATCACAAAAGAATGTAAATAGATAAGAAATCATGTGACGGGAAGCAGTGAGCTTCTTCCAATGGGGTGAGTTTGAAGGACATTCTGACAAGGTTCTTGAGGAGCATGAAAGCAATAGTCACTGGGGACAATACATGAGTGGAAATGAATAGATTAAGGACAACGAACATTGGACATTTTTTAAGTGAAGGTAGGCGGTACGGCCAGCTGTGCTCGGGATGTGACCATGATGGGTGACGTGCTACAGTGGTGTCAGCGATAGTGAGGGACAAAGTCAGGTTAGAGAGGAGGGATAAATGTTAGCTAGCAGGAAGATGAGAGATAAGATAAGAGGGTAACTCTGAGGGAAGGAGGTAGGCTTTTAGTTTGGCTTTGAACAAATCCATATGGACTGGTTCGCAGATGTCCAGGGGGAAAGGATTTCCATGCAAGTGGAACAAGAAAAGAGAAAGAGAGGAAGCACAAGGGAAGTTGAGGAGGGAGAATGGCGATTACGAGAAGTCTTGTAGAGTTGGATAGAGGAGGATAGATACAATGGTGCCTAGCCGTGGATAGATTTGTGAACCAGTAGAAGACATTGAAATCTGGCCCTGTTTTGCATCATCAGCCATCCAGCCCGGTGACGGTAGAAGGAAGTAGGTGTAAAGTGAGGGAGTTCAAAGAGGGTCCTGGTAATGAAGTTAATGATCTTGTCGAGGGGACTGAAAGCATAGTTGGGGAGACCAAAGAGGATGTTATTACAGTAATCTAGTTTAAAGAAGACAAGAGTGGTTAAGAGATGCTTGAATGTATTGAAAGGAAGAAGATGCCTGATTTTCATAATATTTAGGAGGTTGAGACAAGTTTCTCTTCCAGTTTTGGAGATGGAAGTAGAGAAGCTATGAGAAGGGTCATAGATGATGCAGAGGTTTCTAGCTGAAGACTAGAGGAGGAGAGTGTCAGGTGGGACTGGATCAGTGGAGGAAGAAATCAGAGAGTGCCTTTGACAGGGAAGAAGCGCACCTCTGTTTTGGTAGAGTTTAACAATATAGAGTGCAAAGTCATCCAATATTTAGCAGCAGAGAGATAGTTGGAAATTTAGATAGAGAGATCAGAGGAGAGTTCATGAAAAGAGATGAAGAAGATTTGGTACGAGAACCCCAAGGAGGAGATTAGTGCCCCAAGAACAGAGGTGTAAAGAGGAGCAGACCCAAGACAGAGTCTTGACGAACACCAACAATTAGAGGAGTGAGTTGAGAGGTGTCATTGCTCCAGGAGACAGAATTGTCGATGTACAAGGTAGCATTTAATCCAGGCAAGTGCTTGATCCTGAATCCCATTAAGAAAGAGGGTATTAAGGAGATCAGAGTGATCAACAGTGTCAAAGGCAGCAGACAGGTCAAGGAGACTTAGGATAGAGGATAGGCTCATGATGTATAAAGGACCATTCACAATCTTTCATGACCAAAACCTCTTTAATACTCCCGGCATATGTCAGCAATATGTATTCCCAGATGTTGTACAGATTTCTCAGATGTTTTCTCTCAATCTCCCTTTTTCTAGTACATTTCCGTAGGTTTCTTTGCAAATCCTCTTGCATTCTCTATAAACCTTAATTTAAAGCCCATCAAATCTCCCTTATGTTTGTTGCAAATCTCCATGGAAATATCCTTGATGTTTCCTGCAAATAAAGCTTGTTTCCTGAAACCCCCTACAAATTTGCCCAATGTCCACGGAAATTACCCTGATATTCCAATCTGTTTTGTAAGGCTGTATGCATACCCAGTCCTGCTCTTGTATGCCAAAAGCTCCAGTGAAAGGATTGCATCTAGAAAAGGGCATATGATTAAGCTGCATTTTATTTCACAGATTGCATGTGCCGGATGATGATGAATGTGTGCGGATGTGAGAAGGCTGGAAGGTTCAAACTCATGGTCTAGGCATTCTAGTGCACCGAAATGGTGAATTATTGTAGACATAGATTTTTGGCCCGTGTTATCCAGAATCACTGTCGGAGGGAGTTACAAATGTACATATAAGTGTGCATTTTTATTACCACAGGTTTGTTTCAAGTAGAGCAGAAATGCATTGTAATTGTTCTTTTTTTCTATTGTAAATACATGTAGTTATATTAAGTTGTAGTTGTAATAAATATGTAAAGTTTGACTTTAAACCATTCAATACTAAGAGGACACTGGGATAAATACCAGAGCCACAGTAGGTATACCCGTAAATTCAAAAACACTCAACTGTCTGACCTACCATGGATAAGTCACCACAGATTTCTACAACTCATGGTCACTTTGTTCAAGATGTTATCAAAAACCTTTATTTAATGTGGGTATACAAATATCTGTACATACTTATTTTCAAACCAAATGCTCATCTCAATCGCTCATTAACAATCTGAACATGTATCAAATGTTCTGCCGACACAAAGCACATTATGTAATTCCTTAGTTTCAGTACTGTATCAACAACACTTCAGTGACATCCTACTGAAACAATTTGATTTTTGATTCTGTGTGTTATGTGGTGAATTGAGGGTTTTCCTTGACTCACATAAATAACATATCACTGAATCCCTGTGACAGAGAAGGGGAAGGAGTGGCTGGTCAATCCGGCAATATGCAGCGTTCACTCATCAGCTGCAAGGAAAAGGCTTCATCGTCCTTCAAAACTGAATAAAAGCACATCTGAAATAGCACAGTGGTAGAACAGGCCATGTAAAAGACCCAGGTTCAATCCTCTTTAAGGTCCGTGGGTAAACTGAATTTAAATTAGTGAAATAACATCTAAAACACCACAAAAGCATGGGGAAATAAAATAAGACTGACGAGGAACACAGAGTCATACCTACTATCTAGCCAGGATGAGCAAACCAGATAACCTAGAGAAGAGCGCTTATAATTATTTCGAACTCCTAATTAAACCAACTGTTATTCAAACAGATCAATAGGGGATAACCTGCCCTGGGATCAAAGCCAGACAGTTAAGCCAATCTGGAGTCTGCCAGCAGAGAAAAGATGGAACAAAAGAAAAGCCAGTTTATTTGTAAGTTGTCTCAGCTGGGGGCTGGTTGCCTGGTTAAGGGAAAGCAGTGGAGAAGAAGCCTGAAGCAGGGGGAGGAAGGCTGCCTTTCTAAAGACAAACACCTCAAAGAGCCCAGCTGAACCCAGAGGGGGAGAAAAGGCCTGCACCCCTCTGATCCAAGAACTGGAAGAATGGCAGCCAGCCCATGGTAGCCTGTTGAAGGAGCTAGGCAACCTAAAGTTCACCACGGAAGAAGGGAAGGGCATGAGGTGAGGGTACAACGTTGTTTCATCGCCTGCTGTTACATCGCCAGGCTTTTAAACATGCACATTACATCGTATCTGCTCATCACATTTTTTAGGGGTGGGAAAGGGAAAATAAGGTTTTGGGCAATAGTAAAAAATAAGTGTGGGTGAGGTTTGGGGGGGACCCATCCACCCCCCCAAAAAAAGAAACGATGAGCACATTTGATGGAATGGCACGTTTAAAAGCCTGGCGATGTAAAATCAGGAGATGAAATCACATGGAACCAAGGTGAGAAGGGGTGAGCCTAGTGTGAAGGAGTCAGTTAAGAGACTTATCCATTTACTCTAGGTGAAGCTAACCTAAGAAAGTGAAGATACCCACCAAGAGAGGGAAACAAAGTTCAAGAGACCCCAGAAGAGGGGGAGAGAGTGAAGACACCAATGAACAGGCATGAAAGAGATAAATAGCCTGAGTGGAGTAAAAGAGTCTAAACCCCTGGGGAGGAACAGAAACACCCAGTGTGGGGTAAATAAGTGCAAATGGCACTGCCAGATGTCAGGAGAAACAGAGACTTAAATACCTCATGTACGATTTTATGTTTAAAATTTAGCCATTACATTGGCACCTGAAGAACTTTATATCCAGGGGAGAAAACCTGGAACAGAAGCAGCAGTCAACCATCTTTTAGTTGTTGATACCTTTGATTTACGTTTGTTCTTTTTCTATAAATATGGCAGACTTTGGGGGAAGGTACTTTATGTTTTGATTCATCCTGTAAAGAATAGTTTTTCCTTGAACATTTCAGTTTCAGAGTACGTTTCCTTGAACATTTGAGTGGTAGAATAGGAAACTTAGCACTTCAAGTTAATTTTCATTATTTTAGTTTGTTGTTTTCTTTTAAGCTGGCCAAGAGGTCGGACTAATTGTAAAACAAGATAACAAAAATCCATGAATATGATATCCAAGATTCTGAGTCCTACTGCTGGTCTTTCACAGTCATTGTCTAATGTACAGTCAATGTTGTTAGTCCCAAGATATGTTGCTAGTACACATCATTACACAATACACTCAACATGATTCAGTTCATGACCCCTTATTGTAGAACCTTCATCAGGTATAAATATTTTCCAAACATTCACATTAATTCGAAGGAGCATTCTAATTCTAATGGGTAGGCAATGTTTTCATCCTTAAATGTTCTGGTCTTCTTTTCACACATACTGCATTCTGATTCTTATTATGAAAGTAAACCATTCCTGTCATGGTCATAATTACCTTTCCCAAGTTCAGTTGCCCAAAGGACGTCTAATACTTCATTTGCAGTGGTAATGCATCTGCTTTAACATAACAGGGTCTACAATTAGTTAGAAGGTTTTGGTCATGTAGTGTTGATATGTTGAGAATGGCAGTATTGATTTACAAAAATAAAGTTCCCTTAGCAGTACACCTTTTTGTGAGCTTTATTCTTGTGCAGTGGTTGTATCATACCATTTAAGAATTTGAGAATCAATGTTCCAAAAATCATTGAATAACCATTATGAATCAAGAATTCATAGGAAATCATTATAAACACTGACTGCCACGTGTACCTGGCAGGCAGCATTTACTCTATTTGCACTGCACAGCCTTCCGTTGGCTCTTTGGACTTCTCATTTGCACTCTGAAAATGACGAAAATTGCCCAGAGGGGACCTGTTTGCACGTAACTTCAAATGTAAGCGGTCCCCTCCAGACAATTTGCACTTATTCTGAAAATGAGGTCTTTACTGAGTCACCAATAAAAACAGTTGCACTTCATGCTGTCATAACATGTATGTCATGCTAGACCCCTTTCCTTACTGTTTCCTTATTCACTAAAAACAATAGCTTGGGTTGAGTTGAGATAGACCTAAAAATGCATACATGATATTACTAACATTAGTAGTAATAGTAGGTGGTGTATTCTTAGAATTATTATTTTAATTAATATTATTATTAGTAGCAGCAGCATGATGGCTATTATGTGGAACTTTATTTTCTATTCGTACGCAGGGAAGGGCACTCAGACAATCAGGTCCGGAAGTGACTAGCCGTATTCTCCCAGCTATCCACCCCACTTTCCTGTATACCACCATTATTTGGGTCCTTAGTCCCTGGTCCCTCCCCATATCCTACATTGGTTCCTTCCCAGTCACAGCCCCACAATATCCCACACTCCTTCCCTTTCCACCCTTAACTACTGGACCAGGTCTTCCTTTTCTGCCTGTGACACTTCCATAGAAATAGAAGTGGGCCTTTTCCATTTACAATGGCAGCGTCGTTGTCCCCGCCATCGATTGGGCCTGCACAATATGCATGCAGCCTTATTCCTGTCCCCCAAAAAACCCTTTTCAACTTTTTACATCCTGGAGTGAGGCCGAGGGTTCATATTGCAATCACACCTCCGTCCAGCAGGATGTTGGGGGGAAATGGCTCGTAAGGGCCCTGAGCCCTCGCTTTGCTCAAACCTACATATGCCCTGTATGCGCCAGAAGCCTCTCCTTCCCCCAGAAGCTCACTGTCTCCAGAGCTCTGGTTCTCTCTAGGCTGGATTATTGCAACAGCCTCTTTCTAAATCTGCCTGCAACTACTCTCCACCCTCTGCAACTCATCCAGAACAGGACTGCAAGACTTGTCCTTGGCCTCAAGCCCAGTGATCGTAGCTGTCGAGCCCTGAATTCTCTTCTTTGGCTCCCAGTGGCTGCAAGGATAACGTTCAAGACCCTTTGCATTGTCCACAAAGCCTTCCGGGGCCTCGTTCTGCAATAGCTTCAAATCTCCCTTCGGAAATACCTTCCTACTCGAGCTCTCCACTCCGCCACCTCCAACTCCCTCAGGGTCACCCGCTTCTCCATGCAATGAGTTGGGGGTATATCTCTTTCATCGACTGGAGCCTCCCTCTGGAACAGCCTCCCTGCCTCTCTGAAACTTGAGGAGAATCATCTTCGGTTCCGGAAGCACCTCAAGATTTTCTTCTTTGGTTCTGCCTTTGCTCTTCCTCTCCCCTGCTGATCTCGGTCTGCCTCGGTGCTTGGCACCTGGCTACCCTCTGATTTCCAGACCAGATCTCTGCATACCCAGCTGCATACCCTGCTTCCTGGCAACCCCTGCACTTGGGCCTGTATCTGCAACACTACAGTCCCCTTCCTGCACTTATCCGACACCCGCTGCCTGTGCCTTATTATTGCACTTACCGCCGTCTGGCAGCACTACCTGTTGTTGTTTGATGATGTGTTCAGCACTTTCCACTCCTCCCCTGCATCTTGCACTTCCCGTTTCCCTCTCCACTGCACTTGCACGTTCTCAATGTCACTGGGCCTAGGAAGATCGTGGTTTTGTCCTCCCTTGTTTCCTTCGCTTGCCGCCTCGTCGCGCTCTGAAACACTTGTTTATGGGCGCGATATAAATAAAATATCACATCATAAATGTGGGATGATTGCGATACTAATGATATGATCTGTTATACCGAATGTGTTAATGTGTAGATTTTTCTCATCCTTTCCCAATTAGTCACAAGAAGTTGTGACTCATGTAATTTGATGGAAGGTGGTGAAAAAAACTTTCCAATGAAGCAATGAAAATAGATTGCTCAAATTATGATCCTTCCTCTGTTTTTTGATTGTGTCAGATACATTCATTAAGTACGACTATGAGTTACCATGGCAGAATAGGTTATTCAATGGAATCAGACTAGAAATATATTTATGTTGCTTGGTAAAGGGAATACCAAAACCTTTATGAAACTAAATAGCATGAAAGAAGAAAAAATGTGCTAATTATATGATATATGATATGATATGGAATTTATAACGTGCCTATACACAAGTGTTTCAAGGTGCGACAAGACAAGGGAGGGGAAACAGAGCAAAGACTGAGACAATGATCCTACTAGACCAGGTGGCATTGAGATCGTGCAAGTGCAGGCGAGGGTTGAAGGGGAAAAGTGCAGGGGGAAAGGGGAGGGGACAGTGCATAGGATAACAGTAAAATAAATAAAGATACTAAATAGGTGCAGCCAGCTGGTAGCAAGTGCAAGGGTAAGTTCAGACATCAGGTGTCAAGTGGTGGTAGGGGCTGTAGGGATACAGAAACTGTCCGTGAGTGCAAGGTTTGCCAGGGGGGCAGTGCAGGTGTGCAACTGGCAGGGGGGGACCTGGGCATGAGATCAAAGGGTAGCTAGGTAACCAGTGCATTATAAGATTCAGCGAGGAGATCAGCAAGGGAGAGGAGGAGAGAAAGCAGAAGCAAAGAGGAAGGTCTTGAGGTGCTTCCGGAACCGGAGATGGGTCTCCTCAAGTTTCAGAGAGGCAAGGGGCTGTTCCAAAGGGAGGCCCCAGCAGAAGAAAGAGATCTACCACCAACTCGCTGCTTGGAGAAGTGACTAACCCTGAGGGAGTTGGAAGCGGATGAGCGAAGAGCTCGAGAAGGAAGATATTTAGGAACAGAGAGTTGAAAGTATTGAGGTCCCAGAAGGCCCTGTGGGTAATGCAGAGGGTTTTGAACTTAATCCTCGCCGCCACTGGGAGCCAGTGCAGAGATTTCAGTCCAGGAGAGATACGATGCCTGGGCTTGAGGACAAGGACAAGTCTCGCAGTCCTGTTTTCGATGAGTTGCAGAGGGCGGAGAGTAGAGGCAGGCAGATCTAGAAAGAGGCTATTGCAGTAGTGCAGCCTAGAGAGAACCAGAGCTCTGGAGACAGTGAGCTTCTGGAGAAAGGAGAGGACAGGAATACCTCTGAGGAGGTGCAGCTGGTAGTGTGACTTCTTTGAGACATCAGAGATGTGAGGAGAGAAGGAAAGTGTGGAGTCGAAGATGACACTGAGGTTTTTAGTCTCACTGGTGGGAGCAGGAAGAGGGCAAAGAGAGGCTGGACAGAGAGTGACAGGAAAGGAGGGAGCAGGTGTGCCTATGAGGAGAATCCCGGTCTTACTGGCATTAAGGCAGAGATAATTGGTGGCACACCACTCCTGGATGGCGAACAGACAGTCAGAGATGGGAGAAGGAGAAGAGGTGGCTGAAGGGAGCCTGTAAATGAGCTGAGTATCATCCACAAAGCACTGAAAGTAGGGGCAGAGAGAGGCAATGCAGTGGGCAAAAAGTGCCAGGTATTGGTTGAACAGCCAGGGAGAGAGGTTAGACCCCTGGGGAACACCACAGGTAGAGATAGAGATAGAGGAGAGGAAGGACCCAAGTTGGACCTGGGAGGGTCGATCGGAGAGGAAGGAGGTCAGCCAAGCCAGGGCCTGATCAGTGATACCCAGGTTATCACAGACACGGTTGAGCAGGATGGCATGGTTGACCGTGTGAAAGGCAGAAGAGAGATCAAGTAAGATGAGGACACAGGTGGTGTTGTAATCGAGGTTGGCGATCAGGTCTTCACGGATGTTCAGAAGAGCAGTTTCCATGCTTCTGACAGCTCTGAAGCCAGACTGATGGTCATGGAGACAGCCAACAGATTCAGAGTGAAAATTAAGCTGGGAGTTGGGCAGCTTTTTCAGGAGTTTACCCAGGAAAGGAGTGATGGAGATTGGACGATAGTTAGCCAGGCACGAAGGGTCGGCAGAGGGTTTCTTAAGAAAAGGGTGCACAAGGGAGTGCTTCGGGGGAGGAGGGGGAGACTCCAGTGGCAAAGGAGTGATTGCAGAAATCAGCTAGAGCAGGAGCCAGGGTGTCAATGAGGTCTTTGATGGTTTTGAAGGAAGAGGGGTGAACCTGTTTCGACGACACTTTCATAGATCAGACTTGTCTAGAAACCTTGTTTTAGGAGAACAGGGGAAAGGCAGAGAAGCAGGGAAGAAAGGTGGCCGAAGAAGGGCCAGAGAAGGAGCAGGCAGTAGAAGGAAGAGGAAGCGAGGAAGAGAGAGAAGACAGGATGTCCTGAGTTTTAGAGATGAAATGAGAAGCCAGGGCCATGCAGAGGGCCTGGGAGGGGACTGGAGAGGTGTAGATTGCAGCAGGATGGCCAGCTCCTTGCAGATTTTAAAGAGTTCAGCCAAGTTGTTAGATGCCGCGGAGATGCAGGCTTGAATGTGCAGGAAGCACGCCATTTCCTCTCAGCCACCCTACACTTGCGTTTAAAGGTGACGAGGTCTGAGTCATACCAAGAGTTGCACTTGACTTTGGGCTTCAAGCAGATCCTCATGACAGGAGCAAGAACATCAAGAGTATCAGATATAACAGAGTGGAGCATGGAAAGGGCTGTGTCAGGGTGTGAGTCAGCCAAAGAGGGAGGTGAGGGAGAAAGTGGCGGCGAAAGCCTCAACTGACACACGCTTCATGGGTCGGATAACCAAGAACATAGGTGGCAGTGCTGGGGTTGGCTTGGCCTGAGGGGTAGAGAGGGAGAGATGGGAGGAAAGGAGACAGTGGTCACTCCAGGAGAGAGGAGTGATGTGAGGGAATGAAAGGGCAAGTTCTGAAGAGATCAGAGCATCGAGAGTGTGCCCTGCAGATTGAGTCGGGCCAGAGGGGAGAATAGACGAGAGAGAGTCGCAAAGGTCACAAAAGAGTCCAGTGCAAGGACAGGAAGCATCCAGGTGGATGTTGAAGTCTCCAAGAAGGAGAAGTTGAGTGGTTGAGACCAGAAGCAAAAAAGAGAGGTCTGCCCACTCAGAGAGGAAGGGGGGGATCTGACTAGGTGGGCGTTCGATGGTAGCCACAGTAAGGGAATGGCCAGGAGAGAGAGAGAGAGACTGCAGATGAGGCATTTGAAAGAGGAGTAGGCCTGCGTAGGAATGACAGAGGCAGGAATCCCCTCCGGGAAGATCAGGGCTACACCCCCTCCGGAGCGGTTGGACCTGGGCATGGAGAGGATCTTGTAGCCATCAGGGAGGAGAGTGTCAAAGCTTGTGACAGATCTGGCTGTGAACCTTGTCTCGGTGAGACCGAGGACATCAAGGTCAAGTTCCTCCAGAAGGCGGCAGATGTCAGAGGAGAGTTTGACAGCAGAGCGAGAGTTTAGAGTGGCAATATGGAGAAGGTTGCTGCCAATTAAAGACTTCCGCACAGGGGCACAAATCAGAGGTACGCCTTGTGGAGGTGTAGAAGCAGCCCAAGGGAGGGCAGAAGAGGAAGGAGGATAAGGTGAGGTAGCCAAGGAGGAGACAGCAGGGGGAGGCGAGGAAGCCATGGAGGGGAGAGAGGGGATAGCAGGAGAAGAAAGGAAATTGATGAGGTGCGGGAAGCGACTATCAAAGAGGAGAAAGTTGGCTTGAGGGCATAGGACCAAGACGATACCATTCAAGTAAACATTAATGATGACCTTAGAAGAGTGGAAGGAGGCCAGGAGGGCCTCCCACTGGGTGCCACCATTAATGGGAGAGGAAGAGAACGGAGAGAGCCGGGAGACCATATGTAGAGTCCATAGGTCTGGCGAGGGAACGGCAAAGAGGATGTCGGTGAAAGTTTGCCTGGAGGAGGCACTGGCATAGGTGTCAGTGACAGGGAGGCCTGACTAACAACGGTAACTGGGTGCCTGGACAGTGCTGCAATGCACCGAAGGAAACAAAAGGCAGCCTAGGTATCGGAGAAGAAATGAAACTAGATAAGTTGAAATGCCAATACGCCTTCAAGGGTTACAGTCTCAAGAACCTCATTATTATAGATCAGTGGTATTCAAACTGTGGGGCACAGCTCTGCTGGAGTCCCCTCTTTCCTGGGCTGCAGCTTTGCGGGTAAAATCAAAATAAATGCACACAAAGGAAGGAAAGAAATGGTGGCCCGAGTGCCTGGGGCCACCTTTTATTTTATTTTATTTGTGTACATTTCTTTTGATGTTGCCGTACCACAGCGGTCCTCTCTTCCTGGACTGCAGCTTTGAGGGCAAAATCAAAAGAAATGCACAGGTATGGGAGCAGAAAACACTAGCAAACGTTTAGTGGTAAGCATATATGAGGAAAAGAAAACAAGCAAACACTAACCTGTTTACCAGATTTAGTGACAGGTGAGAGGAGTATGAGTAAGCACTTGTGTAGGAGTGACTAGCAAATAGGTGGGTGCACTGCTGTGAATACCTAGAAAGTGGACTGCTGAAAAAAGAAATTGCCAAGTGTTCCTATGGATTGTATTGTACTGTATATTTATAAAGCGCTTATACACGAAAAAAGTACTTCAAAGCGCTCCAAGACAAGAGGGTAACATGGGATACAATCATTCATAAGGGCTTGGAAATTTTAGAATGAAATACAATATAATAAATGCACTAGGTCTGACAAGGTTTCTGCCAATTCAAGTGCGTGACCAGGTAGCTGGGTGGGGGTAGGTTGGGAGGGGGGGCGCGGTACAAGCAGAAACTGACAATAATACAAGTGGTTGACCAGCAGTTAGAATAGGAGGAATTGGGCCTGGTCCAGGTGGGCCGGGTTAGTGCAGAGGGTTGGCTCTAAGGGAAGTGCCTAGTGCTGCAAGTAGTGTGGGGGCCCAGAGGCAAGTGCAGGGACTGTTGTGGGTGTGTGGGACCTGTAAGGTTCAACGGTGAGCCAGCCAACCAGTCAGCAAGCTGAGCAGAAGGAGGTGGCAGCAGGTAGAAAGCATAGGTTAGCAGGGGAGAGGTAGAGAAGGCAGAGGAGAAGAGGAAAGTCTTGAGGCGTTTCTGGAATTTAAGGAGTTCCGGCTCAAGATGGAGGGAGACAGGGAGACTGTTCCAGAAGGTGGCCCCTTCAGAGGATAAGGATCTACCCCCAAGTCTCTGTTTGGAAAAATGTCTCACTCTAGGAGAGTTGGAGGAGGATGAGTGTAGTGCTCTAGAGGGTGCGTTTGTGGGAAGAGTGTGTTGTAAGTAGTGTGGGCCCGGCCCCAGAAAGCCTTGTGAACTATGCAGAGTCTTGTACTTGATCGTTGTAGCCAAAGGGAGCCAGTGGAGGGATTTCCGTGCCAGAGAGATGCATTCCCTGGGCTTGCGGTTCTGTTCTGGATGAGCTGTAAAGGTCTGAGTGTAGAAGCAGGGAGATTGAGAAAGATACTGTTACGGTAGTCACAGTGCTTTAAGTGGGGTAAGAAATTGAGGGGGGGCCCTTGTTTGGAGGCGTGGCCTCCATTGTGGGCATGGCCTAAATGTGCACAAATCATAGTAAGGTGCGCAAACAAATATATAAATGTATTTGAGCATTTATATATTTGTTTGAGTACTACTATGGTTTGTGTATTTTTCAAGCCTTCTTTTATATTCATAGCAATGTTACATATTTCTATGTTTATAAAAGGTGGCTTGAAAGTGCACACACCATAGTAAGTTACGCACACTTGTGTGCTTACCTTACTATGGTTTGTGTACTATTCAAGCTGCCTTTTATAAACATAGACATTTGGAACATATGTCTATGTTTATAAAAGACGTCTTGAAACGTAGGCATCTTTTATAAAGCGTTGAGGACGGACAAAACCCAAGGTGGCTTTGTCCGTCGACAAAGCTTTATAAAAGTTGCTTTGAATTGTGTACGATTCAAGCCATCTGTTATAAACATAGAAATATTTCTACGTGTATAAAAGATGGCTTAAACGTACACAGTTGAAGGCATCTTTTATAAAGCCTTGCCAAAGGAGAAAGGCGCCTCGGGCTCAGTGATCTCTGCTCAGAGCACTGACCCCGAGGCGTCTTTCACTCTCTGCGAACCCGCGGGCTCCGTGATCTAATCTACATATTAGATCATGGAGCCTGCGGGTTCGCTGAGGGTCAGTGACCTGGCGAGGGGAACTAAGGGACTGTAGCTTCCTCTGATGGCACCTCAGATGAGGGGTCATCAGAGAAAGTTACAGAGACTGACGGAAGTGCCAGCCAGTCACAGCGACGCTGTGGCTGGCTGGCACTTCTGTCAGCTTGCCTGACGTTTAACTGGCGGGCGCATCTCTCGTTGCGGCTGCGGCCGCGGCGGGATAATGCGTCCTGCCATGGCGTGGTGGGGCTGGGGGGCCCCGGCAGGGCCCCGGCTCAGCCTCACTTTTTGGAGACTGCCGGGGCCCGGCCCCGGCAGGCCCCGGCCCACTTAAAGCACTGGGTAGTCAAGTCTAGAGAGAACCAGAGCTCTGGAGACAATTAGTCTCTCAGGGAAAGTCAGAAAAGGTAGGATACCTCGGAGGAGGTGAAGCTGGTAGTCAGATTTTTTTGGATATATCTGAGATGTGTGAGGAGAAGGACCGAGTGGAATTGAAGATGGCCCCAGGTTTTTTGCCTCACTAGGGGGAAGGAAGAGATCAAGTGGGCCAAGGCGGCCATGTAGATATTGAAGAACCAGTGGGATAGGTTAGATTCCTGAGGGATCCCACAATTAGAGAGAGTGACAGCAGAGAGAAAGGGCCCTAGTTCTACCTGAGATGGACGGTCAGAGAGAAAGGAGGTAAGCCACGCCATGGCCTGATCAGTGATGCCCAGGGTATCACAGAGACGATTGATCAGGGTGTTATGGTTCACTGTGTCGAATGCAGGGGAGGGGGAGTCTTCACGGGTGTTCAGGAGAGCACTTTCTGTGCCTCTGGATGCTCTGAAGCCAGACTGATGATCGTGGAGACAACCAACAGATTCTGTGTGGGGAGTAAGTTGATAGATAGCCAACATCTCCATTAATCGAGGTATGATATGGTAGGTTTTTGGAGTGGAAGTAAATATGGAAGCGCTGTGCCCACGAAATCCCAGTATCTTAAAGTGGGTAAATGCATCAGAGTTCTGCACGGTTTTGGCGGTAAATGGCAGAGAAATCAGCCACTCATGCATGCGCTGGGCTTTGAGACATATTTTCTTTTATGTTGCTGCTTCCTCTGTCCAGATGTTTTATAATTCAATGATTGCTAGTGTGGTGTTGAAATGTGCCGGTCCCAAGAGGAAAAGGGAAGCAAAACCACTTTTTCCTATAGTATCTCAAAAGAAAATAACATAAAACCCACATGCCTTTTCTTTTTCTTCATGTCTTTTGATTTAGCCTGCACCTCTGCAGTCCCATTGTCTTGGATTTATATGGCTGTGCTCTTGGCTTGGCCCGTGGAGGGATCCAAGAGCCAGGCTTGACCCTGCAGGCTTGGCCCTACCCATGAATTACGTGGCAGCCCCAGGTCTATGTGTATACGCCCGGGCATCCCGGGTACCCCAGCGCTTCCATAAGTTTCTTGAGAAGATTTCAGACCAAGTAAAACAGAATAACTTTGTAAGCATTTAAAAATAACAGCATGAAATGTGAATTATAATTGATTTGGGTTCAAAGTACAAAATGGTAATTCTGTAAACAGCCTGTCAAATTCCAAATCATTATGAGGGTAGCCAGGTTTATTGGCACTAAGAAGCGCGAAGGACACAAATCATTGAAACCTGAAGTGGAGAGGTGGGTCATAGAGCGATTTATAGAACATGGCCAAATTGCACACAGTTGTGATAGTACGTGTCACAAATGAAGAGGAGGTGTAAGCAAGAGAGGCTGGCTTCCTCAGATGAGAGACAACATTTACAAGGTTGTGAGAACACATCTTTTGTAATAAAATGCCCTACTTCAAAGTAAACTAAAGGGTATAAAAGGGGCAGGATGAAAATATAAAGTTGCAAGTTAGTAGTCATGCATAAATGCCACTGGCCCTCTTAGTTCTTCACATGCATACAAAGCCCCACAAGATGACATCATTTTCACTACTATAACCGAGGCAACAGGGGTCAAGATACGGTATTGGTCGCCAGAGGTCACTGAAACTTGCGAGCTTTGGCACCCCAGACATCTATAGAAATTGCTGAGGAGTAAGACACCATAGCTGTTTATACTTTATTTGTAACAAGTAAATTGAGTTTGATATGATTTGATTTGGATGTTTGTTTTTCTACAGTTTCTTATGTGTGATACAAAGCACTGGCTCTATGAGCACACTGGACTGCGACTTTACATGAATACTGCGGGGGTATGGCGGAAATATGTACCCCCCCCCACACTTGTATAAGATTAAGATTCATGCATTGGTAAATGGTGTTTGTTGTAAACGTGCTTAATAATAAAGTTTACATTGCAAAATTGTATATATATATATATATATATTACTTAATCAGCAAGAGTCCATTTTCACTTTCCAGTAGCTAGTGGCTAGTGCAAAGCTGGGGTCTGAAACAGGCTGCTTTTCTTGCTGGGGGTTCATTTAATCAGACTGCGATACTCTGTCAAAATGTATCCTTGTATTGCAATGAAAATAAGGGGTCTGTTCATGTTACAAAACTAAAAACCCACGAGGACAGAGCCCAGGAATAATGACAAAAGAAGGGGCTGCATCATTCGCGCCTCGAAACACTTGTGTATAGGCGCGTTATAAATGCCATATCATATCATATATCATATCATGGGGCTTACACAGGGGTTCGAGGTCGGGCTTAGGGGGGAGGTGTTTCATGGTCGGAAGGGGCATGAGAGGGGTTCGTCATGGAACGAAATAAAATATAGGTGGCACACTTAAAAAAGAAGAGCATTAAAGCCAGAAATAAAAGACAGGAAACGGAGTAAATAGCAGACACCGAAGATGGAAAGTAATCAGCAAAGACAAGTAAAGGAAGGAAATAGAGATGGGGAATCGAAAAACGCCAAAAATAAAAGGTTAAACATGTTTTGTACACAGAAGAGACACTGAACAATAATTATAGGTCACAAGAGTACATGAACTATTGAATTTCGTGCGTCCATTTAGTAAATTGAGGCAAATTAATCAGTCTCTGAGCGGTGTCTGTCCATTCTGCAATTCAGGGAGGTTTTCTGCGCTATTTTGCTATAATGACGTTTTGATCAGATAACCAAGCACTGGCCCCTTCAATAGAACATCCTTAGCATGCAAACTCAGGCCCTTATTCCGATCTTGGTTTAAAAACAGTGTAGAAGGCAGAAATTCTCCCCTCCAGTTTTGAGCACCAACATTCGGAGTTGGGTGGAAAGACTGGAGGGGTGATGTCTTGCTTTCGAGCTGCAAAAACTGCTAAAATCCATCGTTGTGGGGGCAGTGTGTGCAGACGTATCACTGTATGCATTTCCTAAAACTGCCACTTTTCTAAATTACAAAAGCCTCCTCACGCTTTCAGTAAATTAGAAAAGTGGTGCTGAAGCTGAGAAAGCCTAGAAAACATGCCCAGTAAATGTTAACAGCACCTCACGGGTCACCATTTTACCTCCAGTTGTATGGCATGCAAAAGATGGGGTGCCGGGAGAATCGCCCTTGCCGTGCCAGCCTGGCATTCCTGATGGTTAGTAGGGCCCTTGTCAGGCCGTAATCAGCCACATGCAAAAGCTGAGGCTTTCTTGTCCAAATGCGTTTAAGAGATGTGCTGTTCCTGTTTGGAGCAGCGCAGTCCTATGTTTTCTCCGACTTCTGAATCGGCCACGCAGCCTTGGAAGAAACAATGGTGTTTTGTCAGCAGAGCACATGTGCTGCCCTGTGATCTATTCACATTAGTACAGACAGTATCGATTTGCATTGGATTAGCCAGAGACAACCGGGCAGATACAGAATCTTCATCCAAGTCATAGAAATCTTTTCCAAAACGCCATCAGTGGATCTTTTTTCTCATTAAATGTTTCTTCCTTTTAGTTATAGTTGTACCGCCTCATTTCTGAAAGATTGAACACGAGAGTTGCGATAAACGTGCTGTAACACGCTCATATGGTGCGTATGTTCTCAATAACCTTCATTATTCCCATCAGGCTCCAGCAGTCAATGAGGGGCATCCACCTGACGCGCGCACATACGCAGCTCAAGAACAGGAAGTTTTATTCTGAAGGACGTCCAAAAGGAGCGGTGAATTCAATGCTCGCTCACAAGAATGCCACACAAACGCCATTGCCTTAACGTTTTTTTCTAAATCCATTTACAGGGCTGCGCAATACGTTTTTCAAGACAACCTGTGCTTGAAGAAAAAAATGACCAAATATAAAGGAAACACATTACCTGAATATTTTTGGAAAGTGTAAAATATTTGCTTGGTGGTCGTTTCCGCCTGTCAGCTATGTTTGTCGGCTCGTCTTTTCCCCCCCCAAGGCTACGTTTTGCACAGTTTGATTTTTGGGACCTGGGTTTTTTGTAATTATACGTTTAAAGTGCCTGAAAGAAGATGTACACCAAGCATGGCCTGGTAATAATAAAAGTGTTCAAACATAGCTATATGGTGCAAATCACAGTCCACTAAGTCTCAGAGGGGTTACTTTTCAAAGTCTTATATTTCTATACTAGCTACACCTGGCGTAAGATACGTCTTTCTAGCATATTTTAAAGGTTATTAATTAAATATCATTACACTTGTATTTATTTATTCACTCATATATTTCATTGTAAACACAAATAACAATTTCGTTATTCTCAAATAGAACACTTAAGGAGCCGAATGATTGAGCACTTGAGACAGCAACATATAGTTGCCCGTGACTGAATACATGTTTTGGAAAGTATAGGCAGATTCTGTTAAAAGTCTACCCCTGTGACTTGTAGGAAAGGATAGGAAAGTGTCTTCTTTTGAATTCGAAATGCATATTTGTACAAGATGGAATGAGAGGTATGAGTGGAATAAGAACAGTATCTAAATTTAATCCATCGGTTACATAGGCATCTATGATGTGTCTTTTTAGATGTGTAATTGTCAAACTTGTTCTTTTAAAGAGTGTGCATTGCAGAGTCCCCTTAACGCATACAATTGCGTAGTAGCATCATCTCTGTGCATAATTACAGCACCTACTTTCAGTTTTAGCTTGTGAGGCATTCGTTCCAACACTGTTTAGCTCTTTAGAGACTGAAATGTTTAGCCAGCTATTAACTGTTCATTGACACTGGAACCGCTGTGCCCTGTGTGAAGTGAAGTTGGAAAGAAGTAACTTGAAATGATTCTGAATGTTTGCAATAGTGGAAGTTGAAGGTGACTGCATAGTACCGTGCTCATTCTGTTAGTTAAAATGATAGCTGTTGTTGGAGTGGAATGGCACAGAGAGGTGCAGTTTGCCATTTGGACAGCAGAGGCCAACCTAACACTGACAAATTGCATAAAAACATACCTAAGTATTTTATATAGATTGAGCTAGAGAAAATCCACAGGCAATGTCAAAAACAGGTTGGATGTGTCCTGTTATCCTGTTCTTCTGACAAAATGACTATGGCCCAGCAAAAGAAGAGGGGAGAGCGGGGCCGTCCGAACCATATGCTCCTCCCCACCCCAGTAATCCAGCCATAAAGGTGAAAAGGGCACCCAAATTAACTCCTTTGTCTCTTACTGTTGCAGGGGCTGAGTACAGAAGCATCTAAATAATAACACAGTGGTACAAAAACAAAATGAGGGTTTAAACGAGGTCTTTATAAAGATAGTGGGGGGCGTGGCTAACAAGCTATGCAATAGGCTGGGTTTCTCGTTGTCTCCCGCGGATCCGAAATGATCCTGGAACGCTTGTTGGAAGAAGGAAGCGTCTACAACTCTTTTGCAGACCCACACATAGATGACCGCATGCGGCATGCAATGCACTAAGAAGCCGCTCAACCCGCGACACCAGGAGAGAGTTATCAGCTGAACTAGCACGGCATAGTCCTGAGACATGAAGGGCAAGATGGCCACCCTTCGGCAACAAAGTATCCGGGGTTCGGTGGACCCGCACTTCATTTCCAGAAACTGATACATCTGCACAAGAGCGCTCCTGGAAGCATCGACCGGGGAGTTTAAACACAGATGGGCTGGTTCTCTGCACTGTGTATTTGAGTTAATGCACAGCCACGGTCGACTGGGGGAATACTGGCCGTGCTTCTACCCACAGAGAGGTGACCTGAAGCAAGCTCTGCACCGGCGAGTGGAGCGGAGGTCATCTCCTCCTCACCGGAGGCTGATTCCAAAGGACACTCTGTTGTTACAAATGTAACTGTGTATACAGTCAGTTAACACACACAGCGGACAAGATCAAGGAGACTGCAACTGTTGCGGAAGGAGCACGAAGGAGCACGAAGGAGCCTGGCACTCAGAGATGGAGGCAGCCCAACCATACAGGTCTGGCAGGTGATTGTATTTCGGTTGCGGCGCTCACATCAGCAGAGACCGTAGCACAGGAGAGAGAATTTGTCCTGCACACTGATACGAGGCTAAGAACAAAGCACTGTGCATTTGCGACAACCGAAAGTAACCAAGCACCATTGTGGGGTACCCAGGACCCAGGGACGGCCCGCATATGGCAGGGCACTAAGGTGGGACAATTGAAGGGACAACACGCTTAAAGAGGGACCGGCTCCCAAAAGGATAAATGCTTGGAAAGCAGCTGGAAGCCTGCAAGCATCTGCCCATACTTAGACACTGAAGTGTCAACTTGCACGGAGGCTGGACCCAGTGAGAGGTCGTGCACCAGGTCTCCACTACGCCGTGCAGGGACCAACAGACCTCATTTGATGCCATGAGTGCCCCGAAATGGCCAGAGAAAGAGGAGGGACATATCTTCGTGCATACTGGACGAATAAGTAGTGCAAACCAGACGGACTCCGTTTCGTTGTCAAGGGATAACTCAGCCTGATATGAGCCTGCAGTTAATATTACCAGCTACAGGAGAGGCAAAGCGCCACCTGAGGATTTGGAAATGATGGTGGCTCAGTGGAACAGGAGCCCAATGGCACTCGGAGCACAAACAGGAGCACAATAAAGGCACAACAACTTGGCGGCCTGGTAGAACGAGAATTGAAACAATGGGGCAGCTGAATGGACACGGTGTGAGACGTTCCTGTGCTGTACTCTAGGCGGACAATAGCCCTTTGGCGGATAAAGAGACGTAGCGAGCCTGGGTGGAGAGAGGCACCGCAGCAGAACAGAACTAGCAACCCTAAGTGCAAAGACCACCCCTGGGTTTAACATGGCCTCTAAACTGACCAAAGTGAAGGGGAAGCAGCCCACGATGGAGGAGTTTGCTAAATCAGCACACATGATAGAAGGTGTCAAGAGCGAGGGAAAGCACATGCAGAGCGAAATAGCCCTGGCATAAAGCAACCAACAGATATTGGAGGCAATTGCAGATCTGAAAGCATCATCGAGGGCTAAGCTCGACGCTAGAGTTCAAGATAGATGCTGTACAGGTGGACGTGAATTTACTAAGACAGCATATGCGGACGCTAATGGAACGTACAAGTGGCTTGGAGACGGAGGTGAAGTCAAACACAGCCACATGCTCAGCGAACGCCGCTGAAGTACATACAATGCGTCAGCAAGTGGGCAACTTAGAGGATAGAGCAGAAGAAGTGGAAGACCTGGCGCGCAGAAACAACATACGAATCGTGGGACTCCAGGAGGGAGAAGAAGGATCAGACCCGACCAACTATGTCGAGACCATGCTGTTGCAGGAAATCAAAGGGGGAGCCCTCACCCAAGGGTTCGCAGTAGAGAGGGCACACAGAGCCCTGGTAAGGAGGCTACCACCGGGAGCACCCCCACGCCCGGTAATTGCCAAAATATTCAATTATAGAGAAAGGGAGAAGATCCTGGAACATTTCCGAAAAAGGGGGAACAATAAGCAGAGCTTCAGCATCCATCACGGCGTATCCAGACTACTCCTTCCTGGTACAAAGACGGCGACTGAACTATGGGGCGATCAAAAGGAGGTTGCGTGAAGCGGGCTACAGATATATGTTGATGTACGCAGCAAAACTGAAGGTGTTTCACAAGAATAAGGCCTTTTTTTATACTCCAGAGAATGCATCGGAATGGTTGGATGCGCAAAACTGTCCTTCGGTAGTGGCTGAATAGACGGAGAGCGGGACAGATAAGTGAATTTGTACTTCCTGGGCTGTAATGTTGTATGGAAAGTGTTTTTTGGGACTTGAATATAGCACTGCATGTAATAAGGCGAGGACAGAGGTCACACAAGGACAAATAGAGTGGTAACAGAGCAACATAGTGTTAGCTCAATGCGGGAGATGTAAGCGCTGCACTAGACAAGCAGAGCCGAGAGACACACTATCACTGCCCCTTAGGTAGTTTAGTTGAGACACTGGTAGCACAGTGTCCACCTGCTGAGCTCAGAGTAGCGGTACCACCGGGAAAGGGGCTAAAAGCGGATAGCATGAGATCCAGGGATGGAGCTGGGTGACAGTTGGGGGTAGTTGGGAGGGGAGTTGGGGCTGAGGGGGTGGTAATCCGGTTGAGGATGGGTGGGATGGAGAGAGGGGAGGAAGTTGGGAAGTTTCAGGGGTGGGAGGGAGTTGGGGTGTCTGAAGGGTAAGTAAAGGGGGGAGCGAGCATACACCTATAAATCGCTGCATATGGAGCGGAAGACAAGGGAGGACAGAGGCGGAACGGGGTATGGATAAGATGGGGGACCTCAAGATAGAGACCTGGAGTGTCAGAGGGCTCAATACCTATTTGAAGAGGAATAAGGTCATGATGTATTTGAACAGACAGAACATTGATATTGCCTTATTACAGGAAACTCACATGACAAAAGAAAAACAGGAAGTGGTAGGGAGGAAATGGAGAGGAACTAGCATAGGAGCAACGTATTCGTTGTATGCCAGAGGGGTAATTACGTAGATAGCACTGCATGTCCCCTTTAAACTGTTACAGTCCACCATAAAGCCAGATGGGAGGATGGTGCTAATAAGAGGAGTAGTGAAAAACAGAGAGCTGAGCAATATCAACACGTATGCCCTCAACCAGGATGCTACCAGCTACTTCAGAATTCTAGACAGCAAGATCAGCCAATATATCGGGGGGGGGGCAGTTATATGGGAAGGAGACTTTAATTGTACACTAGATCCCAGGGTTGACAGATCAGATGAGGAGAAGCCCAGCCCAGTCGCTAGAGCTCTGCAGACTCTATTAAGTGACATTCGACTAGTCGATATATGGAGAATGCACCACCCACAGGATAGGCACTATTCTCACTACTCGGCCCACAAAACCTGCATATGCGGTTAGACTACATATTTGCTGCACCTGAGTTGACAGGGGAACTAATACAGTCAGAATACAAAGCAAGAGTCCTCTCGGACCACTCGCCATTGATTATAGCATGGCAATACTCACCGCCCACAACACGGATCCCGACATGGAGACTTAGGGCCGGAGCATTGAAAGACACAATGTTTAGGGAGGACCTGAAGAAAGAAATAGTGGAATACTTCGAACACAACACCGGGAGTGTAGAATTGGCTGGCACATTATGGGAGGTATTTACGGTGGTGGTGAGAGGAGCAGCAATATCTAAATCCAATGGCCTACAAGGTGGAATAATGCATGAGTTACACGAAGCAGAAAAGAAATTGGAGGAGATCATGCGCAAGGATAGGATTCCCCAGAGGAGGCGGAAACCACACGACAACTACAACAGGATTGCAAGGAGTTTTGGGAGAGATTATGCAACCTGAACTATAAAAAATACATTGAAAGGCAGCACGCGGAGGGAGATAAGCCGGGCAGGTATATGGATGTCACAGTAATTAAGTAATATGGGCCTATACACACTGATCTTAATGATACATATGGCGATCCATTCTTGTATGAAATGTACATCACATTATAGTGTTATGGTAACCATATTTTTTGCAGTGTACTTAGGTACAATGCTATTTGATGACACATCCTATTTTGTCAAGGGGTGTAAGGTCGTGTTCCATCACGTCCTGCAATATCACTTTGGGGTGGGGTCCAATTACATCACTTCCTGTGATGTCATCAGAAGTCAAGGGTAGTGTGATGTCACTTCCGCTACCCCAGGCATTTTGGGGAAATGACATCCCTGTCAAGCAGAGATGCACAGCTCAGCCCCAGTAAATGCTAAAACAGCCATGGGAGGCAGCGAGATGAGCAAAGAACTTGAGAGAAAGACTCAGGAGGACCTAAAGAGACCATTTTAAGAGGTTCTGGGACCCAGAACCAAAATACAAGAAAGTTTGGGCAAAGTACTATACCTGGCAGGATAGTGAACACGGTAAAGTAGAAGTCAAACAAAGTGAAAGAGACCAGTTCGGGGACCCACAGTGAACGAGGAGGTATTCCCTCAACTGTGTATCTTCTTCATGGCAGTACCTGGCTGGGAAGTGTCAGGTCTGCCTACCCAAGCCGCTGGAGAGGCTCACAACAAACAGAAAGCTTGAGAAAGGCCAGGGGAAGGGAGACATTCCCCCTGGTGTGTTGAACTGCCATATAAAGCCTGGGAAAGACCTGGCAGAGGGAGACATTCCCACTGGTGTGTTGAACTGCCATATAAAGCCTGAGAAAGGCCAGGGGAAGGGAGATATTCCCCCAACCTTCTCGAACTGTGAAAAAGAGCCTGAAAAGGGCTTGGGAAGGGAGTAATTCCCCCAATATCTGTGAAGTGTGACAAAAGCCTGAGAGAGATCAGGGAAGAAAGCCACACCACCTCATATTGTGTACTGTGAAACCAAGAGAGATCAGGGCAAAGAGGCCACCCACCCTGGTCTTGTGTACCGTAAAGCCAAAAGAGATCAGGGGAAGAAAGCCATACCCCCTGGTATTGTATATCATGAAACCATGTCGAAGAAAGCCCGGGGAAGGGAGTCATTCCCCTGGCCTGACAAATGTATTGAGAACAAGATGCCTGAGAAGGGAGGAAATCTCCAGGAACCCAATATTTAGGAAAACAATGAGAAATACGGAATGATGTTTGAACTTTGGAATTTGAACTGAGAACTTTACAGCATCTCACGCTGGAACTTTGTGTTATATCCTGTAAAGGAAATGAGACATGGAGAAGGGAGTCATTCTCTGAGGCACAGTTCCAACCTGCCAATTGGAACCATAATTCAGTGTGCCACAGAAGGGAGCCATTCTTCTGGACCAAGAAGACCCAGTATCTCTTTAGTTTACATAATAGGGTAAGGATAGAAGTAGGCATTTTGACACATGACGGTGGACTCTTTTTCATTTACTTGGACATTCTCAAAGAGGAGAGTTTGGAGATTAGCGGATGCAGGGAAACCCCTCAGAGTTAGGGAGAGGTAGGTTTCTTCTTTAATTTTAAACAAGATAAAAGTATGTGTCAACAATCATGCCACCTGTGTTGTCTCGGGAGGATAGCTCAGCGGCAACTTGCTCGCCTTGGAAGCAAGATGACATGGAGCAACACAGGTTCGATCCCGGTTCCGCGCTAGAAACCTCGGGGTATTAAGTGTGTTATAAATAACCTATCATATCATATCAGTCTCCTTTTTCTACACCCTTACCGCAGATCCAAATAATCCATGGCTTGCAGGAGAAATGCATTAAAACCTTACTCATATGTGCAGCCTCAACAACCCCTTCCAAAGTTCATTGCTGCTACACATGTTGGAGGATCTGTCGAATCCTTATGTCATGAGGGGATCTCAGTAAAGAGGCTCACTCTCAGATCTCATCACCTTACACAGATCAGAAAAGCTTCCCTCTGATGTATTTATTTATTGGTTTTACAAAGTGCTTTCGCCAAAACGTTCTGCAAACATTACCTACACCGTACAAAATCGTTTTCCTGTTTTTGTACAATTCATTTAATATTTGTGCTATGCAATATAAAACAAATGTTAAAAAAATTAGAGGCAAGCTTTTCAGATCTTCTTAAGGCAGTAGAGATGCCAGCGTGATCCCCTTTACTGAGATCCTCTCTGCTGACATGAGGGTCCTAGGGAAGTGATATGTTGCTGTTACCGTAGATTTCTTCTAATACCATTTCACCTAATGAGACTTAACCGAATCCATTTCACCGAAAATAGAAGGGGCAATGGTATATAAGTTATGCATAATAGGCAGGGTGTGGGGTAAGGGTATAATTTAGGGTACTTACGAGGCCCTGTAACTATCAACGTTTGCGCTTTTATTATTTTAATGTCCTGTGTTATATGTTCCGCCTATTTTTCAGTCCTTCGTGTTCCTGTCCCTGCGCCCCGAAGCTTGCGAGCTACCGGCGCAATACAAATAAATAAATAAATAAAATAGGGTAGGTGGGGGTCAGAGGACTCTGCGGGGGGTCTCTGCCCGCATTAAAAAAAAAGTAGCAAAAGTAAAAAGTAGATTTCGTTTTTCGGTGAAATGGATTTTGTGAAATCTCCATTAGGTGAAATATTTTCAAAGAAATCACGTACACCCATGTGTGGCATTGTGATTTGCTATGTACAGAAGCAGCTTTTTTTCACTTGACATTACCACGTGATCTACAGTAGGAAACCATTATTCTACCTCTGTCCGGGCGACACTTGACGGATAGCTGCCCCAATTAGTTAAGCATAATGTTGAAGGCTGCATACACATGATCAAGCACTTTAAAGTTGTTTAGATTTTGGAAAGAGAACGTTTTTTTCTCAGATTTCTTTTTCAGGGTCATGGTGTTTACAGACTATTATCAATGTATGTTTAAAATCTATCTAATAATATTCGTTCATACATTTCTTATACTCTTTGCAATTTTCTCTCAATCTGGTATCATGAATATGATGTCCTCATTGCTATCACACTATAAGGCTTATTCGATTAATTGAAAGCCTGCGGTTCTGGTTGGTTCGGTGCATGAACTGCATTAACTGCAGCAAGCAGCACGCCGACAAGCACGCTTCATATTCTTCTACTATCTTCATCGTGTTTTATCTGCATCTAGCATTTGCTGCCAGGAGCTACCCAGCAGATGACATCTGCTTTGCACGAACCATAAAATAAAGATGATTTTCTCACTCCTGAGAACATGTGCAGTACATGATTCCAGTCCCTGCATCTGTGGTTGAGTTAATGCCAGCTGGTTCTGCAAGAATGACATTTCTTGGAACAAGTAAAGAATAATTACACTAATTTACAATCCCATGCATGCCCCAAAAGTTAAGTGTTCTTGTGTTTATTTCCCGTATGACAGTGGCATATTATATTAATGTCAAACATTGTGACACATTGTGTTAAACCCAATCGCATATTGCAATCTTCTTTTATCTTTCCTGTTAATAAATACCTTTTTATCTTGATTTACAATAAATGGGAGCATGCAGCTTAAATTTCACTTGTTGTATGCAGCAGCAACTTCCACTCCAAGCCCGAGCAAAAGCCCGCCTAACTCTGCTTCACATCAAGTCCCTGATAATATCAGAAGTACCAAGCTCACGGGGCCACTGCTGAGCAGTCTGTATGATGGCTGCATAGGAGGAGAGCTCTGTACACACGATAACGAAATCCAAAGGTAGCAGTGCTAATACGGCACATTAAGCCGTGGAACTTGAACCATGAAGACCTACTGATCTGTGGAGAGTGTATCTCCTATAGCACCAGAAATCGGATCGTTATGGCCCTGCTGTGCTGCCCCAAAAATCAGGCCAGACCCAAGACTGCGTGGACTGCGCAACACTGGGGGGCCTGGTGTGTTGGCCTGCCGCTCCTCCCCCCACTGCGGTACACCGGAATAACATAAGAGGTTGCGGGCTGCGTGGGCAGCAGTGGCATACACTGCGTCTGGACCTTCCTACTGCTGCTTGCGGCGACCTGCATCCCCTGATGCCCAACCGCGGCCAACTGCTTCATTCCACCTACCTCAGGTGGTGGCAGGAGTGCCTCTACTCCTAGCAGACATCGGCCAGTGACATCACTGGCCACCCAGTGTGGCCCGGCTTGGACTGATATTTCAATTGTAACAGTGGATAAAGGCAATTTAATAGCTACACTGGCGGTCGCTGCAACAGCATTTCCTTACACGTGTGCGTCCACTGAGCTGTGGTGAGGGTGATCCGGATTGCTCGAGCTCCCTGCGACACTGGACCTGAGCTACATCTGCAGTGTTTGCTTTCCCCTCCCGGGGCAGAATCCTGCTGGCCTCAGTCTCCGGGTTGCTGGGAGTGCCACCCCCTGTACTGGCCACCACATTGCGCTGATTGTCACCCAAAGTGCTCTCTATATGGGCCTGTTTGTCGCCGGCCCCCATTCAACTGGGAATTGTCCCCCTCTTGGAGCCTGGTCTGAGCTACATAGACTGCTTGCTATCCAGGCTATCACTTCTCACCACCCTGGACACTGATTGTGGTGAGTTGCAGTATTGATGCCCTGGTGCTGATTGCGGCAGGTTGGGGTGGGGCCGGCAGGAGCTGCCCCGACTTTGAAACTAGTAAACCTACAACTATTTTTGAAACACCAATCAGAAACACACATCCAGCTGCCTGGGGGTATCCCTCCCCCCACATACCACCCCAGCATTGCCACTTACCTCTGTTGTGATAGTCCTCGTCCCAAAGAACTACAGGACACACGAGGCCTACATCAACTATGGCTGCTCCCCTGGGGGCTATCCTGTGTCGGTGGGGTCCCCTCAGATGGCATCATCTGCTCTCCAGTAACCTCAGTGCTCTCATTCGTGTGGCCCTGCCCCCATATGGCCACCATGACTAGGGGCACCGGCAGTAGGGAAAAAACGGGAACCATAGACAAATTCATGAAAGCCACCCCATTCAAAACCCCTGGCCCCTCTGCCGCCCTGGTCTCGGACCAGGCCCTTCCTGTCATGGCATCATCTACAGACCAAACACACATCATGGAAGCCATGGCAAAAGGATTTGCAACAGGCCATGAAAAACTGGATGCTATAACAGCCAATGTGACATCCATGTGCTAACAACGAGCCAAATAATCTGGTCGAATCACTGAAGTGTAGGCTAGGATCGGTGTGACTGAGGATGAGGTACAGGGGCTACAAAGCACAGTCACATCCCTGGCAAAGGAGATGAAAGCTGCTAAATACAAATGCAACAATCTTGAATCACTATCCAGGAGGAATAACATCTGCATAATTGGGGTTCCGGAGGATGTTCTTTCAGGGGCATGAGACAAGTGGTGGAAAATCTTAAGGATCTATTGGATATACCTATCGTCTCCCCCTTCTTTGCAGTGGAGCGCACTCACAGAGCCCTCGCCCCCAAAACCCAAGCCAGGGGATTTCCCTTGCCCCATAATCACGAAAATCCTCAACGTCCGAGACAGGGACCACCTATTGAGATTGGCCAGGGAAAAAAAGGAACTCTGACTGGGTACCCAAACAATCCGTATCTTTCCAGATTTCTCGCTTTCAGTCCAGAATGAGAGATGCCAATTTGTGGGTGTTAAAAAACGACTACATGCCTTGGATATACTATATGCAATGCTCTTCCCGGCCCGCCTAAAAATGCAGTTCCGCAGTAAATTGTATTTTTCACGGTACCAGATGAAGCCACGAAGTTCATAGAGGCCCAAATATCAATCCAGGACAATGGAGGAGCATTGGAAATGGACCGGGTTCCGGGCTAAGTGGCTGCATCAAGATCCTAAGCATTTACCTCTGTTTCTCACGATGAGTCTATGGCATCTATAGGCTATTTTACCACTACCACTAGTACATTTGATCAAGTGATTCTACAACCAGTTGTGGTGTGTACTGGAGCAGCAGCAGTTACCCCCGCAGCAACCGCTTGAACTATGTTGGGTTATGTTATGTTTCTTTGGCCCAAATGGCTGTGAGTGGGCGCGGGAGGGTATTTTACACTGCAGGTTTGGGGTGGACTCCCACTAATACAACCCATTATTAATAACTCTATCGAACTGCACGCAGACCCCACTGTGCTAGTGGACATCTTCAACCAAACACTCTTCAAAGCCATCATCACTATTGCCCCAATAAAACTATGCAAACCAAAACCCTGTGCGCACCTTAATTCTTGTTTATGCCACATCTTAGAGCTCTACGCAAGTTAAAGAGAAATGCAGATGCCCCCTGGAAGAGCCTCCCCACAGCTACTAATAAGGACAACCTTCTGATAGCATCCCTCAACTACAAAGAGGCGATCCTACAGGCTAAAAAAGACACATACAACAACCGGATCCTACAAGCCAAATCGAGTACCAAAGAACTCTTTAATATACTCAAAGAATTAGAATCCCAGTCAGCCCCGCCTGACACCTGTGTTAAAGACACCACATGGTGCTCCAACATTCAAAAAGCACAACTTGAGAAAATCACTATGCTCCAGGCAAAAATTGAATCTAAAAAAAAACAGCATCTTCCTCATCACCCCTCAAACTATACCGCCAGCTTCACCTCAGAATACCTGCAAGCCCTTCAACTTCTCCTCACTATCTATCAAAGAAGTAGAAAACATAATACAGAAACTAAAACCTTCTAAGAGCCAGGGAGACACCTGCCCTGCCACTATTATCAAGGAAGCTTTTAAAGAACTGGCTCCATTTATCACCTCCTTAATCAATGCCTCATTTAACACGAGCATAGTCCCTAACAACCTAAAAGATGCCTGGGTTCTTCCATTAGTCAAGAAACCCTCACTTGATCCTAGTATCCCCACCAATTATAGACCCATCACCACTTTCCCCTTTTTACAGGAAATCTTGGATAGAGAAGCCTACCTGCAGATTCAGGAGTACTTAGAATCTAACAACCTCCTCGGCTTAAGACAATCAGGCTTCAGACCAAGGCATGGACATAGACGGCCCTGATTGATTTGAAACTCAAATAGAAGTAGTAAAAGACAACAGCAAACTGGCCCTCCTTTTATTGCTTGATTTGTCAGCAGCATTTGACTTGGTAAATCACCAAGTCCTGTGCAACCACCTTACCTCTGCAGCACACTTTTCAAATAAAGCCACTACGTGGATCCATTAATTTATAGAGAACAGATCTATGAGGGACTTCTCCCCATCTGTTTCTGCTGAACCTGCACCAGTCATGTGCGGAGTCCCCCAAGGCTCATGTGTGTCGCCAACTCTTTACAATGGGTTCACAAAGCCCCTCTTCGATGACCTCGACTTTTTTTGTTGTCACCTACACAAATTACGCAGATGACACCCAAATACTCATCCCCATCACCGGTGACAAAGCAGACTCCAAAGCACTCAATGACATTTACCTTGTCATCCAGGCCTGGATGGCGCAACATTGGCTCTGTCTTAATGACGATAAAATAGAGCTACTCCTCCTGGAATCACAACACAGACTTAACAAATTAGATGCCAAGTTTTATTCCTTCACTATAGATGGCATCCCCATCAAGGTCTCGAAGGATGTGAAAACTCTTGGCATGTACATTGACTCCACTCTCATCTTAGACAGACAAACTAATGCAATAACCTCCTCAACTGCCTACATGTACAAACAAATTACCGCTTACAGACCCTTCTTAACTATGTCCAATTGCACCACCATAGCCCGAGCATTACTCCTGTCTAAACTAGACTATTGCAATGTGCTTTATCTAGGGATGAGCAAAAGCAATACTAACACGATGCATGTATTACAAAACAATGCCATCAGGGCAGCGATGAATATCCCTAGAGCCCAACATATCTCAGAAACACGACACAGCCTAAATTGGCTATTGGTCAACCAAAGAATAGCCTTTAAATAATTTTCACTCACACATAAATGCCTCGCGAACCTTGCTCCAAGCTACCTGTCCAACCTATTCTCACGCAACATCTCTGACCGTCCCGTCAGAGCTGCTCAAGCACACTGCCTCAAGATCCCGAGGTTTAAGCTCCAGAAGGCGGGGGTAGCAGCATCCCTGTGCTTGCTGCAAAACTCTGGAATACACAACCCATAGCTCTCAGGTGCGAACCATTTTACCATTTGTTCAGAAGCAAAGACAAAATGTGTATCCTAGCGCAAGCACAATAGCTCTTTCATCCCTGACGCTGCTCCCACGCTATCTGTACTGGAACCCATTTGCAACCATGTAAATATGTTAACATTAATGTAAACATGCTCACTGTTCTCTGTACATTCCCTGTAACTCTGTAAGTAATGTATGTATATAACCTAACTGCATAACTTTAATAAATGCACCCAGATGCCTCAGGGCTTGGTGCACTATACAAATAAACAAAATACAAATACAAAATACAAATGGAAGCCATGGCAAAAGGATTTTTAGCGGTCCATGAAAAACTGGATGATATAACAGCCAATGTGGCATCCATGCGCTAACAACGAGCCAAAGAATCTGGTCGAATCACTGAGGCAGAGACTAGGATCAGTGTGACATAGGATGCGGTACAGGGGCTACAAAGTACAGTCACATCCCTTGCAAAGGAGATGAAAGCTGTTAAATACAAATGCGATGATCTCGAATCACGATCCAGGAGGAATAACATCCGCATAATTGGAGTCCCGGAGGATGCTCTTTTGGGGGACATGGGACAAGCAGTGGAAAATCTTCTTAAGGATCTATAGGATACACCTACCCTCTCCCCCTTCTTTGCAGTGGAGCGCACTCACAGAGCCCTCGTCCTCAAACCCAAGCCAGGGGATTTCCCTTGCCGCATAATAGCGAAAATCTTCAGCTTCCGAGACATAGACCACCTATTGAGATTGGCCAGGAAAAAAAGGAACTCCGACTGGGCTCCCAAACAATCTGTATCTTTCCAGATTTCTCGCTGAATGCGGGCCTTAGACTGATACAGTTCAAAATTCTGAATAGGCTCCACTATACCCCAGTCAAATAGATGAGCAAAAGATTTAGATTTTGGCATGTCACCAGGGAATATGGGCTGAAAGAGAAGAAGTAGGGAGGGACAGAGAAACCCCGGAGCATAACATCAGGACCCCTGTAATCGGGGACTCTAACCCCTTCCGTACCATGGACTCTGTGAGCTTCATGTCCATTGGCTCATATGAACAAAGGGCCATGGGGATCGTAGACTTCAGCAGAATTGGCAACATGGGACTGACAGATCAGCGCCTCCCAGAAATTGATAGACGGGCGTCTCTGTACAGATCCCCAAATGTTAGGGATAGCCTCTCTGATCAGGAAGACCCCTGTGAGGGGAGAATCAGGAAATTGGATCCTCAAAAACACCACCTACCAAAGGATCAGTGTGTAAAATATGGTGGGAAACTACAGGAAATCAAGCCTAAAAAAAGTATCCTAAAGACCTCTTCCCAGCTAGGGCAGTGGGGGAGGGTACTCTGCCATTCCTGGGAACAGGGGAGAGTCAGAAGACTCTTCTGAGCGCCAGAGGCATCAAGAAACTAAGCCCCCACATTCTGCAAGCCCTTCTCAAGCTTGCAGAATCAGGGAGAGCCTAAAGGATCAGATAGCCACCTCCTGTAGTAGTGCCTCTGAGTCAGAGGATGAGTGGACTTGGGTGACTAAGACCAAAAAGGCCAACAAAATCAAGATGGCTCTACTAAAAGATCCCCTGAAGCAGATCAAGGCCATTAGGAGTGTTATAACTCCCTATCACAAAAATGCCAAGTATTCGGTTTGGGAACACCTTGAGTTATATGAACAGATGATGGTTACTTTTCATCTGAAAGATAGTCAGAGTTGCATCCAATATGTAAAATGGAAATTTTCCCCCCCGAGTACTCGAGCTTCTTTGTGTGGCTGGAGGATCAGAACCACTCAAGATGGTCCACCTACAGGGAGGCCATCTTAAAACATTTATCTGTCCATAGTAACCCCCAAGAGGCCCGCAAGGCGGCCTACAATCTGCAGTGTGGGGAAGATCAGGCCCCATAAGAATTTGTGCATGAACTTAAACGTGCCTTGGCTCAGACCACCAGGAGGGTGCACACAGACAGTAGGGAGTTCATTAACACCTTCTTTCATGCACTCCCTAAATACATCATGACCCAGCTGGTGAGGGACTTTCACGAGAAGAGATCACTGGACTGGGTCATTGAACAGGCGACCTGTATTTATGAAGTGCAGAAACCTGTAGAGAACAAAAATACCAATAAAAACCCCAAACCAGCCAACACCCCTGCTGCTGACAAGGTGGTGGAGGTGAAGGTTGCCCCCATTTTAGATCTGGAGATGGGGGGGGCTAAAAATATTCCTGTACAGAATCCTTCCAACCCAAGAACCAGAAGGCCCTCGGGCCAATTCCAGACAGGTAATCAGGGAGGTAATCCCACAAATGGGACCCCTAACTCCCCAGACTACATAAGTCCCCGATACAAGGGCAACAAACCCATCCTGGGGTATGTATGGACTCCCCCAGCCCAAGGGGGGAATCCAACCAGGTAACTACCAACCCAGGAAACTTCCCTCCTAACTTTCCCCAGGAGGGCAATAATCCCCCAAATGCCGGGTTGAGCTTCTTTCCTCAGTACCCGCAAAACCTCAACCCACAAAACAACCCTCCTTTCTTTCCCCACTTTCCTGAGCCCAGACAGCCCAATCCGGGAGAGGGGAGACCAAGGGTGGAGGATTACCCAAACTATCCCAACCCAGACTATTATGGGACAAGGGACAGTTACCCTTCCCGTGATCCACCTATGGTGGACCAGAGACCCCTGTACCAGCCAGAACGGGTGTCCCAACTGGAGTGCCAGGTCCAGAACTTGTCGCCGGATCTGGGTCACATGTTGAGGGCTCAGCAGAACCCTCAGATGAACATGGCAGCTCAGAACTCCACAAATCAAGGGTCTGGTACTCCAGCGCAATGACTGAGAGAGAACCCCGATAACCCACCGGTTCCAAAGGAAAAGGCACGGGGGGAAGGAGGGTGTAAAGCCTTAGAGGAAGCTTCCTTGCCCACTTGTGAAAAGTCCCTAGAAACCCAGGAACCGGAACCAAAATCTCCTGCTTCAAAGGTCTGCAACCTAAGGAACAGAGGGCGGGTAGGAGAAATAAAGGACCTAAAAAGACCCATTTTGTGGAGGAGGTTAGCCTCCTCCAGTTTGAAGGAGAGGGGTCCCAGGGGACTCTGGGAAAAGGATATTCTCCTTCAGGGATGGGGGAACTCCTCCCAAAGAAAAATGGGTCCTGCGAGATCCTAATAAAGACTGGTTGAATGTGGGGACTGTGTTAGGATCGCCCACCATTGGACCCCAGAATGATGATTCGGAGAACCAAACTTACTCTGGGGACTGCCTCCAAAAAGGGGGGGCGGGGTGGCCCAGAATCATCAGAACCAGGGGAGCCCAAAAATCCCCCAATATCGAACTGCCACATTTTTCTTACAGATCCCCAAGCTCCCCCACAGAATCATGCCCAAACCTGTTCTTGGGACTGCCTCCAAAAGGGGGTGGGGGGGCAGCCCAGAACCAGAGAAAGAAGATTCCCTAGCTCCCCAAAGCCATTCTGGTGACTGTCTCCAAAAAGGGGGACAGCCCCTAATCAGAAAGGGAGGAGCCTGAGACTCCTCAAATCCCTGAGTATGAAATTGCCTGTTCAGATTCCCAAACCACCCAACTCCATTCGTGGGACCGCCTCCTAGGGGGGGGCAGCGTAAAACCAGCACAAGAGGGACCCCAAACCTCAGCAACCACTTCTGTTGACTGCCTCCAGAAAGAGGGGGGCCGCCCAGAGTCAGAAAATGGGGGACTTGAAACTCTCAAAATAGCAGTGTGTTAAAATCCTTTGCCGGATTCCACAACTCCAACACTGACTCTTGACCCAACTAGCCCGTTGTCGGAGTCAGAAATAAGTAAATTGACCATCCAGTTTACCAAGAACGCCCATTACGTTTGCCCATTGGAGGAGAAAGAAGGTAGATTCTACGCCACCATCCAAGTGCAAGTGCAATCTGCAATTCCAGCACTGGTGGACACTGGATCCCAAGCAACTCGGCTGTCTGGATCTTTGAGCAGCTAAATACAGGAAGGGGGCAGAGATACCAGATTTCTCTCACCCCTCTTCCTGGACTACTCCAGAACTTTGATGGGAAGGAAATTCCTGTCGAGGGGTCTGCAGAGCTGGAAATTAAAATTGGGCAACACAAGATGAAGCACCCGGTCATAGTCGTGGCGCCAGAGGGAACCCCCTGTCTATTAGGGAATGACATCCTGCAAAGGTTGTCTCCCCTAATAGACTGTGTGAATAAGGTACTCTGGACCCAGACTCACAGGCCAATCAAATTAGAACAGTGTGTCAACCTTGTTAGTCTAAATGGCACATGCCACATGGTTGAACAAAAATCAGACCGCATTAAGTTCTACCTTCAAAACAATGACATACCCGACATTACCATAATTGCTGTGGGACAACAAACTGGTGAGGGGAACTCCTCTCCGTTTCTGCAAATCAACCTTCCCTCCAGTCTCAAGTGGCATTCCACACTGGAAGGAAATACTCTGAAATTCTTTACAAATTCACAATCAGAAAATCCCAATTCCATAGCCAAAATTGATATCAAACCAGCACAAAGCTTTGCTGGCATTCTGAAGAAGGGCAAACAGCTCTTCTTCCCGATTCAGTTAGACGACGGGAAGGAGTCTGTCCTCGCCCGAGTTGACTTGAATAGCGAAGAAAGCTTCATCAGCGAAGTATTCTTCAAGAAACTCCCAAAAGACCAGACCTTACCAGCTGTAGAGTCAGTGTATCAATGGGTATGGGGCCTGGAAATTCCCCATTCCAAACATCTTCTGCTTAGCAGTTGTATGATCAAAACTTCTAGGGATGACAAAAGCATAGTACATACTTGTTGGGTGGTGCGAGGTGCTCCTTCCGCCTTTTACATGGGCAGTCACCTCCTCAACCAGCTTGAGATGAATTTGGACCCTAGTTATTGCCAAGCCCGGTCCCAACTGGAGAGTAAATCTCAGGGTCCTGGCAGTCCTAAAGAAAGCCTTACGGTCAGCACCAGTGCTACGGTAGGAAATGGAATTTCAGAAATTGAGGAGAGGTCACCATCCAAGACCTCACCTACAGAATCAGCATTCCCAGAGGTGACTTGCTGTCTGAAAGACAAGTGGATCCCCATCAACCAGGTAAAGAGTTGCCATCCCAAGCATACTTTGGAGCACATAGAAGAGCCTACCGTAAACCCAAAGGGAGAGAATCCGGAGACCTAGGGAATTGTTAAATTGTCATTTAATACATGCAGGGAATATTGTAAATTGTCATTAAATGTATGTGTCTATCCCACTGTTGAAATCCCCCCGGAAACGGTACTGGGAACATTTTCATAACTGCGTTATGTTCTGTTATCTAGTACTGGAAGTAAATACACCTAATCACCAAGGAGGACCTTCTCGGGGACCTGGGAGGAAAAACCCAAGAGATCCGGAGTGCCGCTCCACACTGGAAAAGAAAGCATGAGAGAAGACTGGGGTATTGTTCCCATTACATCCAGAACCGGCAAGGAGAGAGTGTTGCATCAATCGCTGACGGGAGGAGAAACTGGTTTTCTTCACATGGACAGAAAGAAAAATCCTACATGCCCGACTTCCCCACGACTGGAAGTCAAGCTGAAGTTGGTGGGGGGGCTTTGTGGGATATTTTAACCCATCCAAATGTGCCCCACTGCCTCAATTTACAAATGGGGAAAGAAACAGACAAAAATGGATGCGCTAACCTCCGTGTGCGCAAAAAGCTGCAAAACTGCATTGGGTCACAACCAAAAAAGGCTGCACACCCTGCCACACACAGTCAAAGTTGGGGTCAAGACAGAAATCTCACTGCAGGAGCATGCCAGTGGGTGCTGTCACATTCCAACATGGAGCAAGGCAGCAGTATGATCCTGAACATTGAAAATCCCTTTTAAAAAGGTATCTTTGCAACCTTCAAAGTGCTGTTTTTGGCGCTAGATCCATTCATTTTTCAATGAATCATTGAATGTAAAGAATTACAGATCATCAATTGTGGCCAGAGAAGCTGGGCCTCATTGACTGACAGCAGGTAAGAAATGTATCTTATGAAAAACCAGCTCAATAACATTTGGTTCCATTTCCATGGGAGAAATGCGGCTAAAAATGGCAACATGTCACAATTTCAACTGTGCAGCCAGAAACTACAAACAAAAGGCTGGATACATATCTCTGAAATGAAAATCCCAGCACTTCAGGAAAGAACTGGTGCTGTAGAGGAAAAGCTGATGTAAAAGACTCAGTTTAAATGTGCTTTTTCCCTGAAGAAAGTGCAAATTCGCCTGTTTAAAAGTATGTTTTTGTGGAAAGGCTTAATTCTTTAAATGTCAAAATCCCCTATAAACTGTGTTAATTTTCTCTGTTTTAATGAAGATGTAGGTAACTTCAAGTTAAAACACAGTGTTGAGAAATTACAATTCTGCCTGACAGTTCTCAGCCTGGGAAAGATGACACTTCATGTTGACACTCTACAGTTAGCAGGAAAGGCTTAATTGATGCTGGAGCTTCTCGCATATTGACAACAAAATGAACTGATTAGACATCCGTCTCTGGCCCAGCCAAGGACAATGGCTGGCTGCATACTGATTCCCACAGGGGAGGGGCTGGAAACATCCTCACTCTCAAGGGCAGAGGACTCCACCCTGATCAAAGGAATTTGACAGCTGTTGCCAGTTGAATGAAAGTAAAAAAAAAACTGACAAGAACTTTTGGTTTTTACATGCCTGATGAGATCGGGAGGACTGGGGAGCGCCACATTCGGACGGAGTTCTGAATGTTAGCATGTTAAACTTCATGCAACCCACTAACAAAAAAACTCAGCATTTCTGCAGACTTATCTCACTCGAAAATCTCACACAACCATCTCTTGCACAACAACCCGCACGCACTTCACAACACCACAACAACACATAAGCCTCACCAACAGCACACGAGAACTGACATCGATCCGATACTCGCACCAAAGCTCAGCACCCGGTACATACCGAGTTGGAGCTGCCAACAGAACACCACTCCTCTCACTATCCTACTCCCGCTTCACCTACTAAACCATCCCACCTTCTCGTTTGCAGATCTGCCAGAGCACCTGGGGACCAACTCCGTTGGTGACGGTGCGCGGTACAAATACCTTTAACATTTAACATTTGTAATTAAGCTTTAAAGACTTTTAACTTTGCCACAAGAAGGAGGATCAATTTAAAAATTGGTAGTTGTAAATCTAATTTTATGCTCTTTCTTTGGAGACCTGGGTGAACCCTGTACTGCATAAGGAACCAAAGATACACCAAAACACTGATTGTGCCAAAACTATTAATGCTGCAAGTCTAATATTGTATACCCATGCTCTAGTGATGATTGCCCAGATATGTCCTGAATTAGGAATTGTTAGGCCAAACCATTATGATTAAAATTGACAAAATTCCACAGAACGACAAAGACATCTCTTACTGAGTTGGGAGTTAGATGTCTAACTAGATGTTAGGATAACCCACAAATATGTAATGTATGTGTCCATTTTTATTAGAGGGCATAATTATAGAAATGTGCATTTGTGGGACAGTTAAATTGTGGTTCAAATTAATGTGGGCGTTCCCAAATCACATTAAAAAAATGACAGCTATTTCTGACTTCAAACAAGAAAAAGGCAAGTGCCTTTGACCTATCACAGCCGTGGGGGTGTGGTTTGAAATTCTGCCCCTACCATAAACTTTGTGATGTCAGTTGGCATGATAAATATAAGAACTTCACCACACACAGACACACTGATTCCTGACTTCATCCTGATTTCCATGCAGCGCTTTTTTCCTGTCTTCATCCTGCTCCAGAACATTTCACCTTGTCCTGATTCCAGAATACTTTGCAAAACCAAGGCCCAGCATTTGGTGAACTCTTCTTCAGCTAGCCCCAAATCTTGAACCATCCCAAACTTCAGGAAAGAATAATTCTGATCCACTTTGGCTTGCTACTATTCAAGCTTGCCTACTGAACTCGCAATCCCACTAATCTACAGTGTCCCTTGACCAGAAGGCCAATCCAATCCAATCTGAGGTGCAGTCCAATTGACCAGAACCACCTAGCTGACCATCCTGCCAGAGATGCCCTGCTGCCTGTAGACCTGACCTGTGATGACCAGAACCCTGACAGTCCAATCTTAATTTACAGTGGACTGTAAGTATCAACAGAAATCATAGTAACCATAGTATAATTGCCTTGTCCTATCCCAATATCAACACATCCTCTCTTTAACTTAAGAACTTATAATAGGTCACACCAGTCTGAAACCTGGCTTTGATTTCTTGTAATAGTAATATCTTCTGAAAATCCTTTAGTCTTGTGAAAATCCCTAACCCTTAAAATCTTCCCACGGGTAATCCGACTGAGTCCTCCAAGGCCGACACGGAGGTGCTGAGGTTGGTTTCTGCAGACCACTCTGGGGCTTACTTTTTTCAAACTGGTAACCAGCCTGAATACCCTAGTTTAGAGCATAATTGTCATTGTAGAAACTGATTTCTGTTTTCATTTTCACGTCTTTATTTTCAAAAACGCTTCTCATTCATACTTGCATTACTTCATGAATTTTATAGCTAGAGACCTAATTTCAACCCTCACTTAAACCTAAGATCCTTAGCTACATCCACGACTAAAACCCACATTGCGAAACAGTATATTTGACCCGTTTTTTTTTTTTTTTTAAATCGCATATTGGAAATTAGGTGCGAATTCGCATTTTGGAAAAAGTTTCACACGTGTCTTTTTTTCATTCACAGTATTTCCACACTTCCATTCTGATTTAAAGTGCATATAGTTGCTCATATTGTAGCTTATGTTTGTTAGAACCTATTTAGTATTGCTCCCATAGGAATTGTATACATTTAAGCATTTTTGCACACTTTTCATTGTTTCACAAAGCCATTTTCAACTGTCAGTTTAAAAGTGTCAAAGTTCCAAAAACGTTTTCTCTCTTGTTTGGGGAGGGAAGATTATATTCAAACACTGTATTCTGTTGTCCATTCCTGAATACCTGATGCTCACTTACATCTATGTAGAATTGCGCATGTGTGAATTAAGAACTTTGCAGGGGGAAATATATATATATTTTTTTTATTTGTTATGGTTTATATAAACCTTACAAAATATTTAAAAGAACACACTTTCTCAAACGTAGTTACACAACTTAGACATAAAATAAGTACCAATCACATAAGAAGAAATGCAAAATCAAGTACAAAGAGCAAGTACAAATATACAAGGAAAAAAAAACAGCAAAAGACAGAGGTCACCAAATAGGATTAACATTCTCTCCCATTAGATACAATCGATACCCTTTAAAAGAGATTACAAACATTTCTCAAGAACGTTGCAATCCTAATGTTTAAATTGCCTTTGCTACAATGGAGCATTCTATACCAGATGAAATCCCTATCCACATTAGCAGTATTCAATACATATTGACTGAAGTATAGAAGTCTTTCGGCCTTGAGTGCCGGACACACCAGCAAAATATGTTGTAGATTCTCAACCTTACCCTCTAGACAGCAGAATCTACACCAATTCCAAGACCCTTTCACAATCGATCTAATGGAATTGATCTGGTTTGTAGCAATGACATTAAATCTAAAACGCATAAAATCATTTCTTATCCGTTTACTGGGATATTTGACTAAATACTGTTCCATGACTGGCAACCATTTATTCAATGCACATACTTGATGATAGAGTTTAGAGTCCAGGATTTTATTTTTTGTATGTAGCCAGTCAAACCCCATCACACTTTCCTTCACCCGTGTGGGTTTATTCTTAAGAGAGGTTACTGACATACCTAGAGATTTCAGAGTATTTAAAGTTTCAGCATTCAGCTCTTGTATAAAAGGGTTACCAATGTCCTGACCTACACAACAGTAGAGTGTATTCATTTCACTAGACATACATTTCCTCCACAGCTTTAGTCTTTTACAGGTTATGTAAGCCAATAAAAAGTTTAGACCAAATTCATACAGAATTAACTCAAAAGGGATGAATTCAGGTAGAAAATACAAAACCGATTTCCAAATGTAACTCTCTGTGGACAGCCAATCCCCCTCGTATTTTAGAGACTGTAATTCCGCCCCATAGATTAGTCTAGGGGTGACCTTTTTCGTGTAGAATTCTCTCAGAGGACTCATTGTGAATCTGCCATATCTGGAATCGATGACTCTCATTTGACGGATTGCAATGTCCGCCTTGAATCTAAGTTGAGTTCTAAATACTGATCTTAAGTTGGACCCTGATATAACAAAACCTAAATATTTAAACTCAGGCTGGGCTCTAAGACGGGAGTTACCACATGACCAGGTAAGCGAGTCCAGCTTCTTATTTCTGTTGCCCAAACGAACTATCACAGTTTTAGCCGAGTTAATCTTCAGCAGTAGAGAAGAAATAAATTCTTCAAAGGCTTTAAGCAATCTTTGAAGGCCGATCTTTGTGTTATCGATAAGGAGGAAGTCATCGGCATAAGCTAACCATGCTAAACGGATATTCTGTATTTTGGGAGCTACAAGGCCTTTATTTGACAGGGCGGTATTCACACCACTCACATAAAGGTTGAATATTGTGGGTGCCAACCTACAGCCCTGACGGAGACCGTTGTGGACGGTCAGTGCATCAGAAAGAGTACCCTCAGCATCCAATCTTACCCTTATTTCTGTATCTGAGTATATAGCCCTGACTATATCAAACAGAATCAGAGGCATATTTAATGTTCTCAGTCTCTGCCAGAGAGTCGTCCTGTCCACCAAATCAAAAGCGGAGCTTAAGTCCAGGATGCCACAAAGACAGGTAAAGCACCCTTCTTCATTGCTTCCGCTCGCAGGCAGCTAAGTATCATCCCTCTACATTCGGTTCCCATATTTTTTCTAAAGCCGATTTGTCTAATGTTGAGAATTTTTTCTTCAAGCATCCACTTGTGAATTTCCTTCAATACAACTGAAGCAAACAATTTGGATTCTGGATCCGAAATGGCAATTGGCCTATAGCTTAGGGGACATTGTCGGGAACCCTTCTTAAAAATTGGGATAATAATAGAAACCCTCCATGCCAGAGGAAGAACTCTGGTCAGTAGTATATTATTGAACAAACTAAAAAGTATTTTTGCCCATATCAGAGGTTCACGTTTGAAAATTTTATTGGAAAGGTTGTTCGGCCCAAGCGCACCCGAATTTTTAGATTTAGATATTAAATCAACAATGTCCCACGTTCTTAATTTCAAGAGCCATTGGGATCCACAATTCAGAACATCTTTTACATCATGATTTTTAGTGTGATAAATATCGGCAAAATGTCCCAGCCAAGTAGATTTGTTAATAGGATTGAGAAGTAACTCTTTCTGAGGTTTCTCAAGGTTGTTAATTAAGTTCCAGAAATTGCTGAAGTTATGTCCTCGTAGGGAATTTAACATAATTTCACCATCCCTCTGATATTTAACCATGCGATGTTGGATGGACCAATTTTTATATTTTTGCTTTATTTTCTTTACCATAGCCACAGTATCAGTAATATTATACCCCACTTTCCAAGCCTGTCTGATCTCTTTCCTCATTTGACACTTCCTGTCCTTCACTGCCCCATCAAAATAATGGGTCGTAAATGTATTGCCTATATTCTTCTAGCCAGAGGAATCCTCCATTTTTCTAAGAGATCTGGTAATATAGTCTGTAAATTTAACAGCCGAGTATGTATCGACCCGTTGATTATCAGAAAAGGTCTCATAATCTCTAATCATGGTGGCAGTAAATGAACAGTTTTTTTTCTCAGTCCATTTGATTCTATTCCCCGCATGATTAATTTCCAAGGGATGATTATACATCATTTTTGATTTTGAGTGACCCACAGTGACCAATTCAAGAGAGAGCATGCAGTGGTCACTGAGATTAGTATCAATGATGTCCAGTCTTCCAGTACAGTTGAACACACCCACCGAGCAAATAATATAATCAATAGTGGATTTGTAACCTCGCGCTTTCCACGTAGGAAGAGAATTAGCCACAAGTACCAATCCCCAGATCTCAATAAAATGTGACCAAATTCTGCCTCGACCCTTGGGATTGTCAACTACTGGTAATACGGTCTCATAGTTACCAGTATACAGGTCACCAAGAGGAGAATCAGCGGGAATATCAGCATTTAGGTCGCCAACAATCACAATGTGTCCCCCAGGATTAACAACCAACCAGGTTTCAAGTAATGAGCCCAAATTCCATAGTTCCAACCTTAATTGATTATCAGAGTAGTCTGCCTGGTTCCAATATATATTCACTAACAGAAATGCAGTATCCACCGCATTAAACTTTAATATATAGGCCACCACTAAAAAGTGGTCCGAAAAAGCCCATTCACCCGTGATTCTAGGGTCAACGACATTTTTCACTGCCGTTATAAGACCTCCTTTGGGTCTACCGCGCCTGCCCCCTTTTGCGGTTAGTGATGAGACCGTGAAACCCTCCCAGCAAAGGTGAGTCCTAGACCAGGTTTCTTGAATGCAGACAAACTCATATCGGGCTAGATCGTTGATGAGGCTGGAATTGTGTAGCAGATGTGAAGATCCTTGTGAATTCCAGCTTAGTATTTTCAAGATTGTTTTTCAATATTAACCTAAGCGCTATTTTTTCACAAACCAAAACTGTCTTTTCTCTGTGTTTTATCTTCTGTGCTGCTGAAAAGTGAATTCAATTGCCTTACTTATTTCCTTATTTGTATTGTCACCACATTGGCGATTGCTGCCCCACATATATCAAAACTTATATTTGATTAGAAATGTTTATAATAAATAAATATTTACCTTTATCAACCAGCCTGATTCCTGGTTCACTGTGACCTGGGGGGTATTTTGAGATGGGTGTGATATGAGCGGTATATCACTCAGAATATTGAACCTATAGACATAATAAATAAGTATTTCATGTGTGCTTTACATGCTAGGCGAGACCAGGTTGTATTGCCTGATTGACATCCTTAACAGAGTAACAGATAGTCTAGTGGAGTGCTTTAATAAAACACTAAAAAGCATCTTATAGAAGTTGGTTAAAGCTGATGGGAGGAATTGAGATGATACCTGAGACCGGTTTGCAATAAAAAAACTACCCAAGACTCAATAGGCTTTTTACCTTTTGAGCAAGACACATGAGATGTTTTAAATATGCTGAGCGAGTCTGGCAGGAAAGGGTGGAGGCCATATTATAATTGTTCCAAAATGCCCATCGTCTAAAAAAGCATATGGCAGTGGTAAGATTCATAGTCCAATCTCACGTGAGCAAGACACAAAAATGGCAGAAAACTATGACAGAAAGACTGTCACCCGATCCTTCTATATAGGCCAGAAGTTCCTTGTGCTACTTCCCACCTTGGAGCAAGAGATGCTTTCCCGGCGGCACGGACCGAATGAAATTATAGATTGGACTGGCCCTTGTAATGTCTGCGTTTCTCAGCCAGACAGGTGAGCCAAAAGTCAAATCTACACACATCAATCTTTTGAAAGAGTGGAGGGAAGATCCTGCTGAATCCTTATCTGTTGTAATGGCTATTCTTTTGTCTGAGGAAATAGATGAAGTCAATCGAATACCTGCTGATCTTGCTCTGTCCCAAAAACATGATATCCAAGACCTTTTGGCCAAGTTCCCAGATGTCTTCAGCTGTGAACCTGGACGGGTAAAAGGAGTTTTGCATCACATCCACACTACCCCAGATAAAGTCATCAATTTAAAACTGTATAGAATTCCAGAGGCATGCAAAAATATTAGTTCTAGAAGAGGTGGAGAATATGTTGGCTAAAGATGTAATAGATCAAAACTTCTTTTAAATGATACACAAATTACAAAAATAGTGAATCAATCACAAACTATTAAACACTTCATAATTACAAAACACAGCAGGACAGCAACAATTTGCCTAAAATTGGCTAAAAAGAAGACGAAGAAAAATCAACCACACTTATCACTCATAGTGCAACATTCAAACAAAACTCAACACAGTAGCATTCATTCAAACAATCATACCTTGGCACACTGCCAGATTGTACCATGAAAGGTAAAAAATCTAAGTCGCTTAGTACAATGAAAGATCCTCGTGCTGACTTATTTACTGCAGTATCTACGCGCAGAGCAAGCCTAGCACAAGCTGCCGCTTTACCTCTTCCACCGCAATGCATTGAAGAGGAGGAGCTGCTACAATGCGCCCAAATATGCTCTAACCAGCTAAAAATAAACGTCGATCTATCTAACAATTCTGTGGATACGAACGAATGCTCGCAATCCCTGTACGTGAAGATGTCGTAATTCGCCCTCAAAAAGATACGTTAAAATGTCTTTGGGGCGAAATGACGAAGACACAGGGGGATTTATGTACGGGTAATCAAATGTTCGATGACACACCATGTGTTTTCAAAACAGCCTATATAGATGCTTTCCAACTATAAAACAATCTTGATTCCCCTGATAAGGCGACGAGATCTATACCTAACGATATCGTAGTTGATAATTCAAGCAACACGGATATATGTACCATGATGGGCATCTTTAATAGACTGAGCTAACGGCAAACAGAGCTTCTAATGCAAATTAACACTTCTGTTCAACAGGTTCCTTTGAAAGTTAACGAAATGCTCCTTTTGTCATCTTCTAACACGCCAACCTTAGTGAAAAATGACGGTACAGCTTTAAACGGTAAAGATGTTGTTGCGCTAAAAGACTCCTCAACCTCTAAAAAGACACATGTTAAAGATACAATTACGATTGAAGATTCGCAGCAACAGACCAATCTGTCTGACTTAAAGAACAATGACACAGAGGTTTCTGTATTGCTTATAGAACAACAATCTCCTCTAGTGTCTGAAGGTATACCTAACCTCCCCAATTTAAATTAAAAAAAGATAAAAAAAGAAAAAAGTGCAACAAAATAATCAAAACCAAAAGAAAAATCTGTGTAAAACATCCCGAAAATACTTAAGTTATGTTACATTTAAAAATATGATCGATGAAGACAGAGATGGGATGGTTGAAACTAATGCTATAAGAAAAGCAGCCACCCCCTCCGATGTTAGTGAAGATAGGGAAACCCTTAAAGTTTCCAAACCCGCGATGCAATTGATGCAGGATGGATACTCTGAAGCTGAAAACTCAATTTCTGATGCAATGAAAAAAAATTAATCAACAGACATGGCCTCTCAGCTGTCATCTTTAAAGTCCGGTCTTGTCGATATTTTTGAGATTTTTAAAGCAAACTCTATGCTTACTGTAGGTATGCCTACCTCGAAAAAGATGCCCGACACTGTAACTACTGATCCGGCTATCTGTGAAGGGGTACAAGGTAAAGATTTGATACAAGGGGCACTGAGTGAGAAGCAATCCTCTAAATTTGTCTCTTTTCAAAAAACTAAATCTACACTGACGGTGACGTCTTCTTTGGCAGATAATAAACAACAACCTAAAAGTAAAGAATCTGGCAACATACTTGATGCTAGATGCCGTTCCAGCACGTCTTGTGTCAGTGATTCTGCAGCTCTTGGCACTGATCAAACGCACGAGATGGACACTGACAAAACACAAGCGGAAGATCGGCTAACTGACGTTAGAATGAACAATTATGTATTGCAGAATGGTATTGAATACCTCATGGATGAGGCTGAGACGGGAGTCTATGGCGATAATATTACCAGAAAAGATGAAATAGCAATTATTGTGAAGAAAATCCTAGATGATCAACTTAATAATAGCGAAAACTTAGCTCAGTCATTTCCTTATAAACAAGCACTATCTCAAGATTTAGAAAGGTATTCTCGAAACACCTGTGAAAATTCTGAGCCGGTAAATGAAATGCAAGATCTAAAGGAACCAGCAATGATTGAATTACCCAGTCTGATTCTGACTACTTTATTTAGGGAAGGGAAACAAATATCTCTAACCGCCCATATATTTTTTCATTATTTGCAACCATACTGCATTGTCACTGATATCCTCTTCTGATATAGTCCTTGTTGACTTTATACACAAACAAAGGTGGACTATGTATGTCTGGTAATTCCTTCACCCCTTGTTAGAAATTTGTTGATGAAGGAAGCTCAGACTTTACAATGTAAAGGCTTTGATATTTACCAATATATTCCTATTGAACAAAAGAACGATTTGAAACATGCCACAACTAAGTTAGGTGGCAAAAGAAACTCAAATTTCAACAAGACGAATGTCGATGATTGTACTGACAATCAGGAATGGAGAGGGCTGACCCTTGCTCTCAGGGAAGCCATTAATTCTTTGAAGGCCTTGGCTAAACTGCTTTAGCAATTTTGGGAAATCTACCCTTGCATCTTGGAACTCGAGAGGTCATGTCCACTTGTGTAATAACACTGAAGTCACAGATATTCTACAATCATTTGACCTGGTTCTTTTGCAAGAAACATGGGCCACCGTGCCTTTAGTCTGGGAAGGATATGACATTTGGCAATTACTTGGTTCCTACCGCTACTAGTGGGTTAGTTTGTGTTAATTATTTTGAAACCAATCAATTCAAACTTTCAATGCAGAGTGTATGGAAAAATAGACCCTAGAAATAAAACAGTGTTTATACATCTTTTTCCCAAACTTCCCATGTTTGCTTACAGAAACAGTAAATCCCTACGGAAGAGCCTGGTGAAAGCTGAGATCTCTGTACCCAGTGCTACACCTCAATACAAAGGAACAACACTGTGCTATAATTGTCAGCACTGTGGCAACATTATAAAGGGCAATTACATTACACATCCTCATACAGGCAAACGTATACAGCTAAGACATTCATGTACCTGTGATGCAGAACGTAATATATGCATTGAAATGCCCATGTGGTCTCTACTACATAGGAATGACCACTAGAAAAGCCAAAACGAGATGGACCGAGCATAAGTCCAATATACGTACGAAGAGCTCAAGATCACCTGTTGCAGTTCATTTTGCTGAGGCACGCCACACAGTGGCTCAACTTAAATGTGTGATCCTTGAACCAGGGAAGAGAGGGGGTGATGCGCAACGCAATTTGGCACAATGAGAAATTCTATGGATTGATCTTTTAGACTCTTTGCACCCTCATGGCATGAATGCCGAGTTTGATTTAATGTGTTTTTTGTAATACCTTGATCCTGTCTGCACAGAGACTTGTACCTCGCACATGTTTTATTGATGATTTTTGTCCAGCTCTGGACACTCTATACATACTATGTGACTGTTGCCTTGTTTTGGACATTGCACTCGCATAGGCGAGTTTAGAGCACCCTTTTGTGATATGATATGTTACATGCCTGTAAACTGTTCCTGCATACTATGTAACTTTGCTTCTGCTCTTAGATACTGTATTTACACCATGTAGCCTTTGGTTCTGCACTAGACACTCTACTTATATGGACTGCTCTGGATTACCCCCTTGGGGTGTAAATTTGAGGTGTGTTAGATGTCAATATCTACCATCATAGATACAATGTACTTTTGAGGAAAGTTTTGTTTTGAGATGCTACATGCTTGTATGTGGTTCCTGCATACGATGTAATTGCTTGCTCTGCCCTGAGGCACTGGGTGGATACCATGAAGCTTTAGTTCTGCCCTTGACATCTAATTCACATGGTCTACTTTTGATTACCTTCCTGGTTTTAGGTCTGAGGTGTGCTACAAGCTAGTACCGATCATCAGATATACGATGCACTTCTGAAGAAAAGTTTGTTTTCATTATTTTAATCTGTTTACATATATTTGCTTCTACTCGTGTTGATTAGTTGGTTGTGACACCTAATGTCGGGTCTGCCACTGCCTCCCAGTGGGGCAGAGTAACAGTCCTCTAGAGAGCCTCCTCTATATCCCTCGTTAAATGATGCGAGATGGGGGCACACAGCGTATCCTTCAAATTGGATGCGCAGTTGTGCCCCCACTCGCATCTTACAAGCATCACATATGCCGAATCTTAATGCGTCCTGTCGGAGCTCAATGTAGACCCGACTGAGGCGAGTAAGTTACACACTTACCAGATTATTTCCTAAATATTATTTTGTTTTAGGGACTTTTTACAACATAATTCGACATATGCGAAATAAACGGATCAATACCGTTGTTACGAGTATTGTCATGGCAACGTTTTGTCATGACGAGTGCCCACACCAAGATGGCTGATTCCCGGTCGCGGGGTTGCCGGGACAACACAAAATGCCATCCACAGTCGGGCCACGCTCCTTTCTGCAGCAGGCACCGCACTGTGGATCCCCGTAAATCAGGTGAAAATGCTGTGTGTCTAAGACAGCAGGCGAACGGTTATACTGCATAGGCTATTATGTATTGAGCCTTTTAGCTCTTGGAGAGACGTTATTTACAACAGTCTATGGGCAATCTTTAATTTAAGGATTACTAAGGCACTTATCCTTTCCTAGGGTCCAATAAGCTGCACTCCACCGCTCCCCAGTCTCAAGTGCCCATCAGTTGAAGACTGGGTGAGTTGAATGACCTGGTGTTCACGTGTCAATCTAACAATAAAGTGATTGCTTCTTTACAATAACAGATTTTTACCTTAGCAACGCTCTTGCCTCCTGACAGGTCAGAACTGTAATACTACTTTCCTCGGAGAGAGGTCAGTACATTTCACCTTACTTGGTTTCCCAGCCATTTTTATTTAGCTCCTTTCACAGAGTATAATACTTGTCCCCTTTGATTTTTCATAGGTTAAAGCGTTTAAGAAATTGTCCTTTTCCACATTACCCAAGTTGTATATGAAAAGTGAAGTCCAAACCCTGAAGATGGATCAATAGATCCGAAACACGTCGGTTAATTGCAACATTCGCAAAAAGGGCTTCCCTGATTGGAGATGTTGAACTGTATAGCTCTCCTTTAAGAAAAGATTTTTGTACAAGAGAATTTTGATCAATTAACTTTAATGCAACACTGTATGAAGTGCATCATGTTGTAAATGCCTATGTGAAGTGTTTCATTACATTTGTTGGATTTGTGAATTTATAATTTTGGTTTGAAATTTGTAAATGACATTTGACTATAAGTCTTTGAAAAAATAGAGATGGGTTCATTAAAATGTACCATCTCTCTAGACGCTGGTATAAACACTGTTTTATTTCTAGGGTTTATTTTTCCATACACTCTGCATTGAAAGTTTGAATTGTTTGGTTTCAAAATAATTAACACAAACTTACCCACTAGTAGTGGTAGGAATTATATAATTGAACAGAGGTTCAGTAAGAGTGCATCTGGGCTTAATGCTTAGCGATAAGCAGTTCTGGTTTTGTGTCCCAAGTGGTCTTGTGACGTCAGCCCGTCTGCACCAGAAACATTATTAGCACCCCTTCATCTAACTGGTTATTGTCTGTTTTTCTACTATTTTCACGGAAACTATTAGATTAGATTCCCTTTTGTCCTAATAAGCTGTGCACTCCTGCCTCTACAATTTGTATTTGCATATGGCAATTACTTGCAACTAAAGGCCCCAAAGGTAGACCAATGGCAGGCTTACTAATTGCTTGTAAACATATTATGGAAGCAGAGTAAATTAATGTATGGTCAAGCTTGAATTCTTTCTTAGCTGTTACATGTACTATGAAAATGGGTAATAATATCATAGATATATGTGTTATTAACGTATACTGGAATTCTCTCAAATATACTGAAACTCAATTGATTCAAGAATTAAGCAATTTAACTTCGAAAATAGATGCTTGGCGTGGAACTTGTGTGAATGGTCTAGTTGTGATGGCTGGTGATTTAAACACAGATTGTGATCTTGGCAACATAGAGATTGATGCGGTAATGTGCGACATAGAAGCTGTTAATAACAAAGCTAGATCCACCAATGGTAATGGAAAGCTAAGAGGAGCTATATGGATGAATTTTCTCGAAGACATTGGCCTAATTAAATTAGTAAATTCTAATCACACATGTTATGCCAGAGGTTTCAGCTCGATCTTAGATTATATTTTTGTGACTGACGGCTTGGATAAATATATACCTGAACTCATTGTCGAGAAAATGTCCTCTAGCGATCATAACCTTTTGCGGATAGATATTTTACACACAAAAACCACAGATCATTTTGTAACATATAATGAAGGTCTAATCACGAATGTTAGTGGTACCCGCATTCGATGGTCCTATACAAAAACAAAAAGATCTACATCTGCTTTACTAAAAGATTTTGATGATACGTCTAACGATGTATGTCTAAGCAAGTTTTCAGCTATTACTTTTACTAGCTATATCAATGATGTCACTCTCAGTATATGTATGAATAAGAATGCTACAAAACAGAGACTCAACCACACACATGCTTTCGATATAGAGACTTTAAATCAGAAAAAACAGCTGAGACGAGATATCCGTAGTGTAATGAATTCATCATATACTGGCAGTGAAATCAAAAAGCAGATAAGAATGATTAAACAACAATATAGAAACTGGCAAATTACACGCAAAGTGTCAAGAGATCAATTAGACAAGGAAAAAATGCTCACTAATATCAAAGGAAAAGACATCTCCAATTTCTGGTCTATGATTAATGATATACAGTTAACCCAAAAAGAGATACTTTTGAAACAGATTAGTGAAAGAACATGGAAAGATCATTTTACTAGAATGTATGATGGAAAGAATAGTGATGAAATGTTTAAATGCACAAAAGAGCAAGCATGGACACTAGACATCTCTGTCCTTAAAATGTGTAGTATAATTAAAAAAGCAAAAAAATCAACGGCTCCAGGACCTAATAATCTGTCTAATCAAATCTTGAAAACAGATGTTTTTTGGGTAAATATCTTAAATATACTATTTAAAGATATACTTTTAAATGAGTTGATACCAGTGTCATGGCGAGTAGTAATCCCGATCTATAAGAAAGGTCCAAGAACTTCACCAGAAAGCTATAGGCCTTTTGCCATCTCGGATCCGGAGTATAAGATTTTTACATCTATTATATTGGAAGAACTAGAGGAATGGAACAGTGGTTCCAATATAGTAGATTGTAAACAGATAGGTTTCAGGAAAAAGATAGGTACTGACTGTGGTAGACTTGTATTGAAAAGTTTACAATCTAAATCTTTAACGAATCAAGGATCTGCTATTTTTGTGGCCTCTATGGATCTCAGCAAAGCATTTGACCTTGTAGATCGTCAGACATTAGTGGCAATCCTGAGAGACTTATCAATTCCTAGACACCTATTAGAAATTATCATAGAATTATATTCTGACACAAAAATCAAAGTTAGACTGAATTCAGAGGTTTGCCTCTCATCTGAGATTGAGATTCCCTGAGACAAGGCTGCAAGTTAGCAGTGATTCTGTTTAACTTATATGTTTGTAAAGCGGATAAAGAAATGTTAAATAAAGGTTTAGTATCCCCCAAAATAGGAAAAATCTCTGTTGAATGGATAGCATATGCAGATGACTTTTATTGTTGGACTGTACAAAAGTTGGCCTGCAGCGAATGATAAATGCCTTTGTTGCTTTTTTCTCTCGTATGCATTTAAAAATCAATGCATCCAAGACAACAATAATACGCCTTGGAAAAAGTAAGAAAAAACAATCTGCTTTAACATGGTTAAATATTTAGGATATTACTTTAATGGTAATGGTTCAAATGCAATGATTAAAAGACAGTTAGGAGTCGAATCAGATATGATCCGTAGACAGATGTGCCAAATAGAAACCACATTTTGTAGATTTACTATAGTGCCTTTGAAGCAATTGTATGTTATGACAGGTATCCCTAAATTGATGTATGGTTTAGAATTTTATGAACTAGAGAATACGGATTTTATAAAAAAATTTAGAAAGCGTGGTATGGAAAGGTGTTCTGTTTTTCATACCCAAGTGTGTACCAATTGAAGGTATCAGATATGAGTTCGGCCTCAAGTCCCTGAAATCGTTGTTTAGTAAACAATTTAAAAACATTGTATACTGTACCAGGGAAAGACCAATCTAATACCTTTTGTTTGAAATTGAAATTGGTTACTGAGAAAACTTTGAATATGTTAGGTATTTCAATGGATATGCTCTTGAAGAACCCTTCAAAAGTTAAAAATATTTTGAGATGTTATGATGGCAACATACTATAAGTACGGTTCAACAATCAAAAATGTTTAACCAAGTATATGCGTTTTGGAAATTTAATCCTGCTCTTGAAATATACCTGGAGAAATATCCTTCCCGGAATTACAGAAATACCTTTATGAGATTTCGATTCAATGTTTTAAAAACAAATTATATTCTGAAAAAATGTAATCTCCTTAATAACTCTTGGGGTTGGTGCAGATTCTGCAAAGAAGATGGTATGGAAGAAACCCTTTTACATATACTACTTTTTATGTCCTGCCCTACTGAAACAACGTATAATATACTTTGAACAATTCATTCAGCATCTATATTGTGTAAATACAGAACTGTTGTGGTACCAGATAAGGCATAATAGCTCGACTGTCTTAAATATAAGAGTTATTGCTTTTTTGAAAAACTTTTGTGACTTATCTTGAGTACCAACAATGAATTTAGAAGCAGCTGTTGTATGATACGACCTTTATCTGAGTTTTATCTGTTTTACTTTTGGATCTTGATACACAATGTTGTTATTCATGATGATTAAGACTTTATATGCCTGAAAGATTTTATGATGATTTATTTGATTCAAACTTTGTATTTTTCTACTTTTGATGAACTATTTTGTAAAGGTTTAAACAAACCATAAAAAATAAACATAATAAATATAATAAATATTTGGACAGCGGCTCTAGAATAGATCCGCAACCAGAAACAATTGGACGACCCAGTGGATTCAAGGTGTCTTTATGAATCTTCGGAATAATGTAAAAGAGAGGAATTCTTTCTTCTGAAGAATTGATGAAATCAAATTCCTTACTGTAAAACACACCCTCTTGGAGTGCACTCTCACTAATTGTGAGAATTTTCTTCTTAATCAGGAATGTCGGGTCACTGTTAATTTTCTGATAGTGTCCAGGAATGCTAAGTAATCTAATGACCTCCTGATCATAAAGCTCAGAGTCCCATACCACTATACCCCTCGCCTTGATCGGCTGTCTTGATCACAATGGAGGGATCTTGTGAAAGGGATTCAATTGCATGGAATTCAGCTAGTTTGAGATTTGGTCTCATGGTATTTCTTGGATACTCACTACATTTGGCTAATTCCTTGAGCGCAATATTTTCAAAAACAAGAATTTCTGGTGGGAGCTCCGCTGAATTTGGAGTGAAAGAAGAAGGTTTCGCCAACCCTGACTTATTTGGTTCAGAAGTGTTCTCTTTGTCAGAGAAGAAAACTCTTAGTCTAATCTTTCTCAAATATTGTTGGACCTCACTAGTAAGGTACATGGCACTAGGAGTCTGTAGGAACAAATGATAATCCTTGCTTCAAAATAGCTAGTTCAGGTTCAGAAAGCACCCGAGATGACAAATTAAAAATGGGTACCACCCCACTCACCACCGGTAGGACCGGTTCCGTGTTTGGAAATCTCGGTGCCCTTGACCTTGTGGAGGGGCATTCTGCACATGCGTCTAAGGTTGCCTGTGAGTTCCTCTGCCTTGCTGGAAATTCCTGCGGCCTCTGTGGCTGCCCCTTCCTCAAAAAGGGTGATTCCCTAAATTCTGATTGATTGAATCTTCGCTACCTGAATTGCTAGAGGATGTATCAGAAAAAGTGACAGCTCGCCTCCTACCTAACCCTACATTCTGGTTCCTATGTTGTTTCCAGAACATTTGGAAGTTAAAGTCTTCTGCCAAACAAGGATAGACGATTTCTTTTTTGAACATCGAGATATCTTTTTTTAGTGTACTCATCTTTTTTTCTACAGTATTGTTTTTAAATTCTTGAAAAGATTTCTCAACTTGTTCAGGTTTCTGTTTGGCTTCAGAAATGAGAGGAGTAGACAGAAAAACACTGTTTCCATGATTTTCTGACTGACTCTTTGGGTTGTGGTGATCGTGAGCACTAATAAATCACGGCTACTCTTAGTTGCCACCTGACTAAAAGCTACCTTGGATTCCGTATCATCCAAGAATAAACAAGGAATCATTTTGACCTGTAAACCTTGGGGGATGATACTGATTTAAGATATTCTTTTAGAACATGTCCATGCATTTCAGTGAGAAATTGTTTATATTTAAGCCTAAGAACGGCAACACCTGAAATATTATTCTCTTGGTTGGGCAATTGCACATTTTCAAAGAATGAGGGGCCCTCCATCAACTCAGCTATTTGAGCTTCTGTAAAAGAAATGGTATCAGATTCAGCCATGGTGTGTCTGACCCCCACCACTCTGGAAGTCACGGTTCACACTCTGGGAAAACACTGGGAGAAAATGATTAAAAGAAGACTAGATCCCGAAAAGCCAGGGATACAAGCTACTATTAAAGCAGGACTACCTGCACATCCACAGGCTGAAATAATAGATACTGAAAAGAGCATGAAAACTCTAGCCTCTGGACCAGAGTATTATAGTACGATCAAAACCAGAAAAAATGTCCAGAGGATGTGTTTATAAGAACGTATCAAAATTTATTTTAAATGATAGACAAATTAGAAAAATAGTGAATCAATCACAAACTATTAAACACTTCATAATTACAAAACACAGCAGGACAGCAACAATTTGCCTAAAATTGGCCAAAAAGAAGAAGAAAAATCAACCACACTTATCACTCATAGTGCAACATTGAAGCAAAACTCAACACACAGTGCCATTAATTCAAACAATAATTACTAAAAGACAAAAAACTGTAAACATATGAGGAGAAATATTCATGAGTTCTCCCTAAACTCATTATTTTAGTATTTATAAAGAAAGCAATAGAAATCATTAAAACACAATCTACTGCAAAAGGTGGATCATGACAGAGAAGTTCAAGGATCACATCCCTTTGGAATTTTCTCAACTGGTTTCGACGTGGAGTATTGATTATAACAACGTTTTCATCAGGAGGAAGATGTAACCATACTGCAAAAGACAAGGACATAACGGTATAATATTACATAAAAGTCCTATCTAAGCACATGCTGCATACACAAAAGAATTAATTGGACTAAAAAAACCTACATTTTACAAAAATATACATGGGCGCCTAATATATAGAAATAGAGTAAAATAAATATACAGGCGTGCCCGATGCAGAGTTAGAGCCCAGGGCGCAGGGTTAGTGAAGCCCAAACTTGAATCGTGCCGAGTGATGACGGACCAACACCACCAAACCGAAACTGCATAAGTGAAGAAGTGCAAATGAAGTGCAAATAAAGAGGAGCTGCTCCGAACATACTAGCAGACTGACCTTGTATACATGAACTGCTGTCTGCAACAAGTGCTTGAAAAAAGAGAGAGTGGCCGCATGGCAAGGCTACAGCCTGTACCACCACTTTGTCACAAGATTTGAACAGACCAAGACACAAGGTTAGGTGCCATGCCCAAGGAAACCTAATTTACAATTGAACTCCATTAAGTGAACGAGGGCTCACCTTAAAACAGACCCAACTGTAATGGGTCTATGCTTGAACTAATGGGTGTCCAAGGGAGTAAATACTTGAAGACAACAGATATAAAAAGAATCTCCAAAGTAAGCTGGATTTGTTGGCTGCAAATCAAGAAACCAAAAACACCAGTTAGCGGTCAATTGCTGATCATAAGAACGCCAAAAAAATTATATATAATAATAATAATACAATAACAATTGTATACCCAGGGACCTCAAAATGAATTGTGAGCAAATTATAGCACAACGCCAGGTGGAACCAGGGTGCAGGAAGACTTGCATGTAATGTGAGCCGTGCATAACTCAAAAAGCAAAGTAGGCAAGAGTCAGTGTCGGACTATGCCTGAGACAAATGCCTCAGCCCTAGGAACGGGATCCCCAAATGGCATGTGTAAAATAGCCAAAAGTCACGAGAGCTCACCAAATTACTTCACACATAAAGGTGGCTCTTGCCAGACGTACACTGGGGCCAAAGGAAATGACAAACTACAGAAAAACCCACGTCAACTAGGAGCCAGACGCAGATCGTAGAGATTAAATAAATCGGCCTCAGTGCAAGAATGCACACGCAAACGCTGCTCATGCACGCAGGACAACAGGAAAGCCGAAAGGTTCTGCGGCCGAATGACGTGCTTGGCATGCATTTGAAAGCCGTCATCATGCACATGTGAATGAGAAGACGGCGCTGCACTACCAGTCACGTAAACTACACTCACGTGTTCTGTCCAGTTTTAAGGTTGAAACATATTTCCGATGATTCAGAAAATGTGGAAAGCACCCAGTGTCGCTAAATTAGTATAGGAATTCATGTGTTTCAGGTAGTGTTTATGTCCAATAGAAAACAAGTGATGTTTGACCTTTAAGTAAACTGGCCAATCAAAGCCTATTCAAATATAAGATTCATATTAGCATAAAACCATTGCACAATCTATTCCCATGGTATAAAACTATGATGTATGCAGTACAAAGTGAGACATTTCCTTTTTCAGCTTAAAGAAGCAATGATTAAACGGATGTACCCGCAGCCGGCTTTCTGTCTCCCCCTCTCTCCCTCTCTCTCTCCCTCTCGCTCTCTCTCATGATGCATGTCTCCAAGGGGTGGCTGATTGCAGAAGGGTATGTCGGGGAGGAACACCATGTGTTACCACTGTGACGAGAAAGAGTAGGCTTAACTCCAGTCACTGCCAATGTACTGAGACGAGGAGGAGACGTTGAGCCAGCATTAATCATCATCAGAATTGGGTTGAACGTTCTAGTTTTTGAATGTCCAGTGGATTAAAGATGGAGGAAGAACTGAAACAGTTGTCAGACCCTCTGAGGCATCACGAGCGAAGCACCCATGCTGCAAACCGAGAAGCTGGAACTGCGGACCAGGACGCACTCCGAGGAACAATAACGTCCCTCTCTGGTCCGTCGTGCACCGGCAGAACGAGAACAGAGGAAGAAGTAAGCCCAGGTGTGAGAACCCACCAAACCACGCGGTGCAGCGATGTGCAGCCCAACCCCAGTAAATGCTGCAGAGCCACGGGAGGCAGTGCGAGGAGCAAATAACTCAAGAGATTCAGGAAGACCTAAAGAGACCATTTTAAGAGGGTCTGGGACCCAGAACTAAAATATAAGACAGTTTGGGCAAAGTACTGTACCTGGCAGGATAGTGAACCGGTTATAGAAGTCAAATAGAGTGAAAGAGACCATTTCGTGGACCCACAGTGCACGAGGAGGAATTCCTCAACTGTGCATCTTCTTCGGAGCAGTACCTGGCTGGAATGTGCCAGGTCTGCCGACCCGAGCCACTGGAGAAATTCACAGGAAACAGAAAGCTTGAGAAAGGCCAGGGGAAGGGAGACATTCCCCCTGGTGTGTTGAACTGCCATATAAAGCATGAGAAATACCAGGGGAAGGGAGGCATTCCCCCAACCTTCTTGAACTGCGATGGTATTGTGTACCATGAAACCATGTGGAAGAAAGCCCAGGGGAGGGAGTAATTCCGTTGTCACGGCAAATGTATTGAGAACAAGATGCCTGAGAAGGGAGGCAATCTCCAGGAACCCAATATTTAGGAAAACAATGTGCAATAAGGAATGATGTTTGAACTTTTGAATTTGAACTGAGAGCTTCACAGCACCTCACGCTCGAACTTTCTGTTATATCCTGTTAAGGAACTGAGACATGGATAAGGGAGTCATTCTCTGAGGCACAGTTCGCACCTGCCAATTGGAACTATAATGCAGTGTGCCACAGAAGGGAGCCATTCTGTTGGACCAAGAAAACCCAGCATATCTTAAGCTTACTTAATAGTGTAAGGGATAAAAGTAGGCATTTTGACACATGACGGTGGAATCTTTTTCATATACTTGGACATTCTCACAGAAGAGAGTTTGGAGATTAGCGAATGCACGGAAACCCTGCTTAGAATTAGGGAGAGGTAGTTTCCTTCTTTAATTTTAAACAAAGTATGTGCCAACAATCATGCCACCTGTGTATCAGTCTCCTGTTTCTAGACCCTTACCGCAGATACAAGGAGCAATAACCAATGGCTTGCAGGAAAAATCCATTAACACCTTACTCATATGTACAGACTCAACAACCCTTTCCAAAGTTCATTGCTGCTGCAGATGTTGGAGGATCTGTCGGATCCTCATGTCATGATCTCTCCACCTCACACAGATCAGAATAGCTTGCCTCTGATGTATTTATTTGTTTTTACAAAGTGCTTTCGCCGAAACGCTCTGCAAACATTACTTTGGCCGTACACATTTTTTCTCCTATTTTTGTACATTTCATTTAATATTTGTGCTGTACAATATAAATCAAATGTAGAAGAAAAATACAAGTAAGCTTTTCATATCTGCTTAAGGCAGTAGGGATGCCAGCGTGATCCCCTTCACTGAGACCGTCCCTGCTGACAGGAGGGTCCTATCGAAGTGATATGTGACCGTTACCGTAGATTTCTTTGAATACCATTTCACCGAAAATGGTAGGGGAAATGGTATTTGTGTAATGCATAATAGGTGGGGTAAGGGTATACGTTAGGGTAGGTAGGGGTGACGGGGGAACCGCAGCATTAAAAAGAAGTAGAGAAAGTAAAAAGTAGATCTTTTTTTTCGGTCGAATTCAGTGAAATCTCCATTAGGGGAAATATTTTCAAAGAAATCACATACATTCATATGTGGCATTGTGATTTGCTATGTACAGTAGCAGCTTTATTTCACTTGACATTGCCACGTGATCTACAGTAGCAAACCATTATTCTACCTCTGTCTGACAGATCGGCCGACACTTAAGGGATAGCTGCCCCAATTTGTTACGCATAATGTTGAAGGCTGCACATGATCAAGCACTTTACAGTTATTTAGTTTTTGAAAAAGAACGTCTTTTTCTCAGTTTTCTTTTTAGAGGTCATGGTGTTTACAGACTATTATCAATGTATGTTAAAAATGATCTAATAACATTCGTTCATACATTTCTTATAGTCTTTGCAATGTTCTCTCAATCTGGTATCATGAAAATGATGTCCTCATTGCTATCACACTATAAGGCTTATTCGATTAAATGAAAGCCTGAGGTTCTGGTTGGTTCGGTGCATGAACTGCATTAACTGCAGCAAGCAGCACGCCGACAAGCACGCTTCATATTCTTCTACTATCTTCATCGTGTTTTATCTGCATCTAGCATTTGCTGCTAGGAGCTACCCAGGAGATGACATCTGCTTTGCACGAACCATAAAATAAAGATGATTTTCTCACTCCTGAGAACATGTGCAGTACATGATTCCAGTCCCTGCATCTGTGGGTGAGTTAATGCCAGCTGGTTCTGCAAGAATGACATTTCTTGGAACAAGTAAAGAATAATTACACTAATTTACAATCACATGCATGCCCCAAAAGTTAAGTGTTCTTGTGTTTATTTCCCGTATGACAGTGGCATATTATATTAATGTCAAACATTGGGACTCATTGTATTAAACCCAATCGCATATTGCAATCTTCTTTTATCTTTCCTCTTAATAAATACCTTTTTATCTTGATTTACAATAAATGGGAGCATGCAGCTTAAATTTCACTTGTTGTATGCAGCAGCAACTTCCACTCCAAGCCCGAGCAAAAGCCCTCCTAACTCTGCTTCACATCAAGTCCCTGATAATATCAGAAGTACCAAGCTCACGGGGCCACTGCTGAGCAGTCTGTATGATGGCTGCATAGGAGGAGAGCTCTGTACACACGATAACGAAATCCGAAGGTAGCAGTGCTAATACGGCACATTAAGCCGTGGAACTTCAACCATGGAGACCTAATGATCTGTGGAGCGTGTGTCTCTGATATCACCAAAAATCGGATTGTTACGGCCCTGCTGTGCCGGCCTGAAAATCAGCGGATCTGGCTTGGGTGGGGCTTGCCCAGTCCCAAGACCGCATGAGCTGCCCGACATTGCCGGGGCCTGGTGTGTCGGCCTACCGCTGCTCCCCCAACCCCAGTACACCGGGATAACATAAGAGGCTGCGCAGGCGGCAGTGGTATACATCGCATCTGGACCTCCCTACTGCTGCTTGCGGTGACCTGCATCCTGCTGTGCCCGAACGCCACCCACTGCTTCATTCCACCTACCTCGGGGCATGGTGGGAGCGCCTCTACTCCTGACATCGGCCTGTGACATCACTGGCCGCCCAATGCCGTAGCCCGGCTTGTACTAATATTTCAATTGCAACGGTGGCTAAAGGCAATATAATAGCTACACTGGCGGTCAGTGCAATGGCCTTTCCTTACACGTGTGCGTCCACTGAGCTGTGGTAAGAGTGAGGATTGCTCCAGCTCCCTGTGACACTGAACCAAAGCTTCATCTGTAGTGAGTTCTTTCCCTCCCGGGGCGGAATCCCGCTGGCCTCAGTCTCCAGGTTGCTGGGAGGGCCACCCCCTCTACTGGCACCACTTTACGCTGATCCTCACCCAAAGTGCTCTCTATATGGGCAGTTTGTCCCCGGGTCACCATTCAACAGGGAATTGTCCCCCTCTTGAAGCCTAGGCTGAGATACATAGACTGCTTGCTATACAGGCTACCACGTCTCACCACCCTGGACACTGATTGAGGCGAGTTGTGGTGTTGCTATCCTGGTGCTGATTGCAGAAGGTTGAGGTGGGCAAGCCGGAGCCGTCCAGGCTTTGAAATTAGTAAAACTATTTTTGAAACACCAATCAGAAACACATGTCCGGCAGCCTAGGGGTACCCCTCCCCCACATACCAACCCAGCCACACCACCTACCTCTGTCGTGATAGTCCCCCTCCCAAATAACTACAGGATACAAGACAATGGCAAAGCAAACAGCACAACTTGGCTCAAATCAAATTTGTAATTTTGGAAAAGGTTCAAAGAAGAGAGAAACATGAACATTTACAAAAGAGACTAGATCAGCGAGAGACGTTTTGGATTGACCGACTGAGCGCCTTGGCACCGAAAGGCATTAATGAGAAGATCAATTATATGTGCTTCCTCTGATAGGGGAGAGCGCACATGGGTTACTCTAACCAGAACATTGAGAACCTTTGTATATTTTCCATGATATTTTTTTGATGTAATGTTTTTGATAGAATCATCTGGGTTTGTAGATTGATTTTGTTATGATTTTTTTATTATTTTTTTTTTACTTTAATAATGCGAATCTTCTCCCACTACAAGGTATTTACACAATGCTATAACATCTTTGTCATCCGTAGGACAATAATGGAGAGAACCCCGGTCGTCATTGATCGGGTGTGCAAGTAGAATCCTTTTATTTAATTTCCTCCAACCACACTAATGTATGTTAAGCAGATTGGACACTGTACATTTTGGATTTATGTTGAACACTAGTATCCCCACTGAATTCCTTTTTTTGCCCCCATGTTTTATATACACATCATCGTGTGTACCGAGGTGCAAGAACGCAGAGAGTGTTTAAATATACAAATAGCGTCCTTTGACAGAACGTGTTGGAAGCTGCGCAGTTTTGTTCGTGTAGCTCCAGCGCCATAAACAGGCATGGCTATCAGCTCTCCACACGCATTCAATATCCCGAGCAAAGTATGTTTCCATGGCAACACCCCCACCTCTCTGTGTATCCACGCAAAGAGGTGGGGCTAGAGGTGTACGTGCGGCAGAGTTCGCGCTGCTCCCCGTCATTCCCCACACCCGTTGCCATGGACATTTAGCTAAGCGTCGGAGCCCGCGCGCATTTCGCTTTCACACGCGAATGCGCCCGGGTCCAGACGGCTGTCTACAGACACACAGGTAAACGATCCTGACACAACGTATGTGTATCACTGCCCGGATGCACAGCAGCACGCTGATAGTCTCTCTCTCTCTCACACTTAACAGCAGCGTTGGACGACATGAGAACTATACACACGATTTCATGAGAAATACAGCAACACACAAGGTACAGAATGGTAATGATAATAGGACAGAATCATTGATTGACCATTTTGAACAGTATCATAATATTTGCTCCTGTTTTTCTTTCTTTTCTTTATTATCAATTATTCCGGATCTACTTGGGATATGTGTTAAACATTTTTATATTTTTCAATTGAAATGTGTTGTGTTGTCCTACTTGGCATAATTGTACAGTGTTATGAAATCAGATATTAGTACAGCCCGGAAGATGGTCATAGACCGAAATGCATAGGCATATGTACTAACTCACTAATAGGACCCACGTATTCATGGGATGCCTCACTAAAAAAAGAGTAAAAACGAGATATTGGAATTGAAATGTGAATTAAACATTTCTCTCGAGAAACTTTAAGTGTTTTATGACTATTTGTTTGAAAATTGAAAAACAGTTTATTAGGAAACAGTGTATTAGTTTACAATGAACTATTCGTGCAACCCTGACAAGGGTCAACTGTGAGCACCAGTTTTAAATAAGGTGCAGATACCTTATTTTTTCTTTGTTTCTATCATCTCAAGACCTAACACACATCATGGAAGACATGTTTAAAGGATTTGCAGCGGTCCATAAAAAATTGGATGTTATAACGGCCAATGTGGCATCCATGCGCTCACAACTAGCCGAAGAATCTGGTTAAATCACTGAGGCGGAGACTAGGATCGGTGTGACAGAGGATGCAGTACAGGGGTTACAAAGCACAGTTGCATCCCTGGCAAAGGAGATGAAAGCTGTTAAATACAAATGCGACAATCTTGAATCACGCTATTGATTGGCCAGGGAAATAAAGGAACTCTGACTGGGCTCCCAAACAATTTGTATCTTTACAGATTTCTCTCTTTTAGTCCAGAATGAGAGACGCCAATTTGTGGGAGTCAAAAAACTACTACGTGCCCGGGATATACAATACGCAATGCTCTTCCCCGCCCTCCTAAAAAAAATTATGGTACCAGGTGAGGCCACAAATACCAATCCCGGACGATGGAGGAGCATTGGAAATGGACCAGGTCCCAGGCTGAGTCGCTGCATCAAGATCCTAAGCATTTACCTCCATTTCTCACGATGAGTATATGGCATCTATAGGCTATTTTACCACTGCCATTAGTACATTCGATCATGCGATTCTACAACCAGTTGTGGTGTGTACCGCAGCAGCAGCAGTTACCCCCGCAGCAACTGCTTGTTGAGTTATGTTATATTTTTGTGGCCCAGTTGGGGCAGGCTCTGGGTGGTGAGGTGGGTGCGGGAGGGAATTTTACACTGCAGTTTTGGGGTGGGCAGTGAGGGTGGGAAGCTGGGGGTTGGGACTCGCCGTGGCGGCCTGTCCCCTTGAATGTTCAAGCACTTGTTGCACTTTTGGAGTTATTATGAAGGATAAAATTGAAAACGAATTGGCAACAGAGTACAAGGTTGTGAAGCTTTATCCCTATACAGATGGAGTGTATATTGGAAGGTCTGAGATATACTGTACTCTACCCAATCTAGGGCGGACATGACACTAATCCATAAATCAGTGAAATTTCTTCTTAAAAAGGACTATGTCCACCATGGTGGGCGTTATGTTATTCTACATTGCTCTATGGACGGCATTGAACTTTTACTGGTTGACACCTATCCCCCCAATAGAGACTCACCTGAGATTTTTGATGAGGTTGCTTCTATCCTTCTTGGCTTCCTTGAGGTCCCAAACATGTGGGGTGGGGACATGAACTTAATCCTTGACTTAACTTTGGACTGATCTTGCAGTGCTTGGTGGTTCAAGTCTGAGGCACTCAGGCACATAGGGCCTCATTCTGAGTTGGGTGGTAAGGGTTAACGGTCACCGGTAAGGAGACCGGTGCCGTTAAACCCTTACCGCCCGATTCCGAGGTCCCTTAGCGGGACCCGCAAAGGACGTGTGATCTGACCACATGTTCTTTACGGGACCTGTTAAGGGATCTTGGAGCTAATAACGGGCCCGCAATTAGCGGGCCCGTTATTAGCGCTTTCCCATTGAGCCCTATGGGGGCTCAAATGGGAATGGGGAATGGCATTTTGGAATGGGGACTTACCGGGTCCGCCTAGGTTGGAATGTCCCGGTAAGTCCCCATTCCACCAGACCGGACCCGGACCCGGTTTTGGAGGCAGCCATGGTGCTAACAGCACCATGGCTACCTCCAAACTCGGAATGAGACCCATGGTCTTTAGAGGGGGAATCCAAGCAGATATCAAGATATACTTTGAGTGTAATGAGGCAGAAGCAACCTCAGTTGGCACAAGATGGGAGGCCTTTAAGGTCTATATTAGAGGAATGTCAATATCTAGGGAAGCCAGGATCTTGAAAACAATTAGAAATGACCTCAAATGCTTGGAAGCCAAACTCAAATCCCTGGAGCTGGAATACTCTGATTACCCCAGGCCACAGGTGCTGGAACAAACATGGTCCGAACTAGAACAATTTGAGGAACATGCGCTTTGGGAGGTGGGATATTTCTCCCGGCCACAGGCTGCCAGAAAATATGGAAAGGGTGAGAGGCCAGGTAGAACATTGGCTAGACTTGCTACATCTGAAGGTGGTCATACTCAGGTAAGCTGCATTTTGGACGCACTAGGGAAAGCCCACTGGGCGGACCGGGAGATACTCACAGTATTTTTGACTTTTATGAATCCCTATATACATCTGACCACCAGCATGGTGCATGAGCCATGAAGTCCCTGTTTGAGGGAGTACCCTTGTCGCGGCTAAATTCCCAGTCCAGGGAAGCCCTGGAGGCCCGCTTGTCCATGGAAGAAATCCTCACAGTGGTGTCCAATCGACCCAAAGGCAAGGCCCCGGGTCCAGATGGGCTCCCATCTGAGTTTTATCAAGAATATTCATTCTTGCTCATCCCTCGACTCCTCGAGGTATGGTTGGAATCACTCTGTGGGTCCAGCCTACCTCCATCCCTACGGGAGGCCACCATAACTATCCTGCAAAGCCTGACAAATCAAGCAACGAATGTGGTTCCTGTAGAACCCCCTCACTCATGAACAAATGTATGCCAAGGTTACGCCAATAGGCTCCTCCATTTGATGTCCCATTTGATCCACAAAGACCAGGGGGAGGGGCTGTCCCAGGAAGATCAACCTCTTTAAACATTAGACTCCTTTTTGATGTAATGGCCAGAATAGACATCCAATGCTGTGGCGATGACCCAGAAGGCATTCAACATGGTCTTGTGGGAATACTTATGGGTGGTGCTGGCAGAGATGAGTGTCGGCCCCGAAATACTATGCTACATAAAACTACTTTACACAAACCACGCTGCAAGAGTCTTGGTTAATTCCTCCAAATCTGAATCCTTTGAGCACGGCAGAGGCACCTGTCAGGGATACCCACTCTCCTTGATCCTCTTCGCTATGATCATCGAACCAATGGCGGATATAATCCGCACTCTTCATGGACACAGGGGGTGATCAGCTTAGCAGACACCCTGAAATAATCTCACTTTACGCTGATGATGTCCTGCAATATGTATGGGATCCCCAAATGAATTTGGATATTATTCTTCGATACATTGGGCCTCATTACACGGATGGCGGTGAACCATGGCGCTATAAGCGCCATGGTTCATGCCGGTAAAATACCGGCACCGCCTTGGTGGAAAGGGGAATTACCACCCCATTCCAAGGTTGGACGGGGCGGTAATTCCCCCTTCCACCATTGCCCTTCCCCATTCCCATTTTTGCCCCATAGGGCTCTATGGGAATGGGGAAGGCGCTAATTACGGTACCGCAAATTGCGGTACCGTAATTAGCTCCACTGGTCCCTTTGCGGGTTGGTTTTTAACGCCTGCAAAAAGCAGGCGTTAAATTCCCCAACCCGCAAAGGGACCTCGTAGTAAGGCGGTAAGGATTTACCGGTACCGGTAAAATACCGGTACCGGTAAAACCTTACCGCCTACCGTGTAATGAGGCCCATTATCCACCTAGGTTGGTTCTCTGGGTTCAAGATAAATTACTCCAAGTAGGAAAAGTTCCCACTAACCAGCAGCACCGGGCAGCCATCTGGGAGTTATCCTCTTTGGTGGTCCCCCAGTGGCATCAAATATTTAGGAGTGTGGGTCTCCAGTGCGTGGCCCATCCTCCTGAAAGATAACTACGAGGCCAAGAAGGACTATGTGATGAGCAAGCTGTCCAAGTGGCGAGCTCTCTCCCTCACAATGGCAGGGATACTGTCCCACATCAAAATGGTGCCTGTGCCCAAACTATTGTATATATTTGCCAATGTTCCGCTTTGGCCGGGCAAGCCTTTCTTCTCCAGACTACATGGACTCTGTGCAGTTCCTGTGGCACTCCGGAGCGGTCTGGAAAAAGTGGGTTGATATGACCTCCCAATATGACAGGTGGGGCTTTCTGGCTCCTAATCTTGAGTTATACTGTCTGGCTGCACAGGCCCAATATGTCACCTTCTGGTACGGAGGAGAGCCCCATCGGCAACATATCAAACTTGAGCGCCTGGCGGCAGGGTGGACAGACCTCAGGATGATTATACTTGATGGCAGGTATAAGGATGAGTGTCCATTTGACCCGGTGTCCTCCACGGTGCTTGCCTGGTGACATATCTTGTCGGGCAATACTGAGTTGCGGCCCTACTACAAATAGCTGCCGCTCTGGAATTTCCCTGAACTGCGGCCCACCTGATATGTCACATTGGCCACACGGTGGAACGGCTCGGCTTTAGAGCTGCGGCCCATTTTTTTTGGATGGCAAGTTAATTACCCCACTGACCTGGTGCCAGTAGCATACTAGCTCTGGAATAGAACTCATGCAATACTATAAAATATGGGCGGCTGTACAAACGTACTGGCCATTGTACCCCACAGAACCCCCTGAAACTGTGTAGCTGGCACTTATTGCTAACTCTGGTGGTAGCCGACGCATCCGGTCAATGCTCTACAAAACACTGGTGAACACTCACTCCACCTCCGCTCTACCTTTACGTCAGGGTTGGTCCGATGATCTGGGGTCTGATGCCCAATGGAAGCATATGTGTATACACACTAAGCAGGACTTCCTGAACTTTAGATTTAGATGCATACAATACAAATTGCTGAACAAACTATACTACACCCCTGAAAAACTTGGTAAAATCTCCCAGGAGGGGGAAAGTACCTGTCCTAGATGCCGGCTTAGTACTGCCAACCACATACACATATTCTGGGCCTGTACCCAACTTAGAACATTATGGGACACGGTACTAGGAACTGAATCTGATGTAGTTGATGTTTCCCTTCAACCTTCCACAATGGGACTCCTATTTAGTGTATGGGACAATCTCCTGGACAAGGGTCTTCGCTCATTTGTGAATATGGGTTGTATGATAGCCAAAAGATGCATATTGTTGAAATGGAAGCAGACTGCCCCACCCTGTCCCAAAGCCTGGTTGTTAGCACTAACCTGGACCCAGAGCCGTAAGGAATTATACCTTAACTTTTTTGCCTCCTACCACATGCCCCACCAATGCCTGGACTGAGTTCTGCTCCTACTTGGTGCCCCAACCCCTGGACCACTGACTCTAAGAATTCAAGAAGTACAACCTCATCGGTTGGTTACTCCATCCCAGGACTCAGCGTCACCCCATTCTGAAAATAATGCACGAAATGATGCCTACGTGACCTAGTGTATTATTGTCTCTTTGCTGATGAGAAATGTTTACTGTAACCACTGTACTCTAATAAATCTGCCAATAAAAAGACATTTAAAAAAAAGGAACTACCAAGCTCACTTCAAAAGCAGATCCTGGATTTACTCTTGACCAATTCAGCAGAAGTACAGTCCCAGCACAGAGCAGGATATAAAGAGACCCCAAAGGATGCCTGCCAAACCTTGAGTGCTGCATTTAAGGAATAAAGGCAAGAATATAAGTCATGGTTTCAATCTGTAAAAAAACTTTTTTCAACTTCTGAAAATAAAGTAGGAGAGTCATAGGTGAATCGAAATGAATCTCAGATTTCTAACTAAACTGGAGCATCATATGCTAACATAGCTGGTAACTGAACAAACTGAATAGTAGGGTGTTAGATACATGTGATCATCAGAAGGCCAAGAGCAAGGATCTGCTAGGATGTTATAAACATACTGAACTGTGTCAGGGATTTCTCAACCAGGATGGAATGGCTGCCAGACAGGCATTTAGATTGTGCATTTTAGGAAGAGATTGCCTGATTTTCAAAAATGGCTGCTAGTCTGCCTTATGTGCTTTGATGATATTAAAGACAGAACACGTATGTAGGTTAGAAAGTACAGGAGAATTAGCAGGATCCTGAGGGACTCCACAAGCATACTCAAGGTAGCTGAACACCAAGGGCCAATGTCCATTTATTGATTCCTCCCAGGTAAAAAGAAAACCAGGTTATAGACCTCTTAGTGCACCATTGAGATAATCTTTTGATTAGGATTCCAGGGTGTACTAATCTTTTTTTTGTGCTGTGTCAAATGTTGCGGCGAGATCTAACAGACAGATCAGGGTGCAATGCCACTGAACTGCTGCTTCAAGAGCTTTGCCCCAGATGGATAACAAGGCATATTCTGTTCCCTGGCCCGGACGAAATGCTGACTGACAGTCTTTACGAACATTGTTAGTCAATACAAAATCCTCGATTTGAGTAGGGGAAATGGATACCAGGATCACACCCAAAACAAAGAAGATAGTTTTCAGGCGCAGCAGGTTAAAGATGTTTTTTTTTAATACGAGGGTGAATTAAAACAATTATAATACTACTAGGAAAAACATGCTCTTTAAAGGACGCATACATGACCTAAGTGATGGAGGGGATGACTAACATTCGAAAGTCTCGATTACCTGACAGAGCTATTGGATTAGCCTGAGAGGTTGATGGTTTTATGCATTGAAACTATGACTTCTGAGTTAAGAACAAGGGAAAAGGAAAGAAAATGGAAAAAGAAGGAGTATTAATATTGATGAATGCATTTCCTCTTCAATATCATTTGTGATGAGATGAATGTTGTCACAAAAGAATTTATGAATGTTGTCACACATCACAGTAGATCGGGGTCAGAGGAGCCAGGAGGGAATATAAATTCATGAACTAAAACTGGACTAGTTGTTTATTTAACTTTGCGTTTGATTCTGTTTTCAAGAGTTCACAACATATTCATGAGAAGTAGAGGTATTACTCAATGTGTGTTCCTGTGTTCAGTATAATCGATGCTGAGGTAATACTATTTTTCAACCAGTCCTAAATTGCTTCACATCGTCGGGGAAGGGTACCAGCTAGAATTTGGCACACTCCATCATGTCAGGGTAGTTGAATGACTCCTGGCCATGCGGCCAAACCAGGAGATCTTCACTTTTGGGTGCATTCATGATCTTCTACAAAACGTTGCAATCTCATAGGGCTTTGCTGTCAGACAAGCTTGGGGTTGCTACATCATCTTCCTGATTCTCAGGATAGATGGATGCCTGGTAATCAATTTGAAAGAAGTGAATACATTTGGGACACACAACACGGCTGAGATGGAAACCCTTTCTCTGAATCCCAAAGGGGACAGGTTGGCTTCACTAGATCTCATCGATACCTATCTCCACATCCCTATAAATAGGGTGCACTGCTAATAGCTACGCTTCACCAAAGGAGACCTACATTTCCAGTTTATTGTCCTCCCTGTTGGACTTTGCTCAGTACCAAGAGTGCTAAAAAAAAGGCCCTGGTTCCCCTGGTGAGCCTTCTCCACAAGGAAGCATTCAATTGGAGCATTCCATTACCTCCATAACCGACTAATCAAGAGGGCATCACATATGTCTGTAGAAGATGTCATGTGTAACAAGGCATGCACCAGGCCTTGTCAAGAGAGGTTAGGGGGGAAGGGAGCTTAAACACCAACAGTGCCATTATTGGTGTGGGGACCCTCCCAACCTGAGCTGATGATGGTGCTGCAGGAGACCCGAAGAGGCAGACCATGCTGTGGTCTGCCACTGCATCAAAGAATCCAGTCGCCTTCCGTGCCGCCATGAAGTCTCTAACTATCGGCACTGTGAGGAGGAGGGCACTGCCCCAACGAGAGGTACAGAGGCCAAAATGCATAGCAATGGGTTGAGCCAAGCATGTCAACACCCCCGCAAGTGAAGAGGATACTGCAGAGGGTTAGTGTGGCGCCCTGGAGCAGTGAGCGGCTCTGAGCCTGCAAAGGGGAAAGCAAACAACTACACCACCAGGTTTCTATGGATAGAAAAGGGCCTCCAGGCAGGTCTGAACAATTCCACTAAACCACCAGGGAATGAGTTAATAAAAAAAGCCCTTTATGAAGACCATAGGTCCGTCTAACTTTGCCATGCCAATATTTCTATAACAATTCAGCAAACACCCTTTAAACTTTATTCAAGCATCTGGAGTAATTATTTGTGGCACACGCTAAAGACTTGCACTGTGTTGACAAAGCTTGGATTCCTGTTGAACATGGCCAAATCACGGTTGATTCCTACTCAGTACTTCTCATTCATTAGGGCCCACTTCTACACAAAGACAGATATAGTGTCTCTAGGAGTCAAGGGGTCCATAATCTTGTCAGGAATAACACTTTTTTATCAGTTACAGGAAGTGACTGATCTGGTCAATCCCTTTGGTCATAGGAGCTAATGGGCTCCTGTGTGCTTGCGGGTCTATGGGTAAGGCTCCATCTCTGGCGTATCTCCTCAGTTAGTAGTCTCAAAGATTAGAACAATTCAAAGCCCTTAATCTGCTCTCTACCCTCCCACAGTTGTGGTTGTGAATGGAGAACCACTTGATGGGTTTATCCTCAATACATTGGTTCCATCAGTAATCACTTTAGATGTCAGCAATATGGACCAGGGAGCTTGGATGGGAGACAAGACCACCCAGGGCCTTCAGTCAGTGCAAGAGATTAGGTTGAAGTGACAGGAACTAGTGGCAACTCGAAAGACAGTGAGCTTCTTTTGCTTCTTTGCACAGTGGATTCTGGGCAAGGCAGTACTGACAAGAGCAGACAACAGTACAGCCATGGCCTCCATGAAAAGACAGATGCGCAGGCGATCACGGACGCCTGGGTAAGATGGAGAAGATGTTGTTCATATCTGCACCTGCTTTGTCAGCCATCTGGAGCCTACCACATCAAGGTGGTTGACCAAATCCTGGCCGATACCGTAAGTAGGATCTTTTCTGTTTCCCAGTACCAAACTGTCTAGTCAGAAATGTTCATCCTCGGTTTCCCAGTCATCAATCTGTTTGCCTCCCCAGCAAACATCCTATTTTTTCTTTACCACACAAGGTTTCTGCATGCTGCGGCCTGGGATGTGGACCATTTGACAATAATCTGGATGTGGGCACTATTGTATGCTTGCCCTCCCATTCCCATTTTTCACAATGTCTTTTTGAAGGTGATAGACTGGCCAGGGTTCTCCTGATCAAACCATACTTGTTCAGGAATACCTAATTTCTTATTATGGCATTGCTGGCCTCTGCCTCTGCCTTTCAGTCCTAGAGGTCCCACCCCATTACCAGTGTGGCTGGACACCAGTTGTCAATTGATGGATTGGCTCTTGCACAGGAGGACCTCAGACCTCAAGGTCTCTCTTGGCATGTGGCATTTCATAATCAGTCTTCCCATGTTTCCTCTGGTGGTCGGTCAAAAAACCGAAAACAAAATCTCGAACTGCAAAAATATCGAATCCAAAATCTCGAAAAACAAAAATCTTGAATTATTTATTTATTTAGTTATATGTGTTTTTGGGGTCAGGTAAGTAAAAAAAAGGTTAAAATAAAAAAAAATAGAAAAAAGGGGGGTTGGGAGGGAACCCCCCCATTTCGAGATAAAAACGTATTAAAAAAAAAATTCGAGATTTTTTTTTTCGAGATTTTGAACTCGAGATTTTTTTTTTCGAGATTTTGTATTTCGGTATTATCACTATAAACCGTTTCCTCTACACCCTGTAATCCTACACCATCCACTGAGGCACCTTCAACTCTTGGTACAGCAAGAATGATTTACTCCCCTTGGAATGGAAATATTCTTGAATTGCACAATTCCATCAGCAGGGTTGCCAGCTATGTATGGCTCACTCCTCCCTAAGGTCACAGTGGGCTGTGATTATTAGCCTTCATGGAGCTTAAAGGGGGTGCTCCAAACCTTTATCTGCAGACTGTCAAAATCATCTCCATCTCTCGCCCAGCAGTAGGGCTGAAGGTCATTACCTGAACCCTCAAGTTGGTGATCAGAGCAGGTCACTATTTGAGCCCTTGGCCCTGGCGTGGATGGCATTCCTTATTATAAGGAAATTCATGGCAATAACCTCATCTTAAATAATACAGAAGGGAGCAGAGATGGGTAACAGAACGTGTTATCTGTGGGTAAACAGCCTTGAGGAGATTATCCCATGGTGTGACCCTTTCGACAATTCCAGGTTATCTCTAGATTTAGCACAGTCATTATCCTACCATCTGTCCCAGCAGATTTTCTAGGAGTAGTGGGGATACATAAGTCCCTCGGATTCAGACAAAATTGATTGGGCGGTTTGGAAAGAGCGCCTCCCTATCGTAAACCAAATAGCCTGCTTGTAATATTTGGGACCTAAGGAAAAGGTAGAAAGACTTCAGTCAGCCAGCAACAGAGGAACAGTTTTACTCCCTCATAATCTGAGAGGTTCCGCTCCCTGGGGATATCCCTGGGGATAGACATGTGTATGGTGACATCCTCAGCAGTAGCCTGGGGTATTTCTCTACTGGCTACTTGAGCCACACACAGTACCTTTGTTCATCAACATTGGCTCCACCACATAGGGGGCGCCAAACACAGCTTCAGGAAGAATGTCCTTAAAGCTGAACTTACGCAAGCACTATGTATTTGTAATAAATGTTACACTGCGTTTCACAGTAATCTATGGCCGGTGTGGCTTCAGGGAATTGAAGATGCTATCTGTTAGGCAGAATTATATGCAGTACCCTTTGGGAACACCACACACAATTAAGACAAGTGACAATACAATTTCACCTTTGGTACACGCCTGTACTACACACTTAAAGTGGTAGCAGTAGTGGAGCAGCCAGACCTATCTCAAGAGTAAGTGAGCAGTATCAAATAGTTACACAAAAGACAGCAATTACTATGATTCAGGAAAACACTGACTCAAGGTTTTCAAGTAAAAGAATATACATTTATTTCACTCTTCAGTTGTTTAACAGTACACTATTACAAGCATTCTAAAAATCACACTCTTAATACACCTCACTACACCACTTCCCTTAAATTCCAGACAAGTTAAGCTCATAAATTGAAGTGGGAGCAAAATGGCACTCCAGCAATTTAAAAGGGAGTGTAAGTGACTCCAATCAGGCAATCCCACTAAGTCAGTGCCTTGTCTGGGATGCCCAAGGGAAGCCCTTATTTATATATTTTTATGGCAAGTTATAATCTGGATGATGAACCCTTGTATAATACCCCTCTCTTAGAGTCCCCCTTGACCCCACTGAGCCAAGAAGTGGGCTTGTTTTGCAAAGTTAAAAGGTTTATTTGAAAAATTAAACACTATATATATATATATATATATCACACTTTTATAATAAATTAATAATTGATATCACACTTAGGAATATAATGTTGATCAACAATGGGTAATCTGACACTAGCACACTTCTTTACAATCAATGAGGAGTTGGTATAGGATGGATAAGGCAGCGAAAATACTTCTATGGTTTCAAGGGAAAAGCAATGAGGAATAAAATGCAGTACGGAAATAACTTGATATGATTTTAGCAAAAGATAATATAATCACTTTTTCTCTGGCAATTCACCCCCCCTCCTATGCAATGTAAGAAATGGAAGGAGAGCACACAGTCGTCAAGAATCCCAACAAAATGCAATACGAAACGCAGTTCCCCCCTAGCAAGCTTAGAGAAAAACAGGTATGATTTTAAAACACAGGCAAGATACTTTGATGTGGTTGCAATTAAGTGAAAAATACGCTAAAAAGGCTTTTAATTCCCTATAGGGGGTTCAGGGTAGTTGATAGATACTTTGAATCAGTTCAGGATCACTTTAGCAATGCTCTATGAATGATTGTCAGGTTGCACACGAATTTCAGCAAGCAAAGCAAGGACAAATATTTTTACACGTGGCTGAAATTGAGCAAAATGTCAAATCGTGGCAAATTTAGTCGCTTGCGTCGAGCGCGATTACGGAGGCACTATAAGGGGTAGGAAGTCGGTTCTAGGCTCGTTGGAAAACTTAGAATCTTAACTTTAAGATGACAGTTAAAACTGCTCCTAGCACAAACGGTCCTGGAGATACGGCCGATTTAATAAAGGTAGTTTTTCGGATTTGAAATTTTAAAGCTCAGAATGACAGATGACAGTTCTCAGTTTTAAAGATGACAGAATGACACGATTCTAGGAGGCAGTTCTAATAGGCTAAAATAGTTTGAATTAGATTATTTTTACCAAGAGATTGGTTCTGCACAGTTCTGCTAGGTACTCACAATATAAATTTGAAATAGGCCTCGTTACGGATCTGGTCAACACGTCCAGCGGCGGTTCTCTCTGCTCGGCGGGTCAATCAGGCACCGGTTCTGCTCACAGCGATCTGGATCTCTGGTTCTGCTCACAGCGGTCTGGGTCTGGTCTGCGGTTCCGGCAAAAGTTCTTGGCAAAGAATTCAAACAGCTCGCCCGGCTGTTGAATAGTTTGGTTAGGTTTGCTGGATTCTGAAGGCCTGCTGAGAATACTTTTGCTTGCAGTGGGCCTTCTAGGTTCAAAGTTCTGTAGTCTATGGGACCCTGGTTCTGGTCTCTGTCTGGATGGGATGTCGGCCGTCAAAATGCTCCGCAGAAATGGAAAATGAATGTCTCTACCTGTCCCAGCAGTCTCTTTTTATGTGTTTTGGAAGTGGGTGTGTGTGTGGCATAACTGAGCCTGCCCCTCTTTACTTGTCACTGGCCCAATTCTCCCCTCTCCCATGATTGGGGGAAGGAAATGTGAGTCAGAGTGATGCTGTAGGTTTATGGTCAGAGGATCCACCCCTTGTCAATTTGCCCACAAATCTATATTTGATTCAAATACATATTTCCTAGATACACAAGTGGTTGACATTACATGTACATATTACAGATGAATTAAGACAGGTCTCTGTTCAAGCCCCATGTTCCTGCGAGCTGGGATTCAGAAATGACAACATTTTGCGCTTTTTGGTCGGTTTACCAATATCGGACATTTACCAAAAATTACACAAATGTGCGCAAGGAGTATGGACTTTAATTGATGAAGTGTCAGATTTTTAACATGCAGACATTTGGAGTAAGACCCTATTTTCCGCTAGCAACCCCCCAGAATACAACACAGGGTCCTAACACCTCTTAAAACTTGCACAGAAAAATCACAAGAATAATGATATTACCTATATAATTCTGACAAGTCCGTACTATGAATTATCCATCTTTTTTTAAGAATTATGCTCTGGCCCAGATGGGTGTGGTTTAGGTTCCAAAGCACATGGGGGAAGCTTCTGTCTGTCCCCGCCTCCAGCTCAGGTGGTTCCCAGAGGCACTTCTCCTCCCACTTCTCCCAAGAGGAAGCTATTTTACGACCCCCCCAATATAACATTTGCCTGAGCCCAGGACAGTGCATTGTTCTGTGTCTCTGCCCTCTGCAGGTGCCCCTCCCCTAATCTAATCAGAGAGGTGTCATCTCCTTTTGGTGGGGAAGCAGGAGGCAGCCAGGCCTGGGAATGCAGTTTGATCAAGTTTCAACTCCTGTCGGGGGTTGTTGCCGGGCAGAATTCACTCTCTTTAAGCCAGGCTTCACTCCTGTCAGAGTTTAGACCGATAGCGCCGGCTTGTGTCCAAAGCCGGTACTGCACCCATTTTTGGGAGTTGTCTTGAATTTAACAGGATAATTTTGCTATTGTTTTGATGGGCATCCTTACAGTAGAGTGGTGATGTGGAACCCCCCACAAGAAGGTTGAATCTTTGAGTGGTCTTGTGCCCATGATTTTAGCAAATTCTTGACATTAAGAAAATGAATTCCCAACAGCACTGGGTTGCTTTTGGCAATCAGCATTGCCATTTGTAGCAGGGCTTGGATGCATGGGTAAAAACATCCCACAGGAGGGAAAGACAAAGTTAATAGAAATTAAATCACACCAACAGGTAAGTATTCAGGGCAATTGAACAAGAGAAACTACAGAGATAGAATCAGGTGGAAAAGGCTTAGGGTCAAAGTCAATGGGTCAAAAGTCTTTTGCTCAAGATCGCACAGTTCAGGGTAGTTTGCCGTAAAGTTTGTGGCACGGTTTCTGGACGAGGTTGGTTGATACAAAAGTTAGTTCAAAGAGAAGAGAAGGACAAGCCCTCGGATTGGAGAAAGATTTCAAACACTTTCACCGCAGTTGAACAAACCGAGCAACCGGATTTTCACAGTGCCTTAAAACGGAGAGGGAGCTGTAGCTGAGGCGGTCGTTCTTGGTAGTTCCTGCAGGCTCACGATTCCTGAAGTGACTGTCGAACTGACAAGAAGTAGGAAGACTGGTGGGTCCTGCACTACCTAGGGAAGAAACCAGCAGCAGAGCAAAGCAACGAATAAAAGATGCGCTCCTTAAAACCCAAGCAGGGTCCGACCTTCCTGGCTATCCGGCCCACTGTAGCTCTGTACAGCGAATTCGACCAGAGGAGGGGTCCTGGCTTGCAGTTTGGGAAAACTAGTTGGTCCCACTAGCTCAAGAGAAGAAGTGTCCTGGGGGATCTTCTCTGTCATCGGATTCTGAAGATTCAGACCTGCAGCAGGGCTTCACCAGGTGGTTCAGTCATTGTAGGGGTCCTCTTCTGCAAGTTCCTCGTTGGTTCGTTCATTCATTCATTCCAGTGGTGACTCTGCCTTTGCAGTCCAAGAGACCTGCTTTTTATGCAGTTTTCCCCCATTCATACAGCCTGGCTGTCAATCACACAGCAGGGTGGCTGTCCTGGCATGGACAGTCCCCTCAACCAATCAAACAGGAGTGCAACTTGGGTTACCAAGGGAACCCATGGCAGGGGTCCAAAGATCCCTCCCTCACATCCTGCCTACCTAGACTTTCAGGCGCCTTAAGGGGGGCTTCTGTGCAGAAGCCCGCGAAAAGACAGCGAACAAAGGAGTCATCCCCAGTTGGGCATGGAGAGAAAAACACGAGAAAGACTAACAAAAAGAAATGACGAATAAACCCAGCCGGAGCCAAAATAAAATGTATTCGGTCAAGTGGGTTTATGTTCGAGGCTAATATAATAGCCTAAAACATTACCACATTTATATAAGATAATCGCAGTAGAAAAGTTAGGGTAGATACCACTGCCACCAGCCAAGTAAAAGGAGCGAAACAATGTTCCAAGAGGCCTAGACAAACAGGGATAAGAGTTAACCCTTTCCAATACTCCATGTAAAATGGGGTGTACTGGGTCTGTGGTGTAAAGTGACTAAAGTAAAGTTAATGGCAACTTAACCCTTTTCTGGGGGACAGTAGTCAGCCCCAGAAAATGGAGTCAGTGGGAAGTCTCAAAGACAACCCTGTGTCACTGCACTGAAGGTGCTGTGTAACACACATGAAAATATGAGGCCATGGAGTAGGTGAGGCTCCAGTGCTCAAGATCACACAAAAAGTGAAAACACACACAGCAAAACACATGTAAGAGTGGGAAAAAGGCTCACACTCTTACCAGGTGAAAAAAATAAATCCTAGAAATCCAGCAAAGCTGCTGAGGGACTCAGTAGGTAAGGGAAATTAACCATTTATGAGAATTCTCCCTAACACAATCTATTGTCCTTGGTAATCTTACCAAGTAATGAACCGGAAGAAGGATGTGAGGGTAATGCACGGATCAATTACCAGTAGATGTATTAATTGTAGTTGCACCCTTCCACATCACCGTACTTGCACAACACACTCCATCATTTGAGGGCAGATCATCTATGGGCTTGCTGCATAACAGGAGGATTGTGGGAGGAGAAAAATACGTCTGTCTGTCAGAGGGTTGATGCCTCAAAATGTAAGTACTGTGACAAGGGAAAGTAGGACTAGGAGTAAAGTATATCACTGATAAGTAACCGGAATATTCTGTGAGGTAGTGGTAAAACACCTTGGGCCTCATTATGACCCTGGCGGTAGCTGTGCCGGTAAATATGGCATAGCTACCGCTGGAGACCTGTTTTTTTCCGGCGCCTGGCTTTGGGGAATTACCAGAGCATTCCAGTCCCAGCGGTCCCGGAAGCCAGGCGCCAGAAAAAGTAACTCCCCATTCCCATTTGAGTCCCACAGGACTAAATGGGAATGGAGTGGACGGAAGCACCGGCACTGTGTTCAACAGTGCCGGTGCGTCTGTCAAAGTCTGCAGGCGGGTGCCTTTACGCCTGCCAGGTCACACCTGGCAGGCGGGATGTCACCTGCCCGCAGATCTCGGAGTGTGCTAGTCAGTAACAACGGTGCCGGTAGTTGTTACTGGGTGGTTTACCGCTCCACCAAATTAGGAGTTTTGTTACTGAAACTAATTTTACTCGCTGGTTTTGTGTTGGGGATTTTACACCACACAAAACCAGTAACACTGGCAGTAATAATGCACCCAGTAATTACAGCTTGTGATAATTACCAGATCCTATGGGATTCCAAAATGAGGAATAACGGTATGATCCGCATGATTCAATCAAGCAGAACTATCAGGATGCTCGATAATTACTGTATGCAGTAACGGTAAACTAGTTTGGGGGTACTAGCACGTCTAATAACTCCATATTCGTGGTCAGGCCCCCTGTTATTTAGTGGCCTGGACATATAGTGCCAAAACATGGTGTTGATGTACATATCTATGTGGTTGAATCTCCACTACTAGGATACATGATATGTAGTGGAAGCTTTCTTATGATTACAGTGCTTACATATTTTAGGATGCACTTAATATATGATGGCAAAGCGACTTCTCCTGAGCATGCGATTTCTGTAGATGGGCATATGAGCATGCACAGGAAATCTAAAAAGTTAAACCTATTAGCTTTGGCAATGCTTTTTATTTGGTTTTGGAGCTACAAAGATAGATATGGTAGAACACATATATAGATATCGTAATACCATACAAAACACAACACATGTATGATGTGATACATCTCGAATCTTGTAAAATGTTTAAGAACATATTAAATAGTTAACTGATGCAGTTTTTATGTGAACGTACAGATATGTTTCCATGTTAAACCCCTTTTATTTTAACATGGTGTCTCTGCACCGTAAACCCGGACTTATTTTACTCTTTTTGTTGTTGCTAAATCAGCAACATATCTAGCATTGCTATCACGTTCCTGGCAGATCAATTATCCCTGAATTGTCGATATTGTAATCCCCTCATCACCGCAAGTCTATGGGATCATGCCCTCTTGTGTTCTAATCAGATATTATTTTAAGTGGCTTATTTGCATTAATCTATTTGTTTCAGATCACAAAGTACCTGGATACACATTTGCAATATTCCAAGCACACTATGTGAACAGCAAATAACAACAATGCAAATGTCCCTGCATCGATTCATTAAAAAGGCCAATGTCCTGCCCTCCACATCTTTGTAGAGTCATTTAAGGTGTTTGGGAGATTGATAGTAGTACTTGCACGAATGGAATTTTTTGTATACATCCTAGTATTGTAAAATGGATCCCTAGAATCAAGCCTGAAGTGTTTAGTAACAATATAATACATGGTAGCCAAAAATATCCGGATAAAAGCCTGTAAATATTTTCCTTTTTTCAATCTATTAGCGACATGACTGTAAATTTTTTGAAATTACGCTGGAATAACGCACTACAGTAGATGACGTCACAAAGTCTTCCGTTTGAGCCAGCACTGAGTAGAATTCCAGCTGCAACTGAAGCACTTTAATAATGAGCATAGATGTGCAGCTTCCTTACTCCTAAACAGGGGTGTTGCTAGAAGGTCTTGAAAAGATTTTATCCAGGGACTACAACCAAAAGGCCCAGGGCTATAGCGCCCTAAGCATCCCCCACCCCATGCGCTAGCAACGCCTCTGCTCCTAAATGACGTTCCTGTGACGATGTTTACATCAATCCATTGATACAATCCATTGATACGAACTGCTCATGGAAGTATGTTTATTTTGTGCACTTCTGGTGTTTAACACAGGAGAGAAAGAATATATCAGTATGTTATTTATTTTAAACCACAAACCGTCGTTTACATGTATTGCATTAAATTGCTTTGATTTCTTATACCAAATTACAAGCTCTATATTCAGGTAACTGAAAAATCAGTGTATATATTATCCCCTTTAATTTAGCCCTCCTGATTATGAGTCACAACACCTTCAAGGAAATAATACCACCAAGGAATGGAGGCATTACCTCTGGTGCGTTTACCGCAGGCGTTAATCTCTCCATTCCCCGGTTCATTTCTATGGGACATCAGAAGGTGGAGTAGCACAATCTCATAACGAGCCATAGAATCTATAGTTACCACTGGTGGTAACTAATTCTATTTTGAGACAAAAACTTCCCTCTCAAAACTGAAGGCTGGGGGACTGCTATTCTAATGGGCAACCACACAAAATATTGCTCAAATGTTCAACCCAAGAACATCATTGCTGCAGGGTTTTGCCAATGTAGACCCAGAGTCCTTGACAAGCCTAACAAGTGGTATAACAACAGACAAGGTATTGTTTCAACCACTGTGCATAGACCATTGCAATCCTCTCCTTAATATACAATTTTATCAGTAGGTATCAGTATTCTTTCCAATTTTTCCACAAATGAGAGTTTTCAACAGATTCTTCACGTTCATATTTAATTTCAATTGGTGATTAATATGCTCCTGCCAACACGTGTTTCGACCTTACAGAACACAGGTCTTCTTCAGGGAAAATGTATCACCTTTCTCCTGTTTAAATATTCTAACTAAATGATTGAACGATGTCCAGCAGCTTATATATAACCTTGCTGGCTGGAATAAGAGATCTTATCTCCTTTGTTTATTCAGGCAGCATCAACACGCTATTAGAAGCATTATAAAGATTAAGAAGCGCAACTCCAATCCAAGGAGAAAGAATTGTTTTTCTGAATAAACAAAGGGGATTAGCTCTCTTAACAAGAAGAGGGGGAGTGCCAGGTCTGCGCAAATGCGAAGTGCTTGGGTGAGGAGGAAAGAGCAGGGCAAAGAGGAGAGAGTGCAAGTGAAAAAAGAGGTTTAAGGGGGCAACCAGGGGCGTCATTTGGGGGTCACCAGAGGTCGCAAGTGGAGACCTTTGTGGTCTCCCTTGCGACCTCTAAAAAAAAAAAAAAACTTTTTTTTTTTGTTGCAATGCAAGCTCCTGGGCTGTGGCCAGCACCATGTGGCTCTTTAATTCTGGAGTGGCTGGCTTTCTTGTTCAGGCTCCTTAAAAAAAGAAGAAAAATAAGAACACGAGGGCCACAGGTCTAACACTTTCAGCACTGAACCTAAATAAGAAAGAATAGGAATGCCAAAAAATGTGACTTTCTGGAATTCGATACAATAATTGCTAGACTCATTAAAGGTTTATTTCAGGCACACTTCAGGGGGTGAGTCACAGATTTAATCTGTTCTCAAATGCCTCATCTCAGCCTTTCATCCTTCCGAGGTCGATAAACGGGTACCAACAGAGGTTGGGTGATATTGGGTGTATATTTCTTTTATATAAAGTGCTTAAGCTTAAGTGCTATATAATAACACATCATTATCATTTGGTCATGGACGCCTGCTTGCATTCACGGTAATTTGGTAATATGGGCCTATCACACTGATCTTAATGATACATATGGCGATCCATTCAGGTATGAAATGTACATCACATTATAGTGATATCGTAACCATATTTTTCTAGGTGTACAATGCTATGTGATGCCACTTCCTGTTTTGTCAACGGGTGAAAGGTCGTGTTCCATCACTTCCTGCGATATCACTTTGGGGTGGGATCAAATGACATCACTTCCTGTGATGTCATCAGGGGGTCAAGGTCGTGTGATGTCACTTCCGCTACCCCTGACCTTTTGGTGAAATGACCGACTGAAATGACTGGGGGCAACAGTGGCTAGGCAAGTGCTAAGGGGAGACCAGGTGGGAAAGTGGAAGGAAATGCATGGAATGAGGGTCCCATGCTAAGTGCGAGGAAGGGGGAGACTGGGTGGGAGGGGGCCTGGTGTCCAGTAGAACTCTGAGAATACTAGGCAGCAAGTCACTGTGGCAGACGGGGCGTTAGCAGGGGAGTGGGAGACGGAAGGCAGAAAAGAAACGGAGGGTCTTGATGAGCTTCCAGAACTTAAAGAGATCCCACTCAAGCCCGAGAGGGGCAGGGAGACCATTCTAGAGGGAGGCTCCTGTGGAGGAGAAAAATCTACCATCCACTCCCTAATTAGAGAAGCATCTGGTCTGCAAAGAGCTGGAGCTAGAAGACAAAAGGGCTCTAGCAGGAAGGTATTTAGGGATAGAGAGTTGGATGGAGCAGGGTCCCAGGCCCCAGAAAGCCTTGTGGATGATGCAGACGGTCTTGAATTTGATTTTAGCAGTGATCGGGAGGCAGTGGTGAGATTTTAGGGCTAGAGAGATGCAGTCCCTGGCCTTGAGGCCAAGGATATGTCTCACAGTCCTATTCTGGATTAGTTGAAGGGGATGAAGGGAAGATGAAGGAAGACTGGGGAAGAGGCTGTTTCAGTAGTCCAGTTTAGAGAGGGCCAGAGCTCTGGAGTTATTGAGTTGGTGAGGAAAGGGAGAATGCCTCCGAGGAGGTGCAGCTGATCGTGGGTCTTCTTGGAAAGGTCTGCAATTTGAGGAGAGAAGGAGAAAGAAGAGTCAAAGATGACACCAAGGTTTTTGCCTCACAAGAGAGAGGGGAGGGGACCCATAGAAGGTGGCTAGAGGGTAGGAAGGAAGGAGCGAGCAGGGGTCCCAATGAGAAGGATCTCAGTCTTACTGTCATTAAGGCACAGATCATTGGCAGCATACTATGCCAAAATAGTAGTCAGACAGTCAGGGATGAGAGAGGAGGAATAGGAGGTAGTGGAGGGAAGCTTGAAGGAGAGCTGGGTGTTGTCTGCATATCACTGGAAGTGAGGAGAGAAGGAGGGGGTTCAGGTGGGCCAGAGGGGCAAGGTAGATGTTGAAGAGCCATGGTGAGAGGATAGAGTCTTGAGGTACGCCGCAGGTGGAGAGTGTGATATGGGAGAGAAAAGGGCCTAGTTGAACATGGGAAGATTGGTCGGAGTGGAATGAGGTCAACCAGTCCAGTGCCAGGCTTGTGATGCAAAGGGTATCACAGAGCCGATTTATCAGGGTGGCATGATTGATTGTGTTGAATGCAGAGGAAAGATCCAGAAGGATAGAAATGGATAGAGAGTTGGAATCGACATTTGAGAGCAAGTCCTAACGGGTGAAGAATCTGATTCTTTGAACAGTGACTCAGCAATGCAAGGAAGCAGTACTTCACTGGTTTGAGCCGAGGCAATGACCAGCTTCGGCTGTCCTGGTGGCAAATGGAGTTGATATATAATTTCGTGTCTAACCATGTCAGCCATGCTTAAAGTGGCATATTCTGAGCCGTAGGCTAATGCAAAATAAATGCAAAGCAGATTAATATTTTGTAAAATGTGAGCCGCTAGATCTGCTTTAGCAAAGTAAAATGATATTAAAGCAGTGTTCGGTGTGAGAAACTGGGATGAGCGCCAGTGACCTTGAAGCTGGAACACCATAATGTTTTTCTGTAAACAAAGCCGTTCACTGCTCTGCAGGCTTTTCTAGGACGAGCGCCAAGTGTTCCGATAAATAGTAAACAAGAGAAAGCAATGCGGAAAAACTACAGAACTCTTTCCTTCTCAACTTTAAATAGTGGAGCAGTTTTAAGCTACTGACAGATAGAGATGTGCTAAGCTGACCTTGCTTTAGAATACACAAGTGCAATGCTGCTCATGGATATTGATATTGATAGTGATATTTTATTTGTATTGCACTCGTACACAAGTGTTTCAGAGCGCGATATCTTCTGTTTGGGCAACTTCGCGTTGTTGGAGGATGAAACTGACTTTGGATAGTTTACACAAACTTGAAGCTGTTCACTGAAACCACTGCTATGGAGCAGGTCTTTCCCCCTCCCCTCTTTGTAGACAACTTAAGTGGTTGTAGGCGTGGGACAGTGGGACTCCAGATAAGTATAAATAAGACAGGCTACAAGCACCACACACAGATGTTCAGTGAAGGATCTAGCAAGAAGACGAGGGGTCAGAAGACGAAGGGATGGAGGAAGGAGAGAAGCAAAGGCTTTCCAGAGGAGAGGGGTCAACTCCCTCTTTTTTGTCTAGCTTGATTTTAAGGTCACTAAGCTGGATTCCTAGCTGTTTTGAGGCATTTTGAGTCCCCAAAGTCCTCTGCCTATTGACCTTTGAGCAGATCTTTGATTTTGATTGAGCTACATGGGGACTCATTTTGCTTTTCTCCCCCAAGGCAAATCAGCTCACCACCTATGAACAGATTGTATTCTGGAGTTGCTGTATGCTGGCACCATTAATCCTATTTTTGGGCATTTTCCTGAATTGGGCAAGATCGCTCTAGGCATCCATCCAGTCTTCTCCAAACCCTCAGCTCCCTACCCTCTACAAATAAGTATGACAGGCTTTTCTTTTAGCCTACATTGATATCATATTGAGAAAGGTATTGCGGTATTGATTGAGGCAGGTGCTTCTATGACGTTGCCTATCATGATTTGCTGATGCAGGTGCTTCTATGAAGATTTCCTATCATGATTTGTGAGGTCGCCTATCACAACCTGGTGAGGCAGGTGGTTGGTTTTTAAGGTGACTGTGATTTCTTGAAGGTTTATCAGTCTTCATTACGACCCAGGCGGTAAGTTACCGCCTGGGTCGTACCTTTACCACCATCGTGTAAACTACGTTTACGCCATGGTGGTTGGCGGACTTACCGCCCCATTCCGAGGTCGGCGGGGCGGTAAGTCCCCAATCCCCATTTACCCTTCCCCATTCCCATTTTTGCCCCATTGGGCATAATGGGAGTGGGGAAGGCATTAATTACGCCACCGTAAATTACGGTGGCATAATTAACAACATGGTCCCTTAGCGCCATGGATTTTAACACCTGCTAAAAGCAGGTGTTAAATCCGCCATGGCGCTAAGGGACCTCGGAATCAGGCGGTAAGGGTCGGCGCTGTTTACGCTGCCGTAAACCCCTTACCGCCTGGGTCGTAATGAGGCCCTTAGTCTTGATTAGAGGTAAAGGCAATGGCAATGATTTCAGCTTTTTCATGAATTACTTTTTGCATTTTAATAGTGTTGTGCATGGTGACAATAAATGCAATGTTTCTTTATTACTTATTTCTCATAATTAAAAGATGTACTTTTTGTAGCATTCATTGAGTGTTCAGTATTGAGTGTTCTGTGGGAAGCATTTGAACATGCACTTAAAGAATGGGGCATCTATCTAATTGCATGTGTATTGATGTGTTATATATTACACGTCTTTTAATACACACCAAGGATTACTGAAAGGAATATCAATAAGAAATAATGTGATATTAGTATACCCCTCCTGTGATTAATGAGTAGAAGCCACCCACTGCAGGGGCGTTATTTATTTATTTGTACATTTGTAAAGGTTGATTGCCTGCTCTGATTACTGACGAGTAGTGACAGTTATTTGCACTTTCCTATCTCTTTTCCTACCAAAGCCCCTGTTGGGAGGGTCCTCTTGGACACTCCGCTGGGGGTGGGGGGCTCTGGAGAAAGTGGTGATAAGAATCACTTCAGAGTTGAACGGAAAATGGCGATTCAAAGAGCAGTGAACACCAAAGGCAGCTTCGAAGTGTGCTGGAGGTTTGCTCAGCAACAAACATGCGCAATTCACTACGGTTTGGCACCAAAAACAAAGATATGTGGCAGTTTGGGATTTCAGGAGCTGTGAGTTCCACTCTAGGGTCTCATGTGCCAAGGTAAGTCCTTTTCTTGGGCTCCGAAACACAGGGCAGGCGGGCACACACCTTCAGGGATCCTGCAAAACAGTGAGTTCCTAGTCAACAGGGTAGCTGGCAGAGATACAGGTCTTGGTCCAGCAGCAGAGTTCCCCCTACTGGTGCCTGGGGATGGTTAGGGTCAGAGGTCACCCTATGCCTTGGAATACCTGCCACCATCTCACAATTGGAGGACTTTAGCGAGAACTGCTCTCAGCAGGGTCCAGCAAAATCATCTTCCAGTGGTGGATTCCAGAGATGATTCAAAGAAGTGGTGTGAGACCCCTTCTTTTAAAGGTAAAGTTTCACAGATGATTGGACTAAAGCTAGCCTTCTTTAGGGGTACAATCCCTGCTTTTGGAAAACGTGCACTTTGCTCTTCTGAAATCACACCCAAAGTGCTTATCTCTAGAGGAAGTGGAGGGGACAGGATGGAGAGAGAGAGAGGGGGGGGGCAGAGAGAAATAAGATGGCGGCCGTTTTCCTCCACTTCAAAATGTCTCCATGGCTACACTAATCTGACCTCTTCTGTTCTCAACAGAATCAAAGGCCTTTAGAAATGTAGCACCATGGTGTGAGGCCTAGCCTAAGTTACATTTACAGTTTAATGTGCCACCAGGACAGAATCATCAGAGTTAGGATGTTTTTGGAATAAGGTTGTATATCTTAAATATGTGGTGTCGGTGTGACTCCACCTTTAAATAGGTGTTGCAGGCGCGAAGCGCCGCGTGAGTCCCGTGGAGTCCCAGTCTGCCTAAGACTCTGAGAGGAGCTGCTCCTACTGCTACTACTTCAAAGTGCTGTACTGGCCCTTTATCGGTGTGACTCCACCTTTAAAAAGGTGTTGCAGGCGCGAAGCGCCGCGCGAGTCCCGTGGAGTCCCAGTCCGCCTCAAGACGGCGAAAGGCCCGGGGAGAGCGAAATCGAAGAAAATTGTTAGCAGTGGTCTTATGGCTGAGCCGGGCCCTCAAACACGACAAAGGACGCTGTTCGAGCGGCGGCAGTCCAGATTACCGGGGACTATGATTCCTACACCCTCATCCAAGGCAAACGATGAGGTAAGCGTTGAAATGTTGCTAAATACTGGGCTGCAACCTGCCATACCTACGCTACATGTTCTTGCTTCTGCGTACATAAAGAACTGTGCCAAAGGTATAAGTGTTACAAATGGAACACGTAATCAGGACAAGGACAAAGATCTATTAACTGCTCACACGCATCAGGAAACTCAAAGTGTATTACCTGAAGCACAAACAATAGATTCAGCGGGAGAGGGAGCGGGAGCGAGAGCGGGTCCAAAAGTCGGTATGCCATCTTTGCACATTAATATGACCGGGTCGCAATGTGGGCCTGATCTTAATATAAACATCGTCCCCATGCAGGTTGAATCGCCTTTTGATGTCACAGATGCGGAGCTGATGGAAATACACGAGCCAAGGCGTTCTCTTGAGCAAAGCGAAGTGGCGCTCTGCCCGTCGTTACAAGACGACCAAACAAAATGCATTGTGGTTGACGAAGTTCAGCGGGCAAATCCGAAACTACAAGGAAATCCAGTGATGGGAGTGAAAGCAGCATGCACCGTGACTTCGATGAGTGCTGCCTCGAGTTCCCACCTAGCAACTCCACTACCATCTAGAACTTGTGTACGTAATTATTCGCCGGCAAAATGCTTGCAATGCCCAGACACAGCGTTCCCTTTTCCGAAGAGCCGTGACGAGACATGTCAATTAGTATGTGTTGAAGCTAACTACAACGAGGCCACAGACCCAAATGGGGATAAGACTGATAATGAGGAGTCCGTGAAATGTGGTTCTCAAGACTCAATTCTTCCCAAGGCTACTCCATATTTCAGAGACCCCACACACGACAGAGATGCCATGCGGTGGAAGGATAACGCCGCAGGAAAAGACCGATTGCAAAGAAAGATGTCAGAATCCTTAAAAAGCAGTTCTGAGGCTGTTGATCGGGAAGCCCGTTTGTCAAAACGCCTATCTGAAGATTATCAGATTATCAACAAATCAAAGACAGATTGGTTCAAAGTTTTTCCCAACAGGACATAAGACTTACTGCCACAAATGAAGACCAAATGCCACCTCTTAATAGTGTGCGCAAGGCAGGGGCAAGCCGTTCGTCATTGAACAGAGACCGAACCAGTACCCCACAGTTACACAATAAGAGACTAATGGCGTGTGCTAAAGGGGTCAGAATGTCAGCAAACATGTCCGAGTCTCAACACGGCTTGAACTCAACTGAAGAGAAATCAAATCGTAATGGGGACGACTCAGTAATCTCCAATGATGATATCAAAAATCTCTCACAAAAAGCCCACTCACCTAAAGATAAGTTCACCGAAAGCGCAACAAAGGCCAATATATCAGTCGCGGCCTCAATACAAATACATAATAATGTTTTAGCAGCTACGTCCGTGGCGCTTCTCCCCTTTGTAAAACTGTATGAGTCACTAAGTGAAGCTATAAAAGATCAAGGGGCAGTGATTGCTAACTTGGATCATAAACTATCTGCCTTGAATCACAATTTTGATTTATTACAGCAAAAGAGTGAAATAGATGCTAACGTCTCTATGCAATGGCAACATAGATTAGGCGATTTGGCAATGAATGGCCATAATAAGTCAGCGAACTTGATGGACGCCATTTTGGAATGTATGAAATGGTTTCGCCATCTTGATGCTTCTCGATTGTCGGTGCCAACTTCTTGTCCCTTCCGTCATGAGTGTCAGCATGTTACCGGGAGAGCAAAAGTGCCTAACAACGGAATCCAACAAGATCCGACGAATGTCGTGGTCATTGATGCTCCATCACCTGAGCTAGCTACTTTAGACAATCTAGCTGGAACAAGTGTGATTTCTGATGTTCCTGTGTTGTCCGCCGCTAAAATCCCGGAGAAAATTGGAGAGGGTATGACCGCAGACTCCTGTATCATGTCAGTGCTGCCTGAAGTGCATGCAGCACCATTAACAAAAGAAATTCCGTGTAACACATTTGGGATCTTTGTGGGTCCCGCTAAGACTTTAGTAACTCACAAGAAAAACACTGAGACTACCAGCAAGTTAAAGGAAGTGAAAAACAAACGTCGACAAAAACAAAATCCTGCAAAAACCAAGCAGTTTATACGAAACTCATCAACACCTCAAAAAATAGGTCTCTTACAACGAGTTCCCGTCGTAAAGTCTAATCCTCCCATGGGAGTAAAAAGTATCCAACTAGGGGAGTCAAAGAATGATGAGCTTCCAAAAGTTGAACAATTCGCAAATCCAAAAAAACGGCAAAGACTTGACTCAGACCTGAAGAAAACGGAGCCTACAAAAGAGTCAAATGAGGTTTGTGAATGGTCAACATACTCAATTGATGATGACGAAGCGTCCCCAAGTGAAATTAACGAGGTGGGCTCTGTTGGTTCCCCGAGAACAATTGTTGTTCCCGACCTTGAAAAACATTCGCCTTGTAATTGTCGAGCCAAAAAAGTAAACATGGTTAAGGAATTCACTGACGAACGAGTCTCAAAGTCTACTATGCCGATAATTGACAAGTGGATCCCAATTGCACTGCCCAATGATCTTCAACACAATAATTCTCTGATAAATAGTACCTTAAATCCAAAATTAACTGAAGCGCAAAGGTCAAAACTGCCAGTGCAAGAGTCAAAAGTGCGCTTCGACAAAAAGAGTGTGATGAAAAATCAGTGTGGGAAAGTACGGATTGAAAATATCTTCCCTGATGGGAATGAAGTAAACCTATTTATTTCTACAAAAGGAAGGAACAGTCAACACATTCCCCTCCGATAGCAATTACTAGACACAGCCCTTGAACAAATATAGGCTGCATTCTGTGTTTCAAATCATCATCAGAAAACATTTTCTTCACAAAATATCATTTTTAATATATTAATCTTTTGTTAAGCACAGGTAATACAAAAATTATTTAAAACACATATACACAACACATAGTCATATACAAAATAAAAACTACCACCTCACAGTATCGCAACTAGTACGCTGAAATATTCAACCAGCATACCACACTATTGGCAACTCAATAAATCTCATTTTCCATTGTGTGACAAAGCCCAACTTATATAAGTTTCAGTCCTCTGTGTTCGATGTAACCGGACATTCATCAGGGGCAGAAGTAGTCCTGTGCTTTAGGTAGAAACTTCCTATTCATACACCAATTGCTATCTCTAAGGAGGAAAAACAAACAAACATATCACTAATACGGGCATAATAGGTTAAATTTATACACCATAGCCAATCCCTCATCACCACAAGGGTATCAGATATACCGTAAATCATATACCTGAACTAAGGTATCAAGAAATACATGTCTTGTACCTAACAAGTCAGACAAATTCTGACTCCTCACTACTAGTATAGGCAGAAAACACTATAGAGTACCGTAATTAATACTGACAGGGCCAATACCCCAATCATAGGTAATTGCAACAAGTCCAATAACGTGGGAGTCATATTAGAATTAAAGATTTTATAGCACAATTACTCGGCAGTGTGTTTATGCAGCCCAATGGGTCTGCCTAATTCTCGAAATTCTCACCTCCCTCGGGCTATTCCAAGAGTCCTCCCATCCGCAGTCAAAGTAGCGTCCCGAAGAAACTGGCCTCTTTCCTCTAACTGGCAGGGATCCCACTGGTTCTAAAACAATTGAGACCCAAGTAAGCACCACATAATGGAAACAATGTCAGTGAAGCACTCCCTGACACAATCCTCAATTTCTCAAACCAATATGACGTGGCGCTCAACATATCCAATCACGTGGGAGTCATATTAGAATTAAAGATATTATAACTAAATTACTCAGCAGTGTATTTATGCAGCCCAATGGGTCTGCCTAATACTGGAAGTTCTCACCTCTCTCGGGCTATTCCAAGAGTCCTCCAAACCACAGTCAATGTAGCGTCCCGAAGAAACTGGCCTCTTTCCTCTAATCTGGCAGGGATCCCTCTAGTTCTAAAACAAATGAGACCCGAGTAAGCACCTCATAATGGAAACGATGTCAGTGAGGCACTACCTGACACAATCCTCAATTTCTCAAACCAATATGTCGTGGCGCTCACCTATTACGGGAAAGGTTGCCTGTCCCATCATGCAATAAATGTAGAAGCCTAGAATCCAAATGCGGCAACCAGCGGACAAAAACTCTGTTTTTACCGGCGTTCAGACGTTCAAACAAGACCATAGCAAGAAGAACATCTACAACGTCATGACGGCATCGCGCTGATTGGCGCGCGATGACGTCACACGTCGCAACATACGCACAAGCCAGGCAAAGTCAGGCAAAAAGTCAGGGCAAGGAAAACGAGGCTAACAAAGTGCAATCCATTAGAGATGCGCCAGAAACAGGTAGACTGTTCCGCAGTATTACTCTGGAAACCTGGCGGGCCAATCGGACACTTTCTAACCGTCAGCAACCAGTACACAGTTCTATCTCTGATGTACAATTCCGGTAATCGGGAACACACAGAGAAGCAAAGAAGGGCAAACCTCATGGAGCGGGTATAAATGAGAAAGGAGCAAAAATCAATACGTGTGACCATAACATTATGGTGATTAACATTCTTCTTCACTCGTGAGCCTAAGAACAAATCAGGCTACCACCAGAAAGTGCAACAATCACATGTCCTTAATAAACCCGAGACGTTCTTATTTAATATTGTGCCACTCAATATTCTCGTTCAAACCTGTAATGTGGCTATTGCAGAGAAAAATTTACTTCTGCTCCAAATTAATTAATTTCCTATTGATTTCGTCTTGGGAACTACCCCTAATCTTTTTGAGTACACACCATTGGAAATCAGAGAATGAATGTCCTCTCTCATCAAAATGTTTAACTAGCGGAGCTTTATCGATATGGTTCTTTAGGCAACTCCTATGTTCGATCATGCGAGTCTTGCACTTTCTGTTAGTGTTACCTATGTAAATTAAATCACATGGACATTTGATCATGTAGATCACATTTTCAGTTTTACAGTTTGTGTGTTCTTTTAGAACCCATTCATAAGGAAGTCCCAAATTGACAGATGTCATCTTTTTAGTAAGGGGGCACATAACACATTCCCCGCAAGGATGATGACCCATTACTCGTGGCAAACCCCACAACGTACTTTGAGCAACCTCTTTGTCTTTCTCCTTATGTACCTCGTTTTTCATTACAAGATTTCGAATGTTGGTGCTCTTTTTAAAGGCTATCAACGGCAGTGGGCCGTTCATAGTTTTTTTCCAATTTTTGTGTATAATGTTCTTAATCTTATACAACATATTGCTAAAGGTGTTAACAAACACCAATGGGGTATCTTGTTTATCAATGTCTTTGTTTTTCTTTTCCAAAAGAGCTTCCCGGTTGTTATTGAAAGCTCGTTTGGCAGATAACCTAATGACCTTTCTCGGGTAACCCCTGTCAAGTAGTTTGTTCATTAATATATTCGCTCCAACTTCATAGTCATGTTTGGTGCTGCTGTTACGTTTCAACCGCAAGAATTGTCCAAAGGGCAAATTGTCCCGGATATGCTTGGCGTGATGGCTTCTGTAATGTAATAAAGCATTTTTGTCAGTGCTCTTGACAAACGGCTTAACCCCAAGTTGGTTATTGCGGTGGTAAATTGTCAGATCTAAATAATTCACCTCCATAGAACTCATGACAGCAGTAAATTTCAGATATCTATTCTGATTGTTTAACCACATCAAAAAATTGTTGGCTTCGTCCAATGAACCATGCCATAACATGAAAACATCATCGATGTATCTTAGCCATTGGGTTATCTGTTGTTTAAAAGGATTGATGTCCGAATAAATCACTGTTCGTTCAACCATATCTACATACAAATTAGCCAAATTCGACGCCATGGCAGCACCCATGGCTGTGCCCTCTATCTGAAGGTAGAATTGGCCCAAGAATTGGAAAAAGTTGTTTGTTAAGGCTGTTTCTGTGCACCATAGGATAAAGGTGTTGCTGACAGGGTGAGTATCTTCCCGCTGAAGCGAAATTTCCTCAACCACTTTTAAGGTGGCTTGTTGCGGAATATTTGTATATAAAGATTGAATATCCAAACAAATGAGTATATCCTGGGATTGATCAAAATTCAGCCCTTCAATTTTCATAATAGCGTCTCTAGTGTCTTGGACGTAGCTCTTCATTTTCATTACGAAAGGACGTAAATAGATATCTACAAATATCGATAAAGGTTCCAAAATGGAATTAACACCGGATACAATGGGTCTACCCGGAGGTCTCGCCAGGTCCTTGTGGATTTTAGGTAGAATATAAAAGATGGGAATTCTCGCTGTCTCTCTGGTTAAATATTTCCCTTCCTGTTTGCTAATCTGTCTTAAATCAACAGCTTTGTCAACTTTCTCCTTTATCAATTTAATGAGGTCCGGGCTAGGATCTTGATCAATTTTCCTATAGCTGCTGTTATCTGCCAATAGTCTATGACATTCTTCAATATAGTCCTTTTTATTCATGAGGACTATAGCCCCTCCTTTATCAGCCTGGCGAATGACAATCTTCTCATTTTTACCTAGGCTCTTTAGCATAGCAATTTCTTGTTGACTCAAATTAGAGTTTTTAGGAATGCCCTTGGTTTCAAGTTTTTTTAAATCCTGTAAAACCTTCTTTTCAAAAACCACTGATTCAGGAGAATTAGTATGGTGGGGTGGGCTCCAAGTAGAGGGATTCCTTAGACCACTATAATTAATATGTGGACTGGTCGGTTGATCATCAAAAAATTCTCTTAGATGTATCTTACGCATGAAAGCACTAAACTCTAGCCTAAATTCAAAAGGATTGTGATGTTTAGATATTACAAAATTCAGGCCTTTATTGATACATCGTTCTTCATCTTTGGTCAAAATAACACTAGACAAATTAACTACCAGCCCCGGTAACTGCGTGTTTGCATTCTGTCTGTCTGCCATTCCTGACGACTGTTCCCTCTGCCTAAAAAAGGTTGACGTCTTGATCCATTCCTGGCTCCTGTATTGCGACCCCTCTGTACAGCAGTGTTCTTATTTCTTCCTCTTTGCCCAACACCATTCTTTTCTTCATCCTCGCCAGGTGTACTTCCTTCCTCACTTGAACTATATGATGTATTTCTAAATCTTACCCTACGGTTAGGTCTCTGACCTCCCGTGGGTGCTCCAAAATTGTAGTCTTTAGTAACATATTGGAAGGCCTTCTCATGAGCAAAGTTAGTAAGATCTTTTTTTAGTCTTTTGACTCTATCTGCACTAGATTCCGTTTTAAATGTTTGCATGTCTTTCATGTGGGCTTCTAATTTCGTTTTGAATACTTCAATATCGAAATTCTTTTTCATTTCTTCTTCTAATCCTTTCAAATCTAACAGGATTTTTTTGGTAGTTTCCTGAGCTGTCTCAATAATAAGAACCAGCCAGTCCCTACCACATTTATTAGCTATGTAGCTCCATTTCAATTTAAAATCTGCGTTATCTAGAAACAGCCTCAGCTCATTGCGTACTATGAGGCCTTGAGGTAACGCCTGATTCTTTAAATATTCCAACATGATTATGGCGTGTAGCTCTGTTCGTACCCATCTCTTGCGTGTTTGGGTAAGTTCATCCCATTTATCATCTTTACCTATGTCTACCAGATCATTGTCTAACCCCAACTCCGGTATGGAATTCAGAAGTTGAAGAATATAATCTTCAGTATAAGCCAGACTTTTGTCTGCGGATGTCGCCATAATGCTCACTCTAATTACAAATGATTCATACAATACTCTAATTGCAGAGAATTCATACAATACTCTAACAACGTAAACTAACCTACTTACTAATATAGTGGAACCCCACGAGACAAAAGTTGCCTCACAGACAGGAATTATTCTGCAGGGGAAACCCCACACTTTGGTGATATTCCCTCCTACTAAGTGAGGATATGAGATATTTATTTCTACAAAAGGAAGGAACAGTCAACACATTCCCCTCCGATAGCAATTACTAGACACAGCCCTTGAACAAATATAGGCTGCATTCTGTGTTTCAAATCATCATCAGAAAACATTTTCTTCACAAAATATCATTTTTAATATATTAATCTTTTGTTAAGCACAGGTAATACAAAAATTATTTAAAACACATATACACAACACATAGTCATATACAAAATAAAAACTAACACCTCACAGTATCGCAACTAGTACGCTGAAATATTCAACCAGCATACCACACTATTGGCAACTCAATAAATCTCATTTTCCATTGTGTGACAAAGCCCAACTTATATAAGTTTCAGTCCTCTGTGTTCGATGTAACCGGACATTCATCAGGGGCAGAAGTAGTCCTGTGCTTTAGGTAGATGGCATGGTTCATTGGACGAAGCCAACAATTTTTTGATGTGGTTAAACAATCAGAATAGATATCTGAAATTTACTGCTGTCATGAGTTCTATGGAGGTGAATTATTTAGATCTGACAATTTACCACCGCAATAACCAACTTGGGGTTAAGCCGTTTGTCAAGAGCACTGACAAAAATGCTTTATTACATTACAGAAGCCATCACGTCAAGCATATCAGGACAATTTGCCCTTTGGACAATTCTTGCGGTTGAAACGTAACAGCAGCACCAAACATGACTATGAAGTTGGAGCGAATATATTAATGAACAAACTACTTGACAGGGGTTACCCGAGAAAGGTCATTAGGTTATCTGCCAAACGAGCTTTGAATAACAACCGGGAAGCTCTTTTGGAAAAGAAAAACAAAGACATTGATAAACAAGATACCCCATTGGTGTTTGTTAACACCTTTAGCAATATGTCGTATAAGATTAAGAACATTATACACAAAAATTGGAAAAAAACTATGAACGGCCCACTGCCGTTGATAGCCTTTAAAAAGAGCACCAACATTCGAAATCTTGTAATGAAAAACGAGGTACATAAGGAGAAAGACAAAGAGGTTGCTCAAAGTACGTTGTGGGGTTTGCCACGAGTAATGGGTCATCATCCTTGCGGGGAATGTGTTATGTGCCCCCTTACTAAAAAGATGACATCTGTCAATTTGGGACTTCCTTATGAATGGGTTCTAAAAGAACACACAAACTGTAAAACTGAAAATGTGATCTCCATGATCAAATGTCCATGTGATTTAATTTACATAGGTAAAACTAACAGAAAGTGCAAGACTCGCATGATCGAACATAGGAGTTGCCTAAAGAACCATATCGATAAAGCTCCGCTAGTTAAACATTTTGATGAGAGAGGACATTCATTCTCTGATTTCCAATGGTGTATACTCAAAAAGATTAGGGGTAGTTCCCAAGACGAAATCAATAGGAAATTAATTAATTTGGAGCAGAAGTTAATTTTTCTCTGCAATAGCCACATTACAGGTTTGAACGAGAATATTGAGTGGCACAATATTAAATAAGAACGTCTCGGGTTTATTAAGGACATGTGATTGTTGCACTTTCTGGTGGTAGCCTGATTTGTTCTTAGGCTCACGAGTGAAGAAGAATTTTAATCACCATAATGTTATGGTCACACGTATTGATTTTTGCTCCTTTCTCATTTATACCCGCTCCATGAGGTTTGCCCTTCTTTGCTTCTCTGTGTGTTCCCGATTACCGGAATTGTACATCAGAGATAGAACTGTGTACTGGTTGCTGACGGTTAGAAAGTGTCCGATTGGCCCGCCAGGTTTCCAGAGTAATACTGCGGAACAGTCTACCTGTTTCTGGCGCATCTCTAATGGATTGCACTTTGTTAGCCTCGTTTTCCTTGCCCTGACTTTTTGCCTGACTTTGCCTGGCTTGTGCGTATGTTGCGACGTGTGACGTCATCGCGCGCCAATCAGCGCGATGCCGTCATGACGTTGTAGATGTTCTTCTTGCTATGGTCTTGTTTGAACGTCTGAACGCCGGTAAAAACAGAGTTTTTGTCCGCTGGTTGCCGCATTTGGATTCTAGGCTTCTACATTTATTGCATGATGGGACAGGCAACCTTTCCCGTAATAGGTGAGCGCCACGACATATTGGTTTGAGAAATTGAGGATTGTGTCAGGTAGTGCCTCACTGACATCGTTTCCATTATGAGGTGCTTACTCGGGTCTCATTTGTTTTAGAACTAGAGGGATCCCTGCCAGATTAGAGGAAAGAGGCCAGTTTCTTCGGGACGCTACATTGACTGTGGTTTGGAGGACTCTTGGAATAGCCCGAGAGAGGTGAGAACTTCCAGTATTAGGCAGACCCATTGGGCTGCATAAATACACTGCCGAGTAATTTAGTTATAATATCTTTAATTCTAATATGACTCCCACGTGATTGGATATGTTGAGCGCCACGTCATATTGGTTTGAGAAATTGAGGATTGTGTCAGGGAGTGCTTCACTGACATTGTTTCCATTATGTGGTGCTTACTTGGGTCTCAATTGTTTTAGAACCAGTGGGATCCCTGCCAGTTAGAGGAAAGAGGCCAGTTTCTTCGGGACGCTACTTTGACTGCGGATGGGAGGACTCTTGGAATAGCCCGAGGGAGATGAGAATTTCGAGAATTAGGCAGACCCATTGGGCTGCATAAACACACTGCCGAGTAATTGTGCTATAAAATCTTTAATTCTAATATGACTCCCACGTTATTGGACTTGTTGCAATTACCTATGATTGGGGTATTGGCCCTGTCAGTATTAATTACGGTACTCTATAGTGTTTTCTGCCTATACTAGTAGTGAGGAGTCAGAATTTGTCTGACTTGTTAGGTACAAGACATGTATTTCTTGATACCTTAGTTCAGGTATATGATTTACGGTATATCTGATACCCTTGTGGTGATGAGGGATTGGCTATGGTGTATAAATTTAACCTATTATGCCCGTATTAGTGATATGTTTGTTTGTTTTTCCTCCTTAGAGATAGCAATTGGTGTATGAATAGGAAGTTTCTACCTAAAGCACAGGACTACTTCTGCCCCTGATGAATGTCCGGTTACATCGAACACAGAGGACTGAAACTTATATAAATTGGGCTTTGTCACACAATGGAAAATGAGATTTATTGAGTTGCCAATAGTGTGGTATGCTGGTTGAATATTTCAGCGTACTAGTTGCGATACTGTGAGGTGGTAGTTTTTATTTTGTATATGACTATGTGTTGTGTATATGTGTTTTAAATAATTTTTGTATTACCTGTGCTTAACAAAAGATTAATATATTAAAAATGATATTTTGTGAAGAAAATGTTTTCTGATGATGATTTGAAACACAGAATGCAGCCTATATTTGTTCAAGGGCTGTGTCTAGTAATTGCTATCGGAGGGGAATGTGTTGACTGTTCCTTCCTTTTGTAGAAATAAATATCTCATATCCTCACTTAGTAGGAGGGAATATCACCAAAGTGTGGGGTTTCCCCTGCAGAATAATTCCCCAATGAAGTAAACCTAAACAGAAGTAATGTAATGCGGTTACTTCATGTAATTCCATCACTTCGTACAATCTCGTCAGAAGACATCAGAATAGTCGAATATCTCTCAGAGACCTGTTCTGATCAGGTACTACTACACATCCGATCACAAGCTGTTGAAAAAACGTTACTTTCGGCGAAAGATGATCTCTTAGCCTACGGTTTCGAGGTATCATACCAGAGTAGAAGATGGTAAAACACAAAGGGCAGAGAGTACAGCATCAGTCGAAGATCTATGCACAACCAACGAAAAGCGAAGAGACATTTTAAAGGAGGTATTCAAAATCCAGCCTAATGAGTCGAAACACAGTGTACAAGTAAAACAAGGTGCAAATGTGGTAGCATGTCGTCACAAGTAACTATGTCAGCAAAATGAAAAGATAACTTGTAAGCTGATCTCATGGAACACACGCGGATTCAGTCATTTGCTGCTGGAGTCACCGTTTTGTATGGACAACACCTTTGCAATATGCTTACAAGAAACGTGGCTCCGTGCCTCTCCTGCAAGAGATGGGTATACTTTAGTACTCAATCCTGCAGGTAAAAATCAACTTGGCCGTCCTTTCTCTGGGCTTTTAATTATGCTGAATAATTCCTTCGGATGGGAAATCAAGAAATCATATATGCCCAACCTGTTTGTTCTAGGTTTGTTGTTGGAATTCAAACCTGTCATCTTTGATAACCCAAAGAAATTGCTTTTAATCAACACTTATTGGAATCCGAAGATGATTTCAACTAATGCATACTTAGAAGCAATAACTGCAGTCATCGACGACAGTCTGCTGATAAGTTACAAATTGCAGATCATCATATGTGGCGACCTAAATTGCGCATGGTTGGATGAGAATCACCGGCTAAAAAACGTCACAAATGACCGAGGTAATCCTAACGCTGAGAGAAGACGTAAATGGACGATGGCCATGGAAACCCGGGACTGTGAAATGCTAAATGGGTCAACGAAAAGCGACAATCCGCCTAAGTTCACGTGGCATTGTGGCCACAGGCATAAAATCTTAGATTACATATGGATATCAAATAATGTGTGGTCTGACATTGTGGACTTCGAAGTCAAAAGGTGTTCTAACAGTGACCATGACCCTTTACATCTTACTTGGAAGTGTGATAAGTACACGCCGGAAGTAACATACGAGTCTGCGGTCACAGTCAATCTTGGAGGAAATAGACTAAGATTATATGCAGAACAACTAACCAAATTCCACAATGACATTAGGATGGGGAACTCATCGCCAAGAAGCAAAATAAACTTTGCTCCATTGTTAGCTGAATTTCGTCCTAATAACAAACCTGGACCAAAATTAAAGGAGCGGAAGCATGTCTTTAGCCGTATAGTGTACAATGAAAAAAAATCTCTACGAAGAGATCTTAGACAGTTTAGGAGACAAAACGGAACGAATGCCTCCATGGAAATTAAAAAGAGGAAGTCGAAATACAGAAATTGGATAAAGTCCTTTGCTTCTATGAGAGATCAAGAAAGAGGAGAACAAATGCTAAAGTTGATCCTGACCCATAACTCAAGAGAAACTTGGCAGATCCTAAACAACGGCACTTTATTTCAAGAACACGCGCAGTTAAATGGAATTTCGAGGTTAAAATGGGAAAAACATTTTGCCAAGGTTTTTGGAGTTGCATCAGCGAACACACTGAGACAAGCTGCCGATTGCAGTGGTGCATGGGATGTCACAGAGACGGCAGAAGACATCACGGCCATAATTGGCCATCTAACAAACTCAAGAGCCGCTGGACCCGACGGCATAACAAACATCATGCTGAAGGAAAAAAAAGAAAATTGGTTGTGCTTTATTGTGTATCTGTTCGATCTGATTGCAACGGTAAAAGAAGTGCCAGATTCATGGAGAACAGCTGTTGTGGTCCCAGTGTTCAAGAAGGGCAGTCGGGACGACCCTTCAAACTATCGCCCGATTGCCCGTTTGGACACCATTGGAAAAAGTTTCGCTATGTGCATCCAGCGTAAATTATCCAGATGGGCCACCGACGCGAAGCTTTTAGACTGTAGACAAACAGGTTTCACCAAAGGGGTAGGTACTGAGGTGAATCTGTTAATATTAAATCTGCTAAAACTGGAAACGTTGAAGAACAAATCAAAGCTCTATCTGGCATTTATTGATATGCGGCAGGCCTTTGACTCAATAAATCGAGTCAAATTATGGGAGAAGCTAACTAAGTGGAACTGTCCTCTAGCACTATTAAATCCAGTCATAGCCCTGCATTCGAACACTACAATGCGAGTACGCATGAATGTTTTAGGGGAGCTATCAAATAAAATACCCACAAATAGAGGCGTGAAACAGGGCTGCCCCTTGGCGGCTCTATTGTTTAAACTATATATCTCAGATATCGCAACTGATCTCAAAGAAGCGGCATGTTTCCCGCCAAAGGTGAATGGGCAACATCTAAGTTGGGCTATTTATGCTGATGATATTGTGTTAGTGGACCGCACACAAATTGGCCTACAAAGGCTCCTGGTTAAATTTGAAGAATACTGTGACGTCAACGAGTTAACAATAAATGAAAAAAAAACAAAGATTCTGATTGTCGGCAAGGTCCAAACCAATAAAGATCGAGCATTTAAGTGGACAATTGCCCAGGAGAAAATCGAAATAGTGTCATCAATACGTTATCTAGGAATTCTCTTTAATAACTCTATAAGAGAATGCGATTGGTGGTGTGACCTAAGGAATCGTATGGATGGCTTTGGAACTCAGGGAGCTCGCATACATGCTGACTACGGAAAATTCTCATTAACTCCAGTGTTGACGTTTTTTAAACAGAAAGTTGTACCAGCAATCACTTTTGGGTCAGAAGCTGGGTGGAACCTGTATGCGCATGGTTGGGACATTCTTGAGGGAAAGTTTTGGAGACATGTTCTAAGGCTTCCCACATATGTCTCAATTAAAGCCATCAGACATGAACTTGGCCTTGATTCCTTGTATACAATGGTCTTATGGAAGTCAATTACATCGGCAAGGAAAATGCATATGAAGGATCCAGCACCGGCTTACAGAATTCTGTCAGCCACCACGCAACGACAATATGGAGGTTTATTAAAATGTTGGGTCGCTAAAATTAAAACCATTGTTGACTCTGCAAACATCAAGTGGGATTTGGTGATGGCGACACCACAACTAGCCAAAAAAAAACTACGTCAATGGAGTTGGATACAGAATGACCGTGGGAAGATGAAGACCTCACTGGCATTAGGAACCGCGGAAAATAGCTTGGATAAGTTACCTAAATATCTAAAGCAATTTCCATCCAGATACCACCGGAATAAATTCCTAAGACTACGTTTAAATGTCTATCATACCAAGGAAGTGCTTTGGACAAGACATGACGTAAACACAATAGATAACATCTGTAGATTTTGTAAAACATCTGATGAAACGTTAAAACACTTAATTACGGAATGTGAAGCACTAGTAAGTGCACGCTCAATAATGTTAGGAAAATATGCGCCTCTCAATGGAAACTCGGAAGAATGGTGGTTTAGAATGTTAACCAGTAATAATGTTCAGCTAACTTGTGCGGTGATAAATTTTCTTGACAAAATTTTACCGAACAATGAATCGCTTGAAAAGGTCATGGCGAACAGAATGGTTCCAGAGAAATCTGGGGGCTATCCAGAGGTCTATTAGAGAGGATATTGTTGTAGCGCTCCATCTGATTGGCTTGGTTGTGTTGTGTAATAAAAAAAAGTTGATAAGAAAACAACTATAATATTACAATAAAAAAAAAATAAAAAAAATCTTAAATGTTGCACCTGCACCGAAGAGGCTTGGCTGTCACTGCAGCTGTCAAAACGGCACCTCTGACCTGAACCTGCTCTGTGCCACTGGTAGAGCAGATGTTGCAAATCTGCCATTCCACCTGTCAGTGTTAGACCCCGCCTGGGCCCTATTGCGCTTGTTGGACCCAACTTAGTGCCCCCCCAATCCACTGAACGTGCTCTCCAACGTGCTCTCCACCTCGCAGCCCATTTTATTCCCACTTCCCTGTTTCCCTCCCTCCACCCACCTCCCAACCCACCCCCTCGCCTGATTGGTCTCTGTATTATTAAGAATCTTGCTCTGCTATTCCATCAAACTCACAAGATTCCAACTCAAAAGTATTCAACCCCTTCAATACCTTTTACCAGAAGGGAACGTTTCACACTGCTAGAGGCCATCTATTCTATATGATGAATGGGTGCATTTAAATAGGTCATGCTTACAAGGTCCGAGTTGAGGGAAGGTTACCTTACACCAGTGTACCACACCAATCTCTTTTCTATTTTATGGAATACCTTAAAGCACTGTGCCTATTCTACATGGTAGTTCAGGTAGAATCACGCCCATACTGCCACTGTTATATGTGGGCTGAAATTGCCCTGCTGAGGCCATTTCTATGTACTTGATGAGTGCTGGTTTAACTGTTAGGACCAATGTTATATACATTATATGTGAGGGAAGTGTGCACTGCTGAGGCACATGCTGCAACCATTCTAATTGATTAAAGCTTACACTGCTGATTCAATCCAATTCTATATAATGAATGCTTCCACTTACGTGGCTCATGCTTACAGAGTCTATGTTGAGGGAAGCTTATCTTACACCAGTGCAACCCACAGAGATGTTATCTACCATTTTCAGATTACCACAAAAAATCTTTTGTGAACGCCAAAAGTAATTATACAACCATTCTAAATAAAACAAGTTTCTACTGCTTTGTGATAATCTTTTTATTTTCACTGGAGCAAGTACACTCAGTGATACTTAACCATGCAACTCAATGTACAGCCTATGTCTTCAAACTGAAGTCAATTTCTTTTCCTAATAAACAACTTCCATCAATTCTTGCCACATATTTTTTAGATATGCATCAGTACCACCTGATTTTTAACAAATACAGTAGGATACAAAAAGGAACTTCCCCAAGTCCCATTTTCAGCAAATTATCAAATAAAACCATCAGCAAAACAGTGACAAATAACTTTTAAATGCCGACAATTTTCTGACACAAATGTAGCTTAACATGGACTGCTGCTTAATCACTCTCCTTAAACACACACATACACCAGAAAAACCCTGCTTTCAAAATAATGTTATAACTGTTACTAACTCAAAAACATAAACTTACTTAATATATCATATAAAGCATCAAATATATAAAAATATACTATCACTCACCTTCAAATATTCCAAAGAATGCACATTTCTTCTCAACTGCCACAGAGTCAGCATCTCCACAGTATCGGTTCTATAATCAGAATGACAAAAGTCTACAAAATGGTGGCTATCATATCAATAGCAAAAATAAGTTTGTAGAAAACAAAAGACTAAAACGGCCGACTCCTTTTCACTACAACCTATCTCAGCCAAGTACTCAATTCAAACAGTAACACCAACTAATTGATTGCAAATACCAAAACACACACAGTATGCATGCCCCACTCGTACTATTACTAAAAATTCAAACAAAAAATGATTTTCTTACAAACTGAGAAGAACATATATCATGACTGTTTGTAAAACTGTGTGGCTGATTGGAGATAGTTGGATCTTTTGGTTACAAACTTTTTGCGAGAAACTAACTATTAACATGGACCTGGGTCTGACTGGTTTTAGAATTAAATGGTTTGGATTGCAGGAAATGCAGTGGACCCAGGTTTTTCCTAAGTTGTTCAGTCTGTGAAGTACAGGGCAGCCAGACGTCATACTGATTCATTATGGAGGCAATGATGTAGGTAATATATAAGTAAGTCCCTTGCTCTAATGATGAAACAGGACTTGCAAAAACCTATGGAACTTTTTCCTCATGCCATCTTTATCTTCTCCATTAAGAGCGTTTATGTTTTTGTAACAATATATAACTCAAAAACTTTTTTTATTCAAATACTCCTCTACTTTATTACAATTCAAAAAAGCTTGCAAATGTCTCTGTGCTTGTGCCTTAGATGACTACTTCATGTTCCTCTCCCAAAGAGAAAAAACCTGTGGATCTCTATCAAAAATATTTCTCCACAATTTGCGCATGACCCTCTCATTTCAAATACTACAGCTAATGTAATATTATATAACCAGAAAAATCTACTATGCCAATGTTTTGAAAACACATCTCCCATGTCCTCAACATCACAACTAACCCCATTTTCAGAATTCTCTATTCCTCAACAATCTTCTGAGCAATAAGATTTATCATCCGACTCTCCACATAATGTATTGACACAAGCGCTTTCTTAAATTGCCTCAATTTCTGAAATATCCAGCCGAAACAGTTTCTATGCCATATTGAAATCCACAATCTCCTAAAACATAGTTCTTTGTCAAATACCACCTTACTATATATAAAAACACTTACTTATGCTTATGAGGCAATGGAACCTCCTGTTTAATTGGTACATAGAAACATCAATCAAGAAATTACATTGTCTTATAGGTTGAACAGCTGAACAGCAGTTGAGGTACTTGACATTCTATTGGCAGCTGACCACCATTGAAACAATAAACACCCAAGCAGAAAGTAAATGCAGAAAATCCTACCTTCTATCATCAGGTAATGTTTTTCCATTGTTCATTCGAACAAGTGCGGTGACAGACAGTGTTTTTTACTCTCAGCCTACAATGGACAACTACATGGACTGACTGGAAGAAAATGATGCCACAGAGGAGGAAATACTAAAGGAAGATGCTGAAGAGAAGCAGCCACAAGAAAGTACAGAACATTCTGGAGTTTGTGAGTTTATTCTTTATGTTTATGCAAAATGGGACTAAGAATAATATTTTAATTAACAAATCATTCAGTATATGGGTATCCCTTAGCTTACTGTACTTACATGTCCGTGCTACCAGCAAAAGTACTTTAAAGTCAACTAGGTCTTCAATTTTGAAAAATATTTTCAAAAAGAGGAAGAAGTGATTCAAGAATCTAGAAGGATTAAGCAACAGCCGCCTCAGGAATTTCCTATAAATACAATCATGGATACTTTAAAAGAAATGAAAGAAATGGTAATGAATCTTCAAAATATATGGAATCTGTGAAAAAATGATCTAAAACGAACAATAGTGAAAATGCAGACAATTTGGCTGATGAAGAAGATCTATCATGTGTAAATACTATAAGAAAAAGAAATCCCACAACCACTTTGCTACCAAAAAAATATTTTTTCAAAAACTTTGTTTGCATACTTATTAATTTTTGAAAATGTTTACAGAAATGTTTACAGAAAGTTATTAAAGTGTTACAGTAACTTTGCACAGAGAATACACTCAATGAATTCTAAAATAAAACTTTACAGGACTACCTACTACACATATCTACATTTTTTGTACAAATAGCTTTCATAGCCACGGGTACGAGGGACGCTATGCAATAGGTTCCCAGGGGCCATAGACATTCATTGTAGTCACAGGGCTACTGTTGTTACTGTCATTGTACCCGCAGCTGCCGTGATGGATCTGATTGGTTAAACTGCAGGTGCATTTAAATGCAGCAACGACTGAAGGTTGTTCCCATGGCAACCATGAAGTATAGCCGCGGCTATGATAAAAACATAAACAGATGTGTTTTTTTTAACACACATGCATTAAAAGAACCAATTAAGCATTATTGATGTATGTATACAGTCTGTGTTTTTTATTGTCTGCTTTTATAACTGACAATTTGGCCCTGAAAAGGTCTGTTTTGGGGAGAGGGAAGGAGGAGGATGGAACTGGGAAGGGACAATTATTAGGAATCACAAATGTAACAAATGGTAAACAACAGGAACATTTATTTTTCTATGCATTTTTTCACTTTGTGGATATTTTGTGTTTTTCTCTTTTTTTTAAAAAGAGGGTAATCAAAATTTTAAAAATATATATATTCATAGCGGCGACAATATTTCACAGTGTTCTAAAATGGCCCTTCTCCAACCATCTAGGGTGGCATCTTCCACCACAATCCAGTTGTGACATCTCAAACACATTACCTGACAGTCCTGCAGATTGGGTGCAGGCAGGATGGGATGAGGTTGGGTGGTGGTGGATGATAAAAAGAAGCACAACAGAACTGGAAGGCCGTGGCACAGAGGTGCTTTTGGCCAGCAGCTCCCGGCGTGCAGATTGTGTACCATGGCCTCTCACCTTGTGATGGAAATGAGCCTTCCTATAGGGTTCCTCCACATCGTCCCAATGGGCACAGATAAGGCGTTCAATCAAAGTAGAGGTTCCCAAACTTTGTGATGGTTTATTCTAAGGTCCTCTCTGCAACACGTTCCCACAGAAAACACACGTAGCTTCCTCAACCTGCTTCTTACTGTGTTGCTCCTTCACACGAAAATATTGTCAGCTGTCAGTGACAGTTTTCTAGGCACACTGCCTCTTCTTTGGAAGTAAGGTAGTACACACCCACACCACCTATTCATCACTGGTCATCTAACACGTACTTAAAAAATGGGACCGGGAAGGAAAAAACTAAATCGGAAAAAACCACAAGAAAAAAGGACTCTGTCCCTTAAAACTGAATATACATATATATATGTTGTGAAACGTGTCGTTTTTGCTGCCGACCCCATCTGTCATCTTGTGGAGCTGCTTTGATATTTAAAATACTTATTTTTTAGAATAAAACAGATTTTTTTAACTCCTTATTGTGGATGCTGGTGTTTTCCGAAATTGAGGATCATTTGTTGTTGCCGAGGGAATACTGACTGGGAGTGCGACTCATTCTTGCCTGTGTGCACACACTGGCTCAAACACAATATACACACACAACAAGCGGAAATAAAAACAACACAAATTACAAATGACTGGACCAAGAGAAAATGTATAGGAACAAGAGACGTAAAGAGGAATGGAAAAATTAGGATACTGCTCTTTAAAAGTTCCTGGAGGCTCACAAGGAAGTTCAGCCACCAAAAGACAAAAAGCAATGAGAAAAAAAGAGAGGTGTCTTTGGGTGTGATGAATAGCCGCAGTTATACCAACAAGCCAATCAGAGCGTGACTTTCATACACGCGGATAGGCCCAGGTGCAATGACAGTCAGACCTAAACCATCGACCAATAAGAATGTGCACTGCACTTACGTGACGACACATGATTTGTAGCTGCGTCAACGTGAAGGTCCAACCAAATGGCGTGGTTTCTTAAACCAACCAATCGGATTGGGCGCATACGCACCTACACATGACTTATAGCTGTGTGTGCAGTTTCAGCCAATCAGGTGTTGCAATATGTTAACACGGCAATGCCCAGCACAGTGACGTACCCGCACATAGGCCATTGACCAATTAAATTGCGTGCTGGGGTAATGCGTGTTCGCATGACTCATAACCATGTGTAAGCATCCTGATGCCTATTGACTGAAACTGTATGCACGATTACACATGGCACACTTTTGGTATAGACAATACAATGAGGACTCAGGCTACCCCTCCCTTTCGACACTTACAGATGTTTTTAACAACACAATAGACAGATACTGCAATTTAATGTGTACATGCATTCAATAAATCACCAATATTTGGTTATACAAACAGAATCTTTGTTTTTCCCATATCTTAATTTTTGTTAAAACCTACTGGAGGCTGTTTATTGTACATGTGTTTCCAAGTTAGACCAAACAATTTTCCTGGTGCCCACATTGGTTTGTCATATTATACAGTCATATCATGTCACTATGGTATGTCTAAAACACAGTGAGAGGGTTAGTACTTGAGGTGACTTAGAGTGCAGTTTTAATAACCATACACCTATCAAGTCGACACAATTCGTTTTTCCAGCATGAACAAAAAGTCATTACTGTTGTTGTAGTTGTTGTTCTGATGCTTTCCCGAAGACTGATAGAAAGAAGGGGGGCTTTGGTTAGTGTCTTGCTCAGCCACGCCTTTTGTAGGTAGGGTAGGGAGTCTAAAAAATAGGAAAGTTTAAAATGAGAGTGTTGGTGTATCTATGTAGCAATTTAGATGCATGGGATGTGTGTGTCTATCATACCTGCGCTGATTTCTTCAGTGTCTCGGGTCTGTGTATATTTCTCTTTCGGTGACTTCAATGCGCTGTGATTGAGTATGTCATCTACTCCGTGTGTTTGAGATGACTTATGTAGATGACAATTCTTGGTATCTGCAAGAAATGGTAACACGACTTAGGGATTTTCTCAGACAAGTCCTCACGTGTTTCACAATATTTTGCTATATGTGAAAAACCATTCTGATTCTGCTTACTGGACGTTAGTGAGTCCATGCTGTTATACTTATTCTATATTGTGCCTCTTGGATCATATTATTTGGGCTATTTCAATCATGGAGCCTGTGTCTGGCTGGCACCCTGGACGGCACGGATGGTATTCAAGTGACCATGTGAACACGGCTGCGGATATGAATACTATAGCTGTGCTTGATCAGTGCTTACCTATAGGTATTTATTTCGTTCCGCGAGGAGCTGTGGACTGCCGTGGGGTTGTGTCCGTCCAGTGCGCATGCGTACTGGCGGACACAGTCTCCATGGCATATTTAATGCTGATTGGATGCCACGGTTGGTTGAACTCATAGCTAGGCTACGGCATGTAGCTGTGGTACATGCACATTAATGTCAGGGTGACGTGTCAACCCGTGGTTGGTGCGGATGGGGGTGGCTGTGATTTGGTGTGTCACGCTGGTGAAAATGTTATATATCTCAAGCGACTAATGCCTAATGATTAACCAAAGATTAAAAATAATTTGAAAACCGTGCGATGTATCATAGTTACAGAACTGGAAAGGACACATTGTGTTCTAGTTCCACGCATGTTTCAATTACAAGGAGAGCATGCAATAGATGTGTAGGGGAATCATAGCGACCCTAATTGGCAGGGTAATTAGATGTGCATCAATTCTACCGGTCGCTTCACACATACATTGTTTTGTTGTTACATATTGAATTTTGGACCAAAGAGTTTGTTGCCAGTATTGCTGGATGAATTATGTACAACATATATTTTCGTGCATTGTTATTCATATTATACATATTAGAACAAATAATGTACTAGGCATCTTTGGTATGATAATGTACATGTTAGGTAAAAAATGTCTCTTGTTGGTCTGGGCTATGTGTGGGACGCACTTTATTCTAATTGGGATGTGGCAGTATCTGGTAGTAAGATGTCCGGCTTCCGTTTCTTAGAAGAAAATGTTCCACTCTATGGAAACATTGAGTCCATTTTTGACTGTATCGAGGCGGTGGATCCATTTCTGCTCGAGTTTTCTCAAACCTAGGTCCCGGTCACCCGCATGCTGGAAACACGTATTGTGTCGACTTGATAGGTGTATGGTTATTAAAGCTACACTCTAAGTCACCTCAAGTACTAACCCTCTCACTGCGTTTTAGACATACCACAGTGACGTGATATGACTGTATAATATGACTAACCAATGTGGGCACCAGAAAAATTGTTTGGTCTAACTTGGTAACACATGTACAATATGTTAAACAGCCTCCAGTAGGTTTTTACAAAAATTAAGATATGAGAAAAACAAAAGATTCCGTTTGTATAACGAAATGTTGGTGATCTATTGAATGCATGTACAGATTAAATTGCAGTATCTGTCTATTGTGTTGTGAAAAACACCTGTAAGTGTCGAAAGGGAGGGTAGCCTGAGTCCTCAGTGTATTGTCTAGTTAATTACCCACATGACACAGGCCCCCCTACAACAGAAAAGAGGGTCCCAACACACCCCCTGTATAAACAAAACAATTTTGGTATAGCCACAAATACAACCCGTGCCACCAAATTGCTTGTGGGCATAGCTGCGAATATTAACCACACCCATGCACAACTATATAACTTTCCCTCATTGCTTTTTCTTCTGAGTACTGAACAGGTTCTCTTTAAGGTATAAGAAGGCTACTAGCAAACTGTTCATATTTTCTCATCCATTTTGCCCTCCTTTGTCAATTTTCCTCTTTCCTTCCTCCTGTGATTTATTCAGTTTGTCTATTCATTATTTTAGTTGGTTGTTTTCTTTTTAAATGTTTTTTCATTTTAAGTGGCATAGTCCTTTTTGTTGTGTCTTTTTATTTTATTACATTTTCCTCCTATTTCAGACATTATCCAACATATCTGAAGATGACAGTAGCAGCAGCGATTATGTGATTTGGGTGCCAAACACATTTCTCCCCACAAAGAATTATGCAGGATGAAAAGAACGGCAGACAGCTGGAGATACTTTATGATGGGGCAGCACCACTCCCTTAGAGAAACTGAAAGCGTGCAGTGCAGTATCTGCAACAAAAAAACTACACTGGGGACCATCAAATGTGCTGTCACAGAGTTTGGGGACATCCATCCTCATTCAACACTTAGTCAGAGTGCACTTGTACGACGTTTGGCGAGGACTACAGAAAGGCCCATGAGAGGCACAAAATACAGGCTCATGGGCAAAATGCTGTACGGTGTCGAACAGCTGCTATGGCATCACCCTCAACACCAACAACCACCACCACCACAGGAACCTCCGCACCATCCACCTCCACCACTGTAGCCAACACAACCTTCACCAGGCCCTTACTTCCCGCACTGCTGCCAACACCGGAACACCGGACCTAATTGATTGCAAAGTTTTGTGCAGATAATGTCACAATTGGATAACGGTGGGAGATGTCACCCTAGATGGCTGGGCACAGGCCATTTCAGAACACCAGGCCCACTGCCACTAGCACTATTTGTTTTTAAGTGGCAATATTTTTACCCCCCTTTTTGTAAAAAAAATAAGAAAATAAAAAACAGGGTTACCTTGTTTAACCCATTGTTACATGTGTAAATCCTAATATTCTTCCCTTCCCAGTTCCACCCTCCACCTTCCCTCTCCCCCAAAACAGCCTTTTCAGGGCAAACCTCTAAGTTATAAAAATAGACCAAATAAAATACAAACTGCACTAAAAGATCACAACATCTTAGGTGATCTAATTTGATGAATTTTGTGTTACTGAAATATGTTTTTCACAATTGTTTTTTATAGCCACGGGTATGGAGCCCATTCATAGCTGAATACATCTTCCAGTAGTTGGTGAGATTAACCGTGCCTCAAAGCTCGCCAACTCATTGGCTGCAGCAGAAGCCGTGATTATGAATTTATGTTTAAAAGAATTTATGATTTACATATCTATATATCTGTGTATTCAATGGTCCTTGTAAGTTACATTTTCAGATATATAGACTGTAATAGATGATGGGAGTAAGGTGTAGAAGCATAAATAGTTTCAATAGCAGTATGGTTGGTGGGTACAGGTCAAGACAGTGGGGATATGTTTAGTGAATTTAGAGAAGGTGGGATACAACAGGTCTGCAGAAGTAAAGAAATTACTATGTGCACAATGATTATATAATGAATATGAACATTCAAAATAGAATAATGTTGTTGCCTTAAATATTTCGAGCCCAACGGCCCATGGAAATGATACCATTACTGAACTTCCTAAGAAACCAGGCCAAATAAATAAAACTGAAAGCATAATCATAGAAGAAAAGAAAATTAGTGTGATGAAGTCACTAATGAAGAAGTGATTGATGAATAGTAACTCAACTTATCTACCTACTCAAAGAATAAGGAAATAAAAAGCAATGAGATACAAGTTGATGATGAAATAGTAAATTGGTGGATTCACTATCCTTTTGCCCCCATTGACTAATTCAGAATGCTTGACCAAAAAAGAAGAGAGAGCTGCAAAATCACATTTAAGAGGCCCCAAGAGGACCAAAGGGAAATAAGGATGCCTGAATGTGGCAGTGAAATAATGGAAGAGGATGATGGAAAACCAACTAGAAATAAAAGGCAAATTAATATGGGAAGAGCCCAAACTGAAAAAACTAAATTACCACAACAACAAAAATAATTTTAGTATCCAAGAAGAGAGAAAAGAACAACATGTTACCATCTATCCGGGGACAAATGATAACCTCATGATAACTATAATAGTAGATCTTGGAAAGATCCCTTTCCCAACCAAACCACTCTACTCACTTGCTTTAAACCAAAGGGACCAAAGGGAAATAAGGATGCCTGAATGTGGCAGTGAAATAATGGAAGAGGATGATGGAAAACCAACTAGAAATAAAAGGCAAATTAATATGGGAAGAGCCCAAACTGAAAAAACTGAATTACCACAACAACAAAAATAATTTTAGTATCCAAGAAGAGAGAAAAGAAACCAACTAGAAATAAAAGGCAAATTAATATGGGAAGAGCCCAAACTGAAAAAACTGAATTACCACAACAACAAAAATAATTTTAGTATCCAAGAAGAGAGAAAAGAACAACATGTTACCATCTATCCGGGGACAAATGATAACCTCATGATAACTATAATAGTAGATCTTGGAAAGATCCCTTTCCCAACCAAACCACTCTACTCACTTGCTTTAAAGCAATAGAAGATCTGAAATGGATTGAGTCTAGTGATATAGGAGCAATTACAATCAATAACACCAAAAAAATAGACAGAGCGACACTGAGGAGTCCATCATAATTAACCAAGAAAATAGTATAGAATGACAGAAAAGAACTAGCATCAAAAGGCATTGAATTACGCATAACAAAATGTATACCACATTTGGAGACAACTATGGGAGAGCCAAGAGAAGTGAAGAGGTACAAGATGAAAAATTAACAACTGAATGTGAGCTGAGAATACACTGTGAAGGGAAGCAAGGCAATTTAAACCGAGAGGTCTATTGTGGAGACAGCCAAGCTCGACAGGGTCCTTTCTAAGTGGTTGTGGCTGAAGGAGGCAATAAAAAGAACTAATCATAACAGGGATAGATAGAATCATAGGAAATTAACACCCACTCAGTTTAAAATTGCCATATGGGACACGCGTGGCTTCACCCATCTACTCAAAGAAAAATCTTATTATCAACTCGTACTCCATCAAGAACCTTGGATGTGCGATCAGCCTATTCTCCCAAACTATGAAACTTGCAGGATTCAGCCTTAAAACACTAAAAAAGGAAGACCTACAATCGGTTTATTAGCAGCACTTAGAATCGATACTGGGATAAATTGACCAGCTGTTGCACATCTCATCCGTGTATACAATTACTCAAACATAATTTGGCGGCCTCCACAGACAGCCAATGAACATTGCAATATTGAATGTTTACTGGAATCCAGCAATAATAGCAGATGATGATTTTTTGCAACATGTCATGAACATGCTGGATGTCATAATACATGATCCTGTACAATATAAAATCATCATAGCTGGTGACCTCAATATAAAATGCCTCTCACTAGACAATAAAATACAATCCTCCGAATGCAAAAAATGGCTTGCCTTGATGAAAGATCGTAACTTTACCAATGGAACAGTTGAAGGTGACATTCCACCAAAGCCCACGTGGGAAAGAAACACGTCAATGGCAATACTAGATTACGCATTTGTGTCAACTGACATGCTGATTCAAATCACTGGATTTAAAATAATAAAAACTGAGGAGATTGATCACAATACGCTGGAAGTTATATGGGAAGTACCTAATACCCTGACTAAGTAGTACTATGGAAGTGAATTACTTCTATCTAATGGAAGAAACAGAATCAAATGGTCCTCACGAAAGAGCGACAAACTTATAAACAAATAAAAAATGATCTAAAAGTCTCAAACACAGAGGTGAGCAACAATCAGACCTACAATCAAATATAAGAATAAAGCTAAACAGCTCATAGCTTTGAAAAAAACGAAGACAATGAACACATGATAACAACACTGATATCCAAGTCAAGTGCTCGAATATGGATAACAAACTCGAATGAAGATGGAAATAACTCCCTATTGCTAAATAACATCAGCGAAAAGAGATGGGATGAACACTTCTCGGCATTATTGTCAGATCCAGACAACAATAACCTCATACCAGATACAACCAATCATGTGAAAAAATTGCAAATTGAGCATCTGGATATATGACTTCAAATCAAAACACTGAGCACATCTCGTGCTCCTGGACCTGCCGGTTTATCGAATTACACCTTAATATTACATCTGGAAAAATGGGCAACAGCCCTATTATTAATTTGTCAAAAAATCGATGTATCAAGATCAATTCCCACAACTTGGAAACAATCAGTGATAATACCAGTATTTAAAAAAGAAGATGGAAATAACCCATTCAAGGACCACTAGCTTTGTTAGATGTACTGGGAAAAATATATGCAAGACTTCTGCTGCGTGAAATGCAAAACTAGCTAAAGAAATAAAAAGTATGGATATCGTTCAAGCAGGATTTATTGCTGGAGTGAGTACAGCTCCAAACCTGCTAATCCTAGCCTCTCTAAAAGAACAAGAGATAAAAACAAAGTGTCCACTATACATAGCATTTGTGGACTTTACAAATAGGGGGGTTTCTCACTATTCTTAGAGAGGCACAGCTCCATCCTACTGATGAGGTCCAACCAGACCGAAACACATGTCTGGGGTTGCTGTTGGTACTCTTGTTCAGAGGAGAATTGCCTAGCATTTCGGTGCTGGACTGCCCCAGTCTTTGCCCCAGTCCAATCTTTGTCCTGACCTGTGGCAGTCCAGCACCGAATTGCCTAGCATTTTGGTGCTGGACTGCCCCAGGGCAGGACAAAGACAGATATGTTTGGGATATTTCTTCTCTGTGAAAGATAGTGAGCTAAAGACTCTGGGCCAGACACTCTTAACCAGGACTAATGTTTGGCAGGGGGACTCCCAGGACACCCCTTGTTAGTTTGTGGACTTTAAACAGGAGTTCGACTGGATATCACTTCCGGCACTATGGGAAAAATTCAAGGAGGCCAATTTTCCTGACTATTTACTAAATCTTGTGAGACAATTCTATATGAACACATCAATAAGAGTTAAACTGAACCAAGATGGTTTATTATCACAACCGATTTTGACAAATAGACTCAAACAAGGATACATTATAGCATCAACTCTATTTAACATTTACATAAAGGACATAAATAATCACTTGTTGGCACTGAACATCTTCACTCCGGAATTAGGACAATGCAAAATTGTAGATCTCCTATATGCAGATGATCTCGTCCTCTTGGACCAGACCCCCCATACGCTTGCAGAGACAACTAGCAGCCCTATACGACTATGCTTGCACGAACAGAATTGAGATAAATGCTCAAAAAACAAACATCATGACATTTGAAAATGACAGATGGATAAACAAACTCAACAAGTACAATTGGAATATAGGTTCAGAACTCCTAGCTACAGTGTCTGAATACAAATATCTTGGAGTGAACTTTAATAACAGCCAAAAGGAAAAACCGTATATACTTGGAATCAACAAAAAAAACAGTTTAGTAGCCTTGCATGCTAAAATGATATACTCAAAATACGGAAAATGTTCATATAATCCCATTCTGATATATTATAACCAAAAGGTTATCCCGACTGTTACATATGGTGCTCAGTCCAAGCTGCCCCAATACCAACCGAACTGGGAAAAATAGAAGGCTTGTTTTGGAAGCACCTGTTACCGGTACCAAAGAGCTTCTTAATCGCATTAATCAGATACGAGTTGGAACTATAATCCTTGCGTGCAAAAGTATTGTCGAATACACTGATGCTATATAGAAAATGCATGATGCCAGAAGATCATGGAAATACATTAATACCTTAATTGCGATCTCAGCGAGAGAAAAAGCCAATATACATCTAAATACGTGGATATCACTCTGCAACGAGGTGATGGAAAAGGTAGATATTGATTTATCATTACTGATAACAAATCCGGCAAGAGCAAAACATAAACGGATAGACATGGATTGGATATATGCATTGGATATATGCAATACATACAAGGCATTCAAAACAGCAAGCCTACCAATGAAAAGGAGAGATCAAAGCCAAATTATTTGCTACAATATCCAGATGTAAAATATTTTGCAAAAATATTGATAATGAGGTTCAATCTTTGGCCCACAAGAGCACTCACTGATCGTTGCAATAAAGGATCTGTCATGGAAATCGCATGCAGATTCTGCAAAGATGAAGAAACAACTGAGACATTAGAACACCTATTGATACATTGCACAGAATTGTATGTCTTGAGAAAAGCATACTATGCGACATTTTTTGATGAATATAAGATGACAAAAGACTTAATGTGGAAAATCCTAATCGATGCAGCCTATGTATCTATGAACATAGCAAAAATACGTTTTTCAGATAAATTGAATTTACAAATGAGATAAATTTGAACGATCACATGTGTTTTTAAGAGAAAATGCTTATTTTAACAATTAAGATTTTACTGTAACAATAGCAACTGTAAAACATGTTTAAAAGCATGGAATGTTTTTGATAATGAAAATTGTGAAAGGTTTAATGTTAACCAAACCACAATAATAAAATATAAAAATAATGTTATCTGGCTTACAATTAGCAACAACCATCATATTAGGTATGGACACTTAGATATGGTGAAACAAATATATAATTAGACAACCTATTTTATAAAATACAATTTCTTACAGTTGTACACATGTTTAATGTTATTGATCCTCGTATGTAGTGAATCATATGCACCATATTCCATCCAACATATGCACCTATTACACTATTGTTGTCTTCACATATAATAATCATTGGGAATGAAATCCAAGGTGGATTAAAGTGGGTGGAGATACAGTGAATGAATACGGGAGCAGTAGGGTTGGTGAGAGTACAGATGCTGGATGTACAGTGTGTGACAATGATACAGTGGGTGAGGTAAGAAACAAAGGAGTAAAGAGGGTAAGGGCACCATGCATGGGCAAGGCTAGAGGTGAGAGGGTAGGTGGCTGAACAAAGCATGTGGTACTGTAAGTAAGAGGAGGTAGAGAGGATAGGGGTACACAGGGTGTGGTAGGGTAGTTTAGGGTAAAGAGTGCAGATAGCACAGGTGGTGGAAGAGAGGATAGTTGTATGATAGCTGACCAAACATTTTGCAAGGCCAATGAGCAATACTGACCATCTAACGTACCATCACAGAGCTTTGGGACATCAGTCCTCATACAACACTTAGAGTCCACTGGGACAACGATGACGATGAAAGATCCATGAGAAATACAAAATACAATCTCATAGACCGAACTCTGTATGGCGTTGAACAGCTGCCGTGGCATCAACCTCCGCACGAGCAACCACCATGGCATTCTCCGAACCATCCACCTCCACCACCATACTTTCACAATCTCCACCGGGACCCAACCTCCCCCACTGCTGGCAAAACAAGACCTCAATAATTGCAAAGTTTTGTGCAGACAAAGTCTCAACTGGGTCACAGTGAGAGATACCATTTTCCAGAGAAGAATTAGGACAAAACTGGAGACAGCTGTAGGTACTTCATGGTGGAGGTGCAGTGAAAGTGTAAAAACAAGTGCAAGCAAATAAACCTTTACCCTCAGTAACTTGCCTAGAAAAGGGAAAATAGTTGAATATGAATGTTGTTCATTAAAAGAAATATTTTTTAAGCAGTATGTTAGTGAAACTTATGCATAGGGGAATTAGGAGCCTCACCATTTGTACCTTATTTACAAGTAATGACGAAGCAATTGGAAACCATTTCTCCAATAGTGGTAAATAGAACTCGGTGATAGCAGGTGTACTATGTTGGCACTTCATGGGATCTGATATCAGAGCTTATAAAATAGTGTGGCGTTATAGATAAAAACATGCTACATTTTAGGGATTCTTATTTATAAGAGCATCCGAATATAACACAACTAATGCATAAGTCTATGAACAGGGATGATTGTATTTAATAGCACCTTAGTAAAACAATGATAATGCATAAGTGTATGAGCAGCAGTAACATGTAATCCTGCAAAGTTAAGAAGAAAGCACTTTCTAAACATGTTTATGCTACAATTAACTGCCACTTGATATGAGCAGGTGGTAAATAGTGGCAATATTTGCCATCTGGTAGTGCTTAAAATAGCTGACACACACAACACTACAAATAAACATTGAAACATGTAAATATTGACTAACACCTACTTTCACATCAGCCACACACTGAGAATTTGCACAGTATGAGTTCTGCAATCAGAATGAGAAAAGTGTACAAAATAGTGACTTTTGTACTTTTCAAAATCAATAGCACAAAGAGATTACTGTACAGTAGGCAAAATACTAAAATGGCCGAAACATTTTCACTGCAACTATCACAGGCAAGGATACACTTACAACAGTAGCACCAACCAATTGCAAACACTGAAACACATGCTAAATCTTTTTTTTTTAACCATCTATTATAGCCGCGGCTATTAAACCTGCGGTTACTAAGGCCCCATTGTAGCCGCTGAGACACACACATTTTTTACTGACTCAAGAACAGACCTTGTCAACCCTTTAAAAGCTCAAATGAAACTAGGGTAGAGGTGACGACATAAAAACAGAAACACATGTGAAATTGTGTGATCTAACATCCAAATAATAATATGATTATTACAATGAAACGTATGGCTTAATGCCTGCACATTTTCACATAGCCACATACACAGCAGAAGCCAATCAACTGACAGGATAAGTTAATGCACCTACGTATACCTGGATGCATGTTTTATACCCGTAGATATAAGATGCTCAAATGGACTTTTCTCTTTCATAGCTGCAAATGTTTTCCTGCCCTCCCAAGCCCTCACCATGTGTGCCACCTCCCCCACTGCCCTAATGTCTTCCTCACCTCCCCTGCCCTCTCCTATGCCCCCATAACATTTGTTGTTTATTTGACGCAGTTTCCATCGAAATGTCAGGTAGCCGCTGCTATGCAATCCGGTGAAAACAGGATGTACCATTTGCCTGTGTATAGCCGCAATTGCACAGGGGCCCACAAATAGCTGTGACTACGTGTACTGCGCAGTGATTAACACTTACGTAGACACAGGTATGCCCTCCAGTCCTTGCTGCTGCGATTATCTGCATGTGCATTTCTGCCAATCAAATCACGTGTCCAATAGACTATTATTTTTTTTCAACCAAATAAAATGTTTTTTTTATTTTTTTATTTATTCAGCATTTGTATGCCACCTATATATCAAAAAGTGTTTCCAGGCACCACAAGACAAAAGAAGGGGGGCCAGAGGAGGAAAATAACAATAACGGTCTTACTAGGCCTTGTGACATTAGGATCGTGCAAGTGCAGCAACAAGAAGCACAGGGGGTGAGAGGGCAGGACAGGGCAAGGGAATTGATAGGGAGAGGGGGAAGAGGGAGAAGTTATGGGCAAGTGCTAGGCAGGGCCCAAGAGGCATGTACCAGGGGAGCAGGGGTGGGTGGTCAATAGTATGGGGAAGAGGAAGGACTAAACTCAGCAGGCTAGTCAGGGAAGGGAGTGCAAAGGCAAGTGCTGATAAAGGAGTTACAGGGGAAGACTGGTTGAAGGAAGGCCTGGCCCTGGTAAGACTCGTAGGAGACACAGGCAACCAGTCACTGTGGCAGGAGGAGGCTAGTAAGGGAGGGGAGAGGGAAGGAGGAGGAGAAAAGGAAGGTCTTGAGAAGCTTCTGAAAATTGAGACCTGACTCAAGACGTAGAGGGGCAGGGAGGCTGTTCCAGAGGGAGGCTTGTGCTGAAGAAAGACATCTACCTCCACTCTCTGTTTGGAGAAACGTTTGATCTGCAAAGAGTTCGAGCTAGAGGACCAAATGACTCTAGCAGGGAGGTACTTAGGGAGAGAGAGTTGGATGCAGCACTGTCCCAGGGCCCAGAAATGCTTGTGGAATACTTAAGGAAGAGTCTGTTGCAGAAATCCAGCCTGGAGAGATTCAGAGCTCTGGAGACCTTGAGTTTGTGGGGGAGGGGGAGTAAAGGGAGAATGCCTCTTAGAAGTTGAAGCTGAAAGTGGGCCTTCTTGGCAAGGTCTGCGATATGAGATGAGAAGGAGAGAGAGGAGACAAAGATGACACACAGGTATTTAGCCTCACATTAGGGAGAGGGTCCAAGGAGGGCAGTCAGAGTACGAGGGAAGGAAGGGGCAGGAGTCCCAAGGAGAAGGATCTCCCTCTTACTGGCATTAAGGTAGAAATTGTTGTCAGCGCACCATGCCTTAATAGCAGTCAAACGGTCGGGAATGTGAGAGGAAGGAGAGGAGGAAGAGGTGGCAAGCTTGAGGAAAGCTGTGTGTCATCAGCATCATACGAAAAATATGGTGGGGAGAGTCCCTAAAGCAAAAAGTGGATTGGGACATTCAAGAGAAATATGTAGAACCAATAATCTCCACTAGGCTGGGACAAATTTATAATGAATTTAAATAATTCCAGCTGGTGTGTATCCAAAAACAGATATCGCACAGCATCACACTGGAAATGAGGAGAGAAGGTGGAGATCAAGTGGGCAAGAGGGGCAAGGTAAATGTTGAAAAGCAACGGCGGAAGATAGAGCCCTGAGAGATGCCACAAGTAGAGAGCGAGGTGGAGGAGATAATGGGGCCAGCTGCACTTGAAAGTGTAGATTTGAGAAGAAGGTCAACCAATCTAGTGCCCGGTCCATGATGCAGAAGGTATCTCAGAGGCAGTTAATGAAGGAGGAGTTATTGACCATGTCAAAGGCAGAAGGCAGATCGAGGAGGATGCGAACAGAAGGAGAGTTGGAGTCGATGTTTGAGAGTAAGTCATCATGGGTGTCCAGGAGAGCAGTTTCCCTGCCTCTGGGTGCTCCAAAGCCAGACTGGTGGTCGTGGAGACAGCCAACAGATTCAGTGTGATAGATTAGTTGGGAGATGGCCAACTTCTCTAGGATTTTGCCCAAGAAGGGGATCCTTAACCAGGCAGGAAGGGTCCGCTGATGGCTTTTTTAGGAGGGGGTGCACAAGGGAGTGCTTGAGGGGAGATGGGAAGGAGCCAGAAGCAGGAGCGTGCTTACAGAATTCAGCCAAGGAAGGTGTAAGAGAGGCAATATTGTCCTTGATAGTTCTCGGGGAGCAGGTTTACATATGTATGTGTGTGTATTCGATTCTCCTTGAAAATTGCATTTTGAGATTTTTACAGTACAACAGAAAATGGGAGAATGGTACAGAAGCATGAATGGATTCTGTAGCAGTAGAGTGGGTGGGAAGGTAACGGTAGAGAAGTTTATGGATAGGGAAAGACATGGGGGATATAATACTGGCACACAAGATGTAAGTATGGTGAGTACATGGGGGAATCAAAATTAGGTAACATGGGAGAGAATAAAGTGGGAAGGAGATTGGTGGGTGGTCAGGGTAGAGAGGGTTGGGGGATTGGATGGATGTAGATAAGGTGGGATACAATATGTGCACAGATGTAGAGACACTAGCCATAGCCACAGTAACATATGCACAGCGATTAAATTGTAATTTTCACACTGTAAGAAAATAGTAATATACGTATATAATTACAAACAACAAAATTCCATTACGAGACAGGTACTTAGGGAGGATAGCTCAGGGGCAACGTGCTCGCCTTGGAAGCAAGGCGACACGGAGCACCATATCTTCGATCCCCGGGTCCCTGCTTAGAAACCTCTGGCGTTATAAATAACATATCATGTCATCATGTCATGATCTTGTGGGTAAGCGTGTGCACTGGAAACATGATAACCTGATTAAAATCCTGGTAGCCAAATACTTGAGCAAGCTTGCCAACCTCAAAAGAAACCCAACGGGTTATGTCCACCCTCTGAAAAAAAGGTATAATGTCCACCCACATGTGTCCTTTACCTGTGCCCCGAAAGCAGCCACAATCGGGGAAAATAACTGCACCAGTGTCCAGGATTGCAAACTCTCTTGCCACATCCTGTGCAAATATTCATGATTTACTTGCCATCTCATCATTTCCCCTCCTTACCCCCATGTCTTGCTTTCAAGAATAATCAGCAAATGTATGACTTTGACCCTGACTTAGCTAAAATGAAATGAATGATAGCTGCACCAGGCAGTTCCTGGGAGTAGCTCGGGGAGGGATCATTGAATGGGCTCATGAGCCAGGATGGCCTGGGGTTTTAATTTGTCACCGAGAATGGTATGTTTTGCTCTGTTTGTGGTCTGTACATAAATTAGATCAACGCCAGGAGAATGCGCATTGTGTGGAGATTGTTTGGTCTTATCAAATGGGAAGCAGGGAAATTTATATAATCAGAATATGGCCAGTTACTTACAAATAAGCTTAGAATATTGTATATTGACTGATGTTTTCTATGGTCAATGGCCAATCAGAATCTTCAGAGAACTGTCACAAATAACATTATTATTGCACATTCATGGATTATAATGTTGCGTAATGTTTTTATAAATACTATTGATTGATGTGGGCGGGTAGACTGTCAGCTTTTCAGTCTTATGAGACTGTCTGACCTCTCCTTGGCCAAGTTATTTTGTAATAAACTTTGTTGTCCTTGCAAAGACCTGCACTACTTATCTTTGGAATGTTTTTACTGATCAGAGATTTTAGCCTGCTCAACATTGGGTAGCTAAGGATGGTTTCCAGATTCCGCGGAGTTCTGTAATTCCCCTGTCGCTCATCTGCAGTGCACACTGAGAGGAGGCTGCTGGGTGCCATATTTATCAGAAAGCCTGCCTGGTTCCTGGTGAGGGGAATTGGGGACACAGCCACTGAGGAGCTCGGAAAATACCTAAGAAAAACGTGGATAAACCTGTGTGGGAGATAACAAGGGGACAGTGAGTGTGAAGTGGGTTGATTGCGAGTGTGTGGAGTGAAAATTATCACATGGCGATATATTGGTTTTTATATAGAGGTGGCCAGAGGCATCTCCTCCGTTGAGAGGAAAGGTGACGTCAGAGTATTATAGTGTGAGAGAAGTGAGAAACGGCAATGCAGGTAGATTAGAGGTCCAGTATATGAAGGACCTGGGATCCCGCCACCCAGCAAAAGGGGGTGTGAGGAGGGGAAATTCCCTTGTCCTGAGGCAAGGGGGCAGAGGAAGGGTCTACATCGTGTAAATAAGTGTGATTTTGTTGTGTAGGTCCATTATATGGGGAGCCTGGGATCCCTTTGCCCAGAACAAGGGGGTGTAAGAAGGTAAATTCCCTCATCTCAAAGAGGAGACAGCGGATGCGTCTAAATCACTGTGTAAATAATTGTGTTGTATTATTTTTGTATATAGAGATGTGAGTGAACTATGAGTTGTAGTGGGGTATTGGTAATAAGGGAGGGAGCAGGACTGATTTTGGGGGATGTAGGTGTGTTGGTTTTGTTAGTGATGTTTATTTGTGAAAGTTTTGTGTTTTAGAAATGTTGGAAACGGGTGTAATTTTAGATAAAGGGATGTTTTTGAAAATGTTATTTGTTTATTGTTTGTTAACCCCTATAACATTGTTTTATGTGTTGAAGTGTTAAAACATGAGGTTTAAATTAATTTTCTTTTTTGAAAAGCAGTGGTTTGCGGTACTGGCAGGCCGCAGGCAGACTCACATTCCTGTAGTAGCAAGGAGTAAGAGCAGTTGCCTGCTGTATGTAGAACTGCATTCCTGAGGGAGGGGGCCAGCCTCAAAGAGCGAGAGCAAAAGATAGCTCAGTGACGAGAGCGCTTGTTACTATCATTTCCATATCTTTTTGAAGCACTATGTATTTTTAAGGCAGAGTAAAATTAAAACGGTGATATAATTAGCTTTTAACAAATATGTGGTTTAAAATTCTATAATGGTTCATGTTTTTATGAATATTTTTGGCAAATTCAAGATTATTACACACACAGACACACTTATAACAGCATGCACATTGTAGTTTTGTAAGGGCATGGATAGTTTATTTTTTATTTTTAGAGTAATGTAGTGTTGAGGGCAGAGTCATTTTGAGTTAATGGACAGATTTGCCCATGTTGCGCACATATTGATTGATTAACCCTGAAATATAATGTCAAGTAAAACATGTAAAAAGAAAGTTGTTCCTTTTATGGAAAGAGATGTATTATGTCTTATTTGAAAGGTATTAGTTGTTCGCGTAGCATGGTTTGATGTTTGCACGTTTAAATGATAATGATTGGTGCAAGCATGTAGGGGACCATTGCAAATGAAGGGAAGTGGATAATTAATTAGATAGCAGCATAATTGTTCCATAACATGCAGTGACCCAGGGGAGAGGACAAGGAGGAGATTTTCTTTTATTATTGGTGTGATCCTGGGCACAAGGGATATTCATGGGAGGGATGGATCTGGGAGGCAGAGTTTTTTGTTTAGAATGGAAGTAGCATTCTTGATACCTTTGGCCCACAGCCTGTGCATTTACTGTTGTGAAGGGGGTGCAGTATAGATGCACACAGGGAAAGTTAAAGTATGTGAGGGATTGGCAATGGCTGGCAAAAGTGGGGTGGCAGCTTTGGAGGAGTGGCAGTGATGTAGAGGTAGGGTTTTGTCACCTTGTGTGCAAACCTCCTTTTTGAGAAAAACAGAAGCTAAAATGAGGAGTTAGTTTGGTAACACCACTAACATTGATTATGTTTGGAAAATATTTGGTCAGAACCTTAGAATTATAGATTTTAGATGTTTTAATAGTAAGAAGGATTCATTCTATATGTGTATCTGGATAACAACATCCAATAAACAGCACACAAATACAATTTAAGATTTTCCCCATTGACCCATAGCAAAGAATACCATTAAAACACCTTACAACATCAATTCAGTGCAAATAGACAGAATACTGAAGATACAATTCACAGAATAACCAAGACACCTTTTCTAAGATACACAGATTTTTTTTAAAAAGATAACAGTGCCTAATGCCCAAGCAACATATAGAGAATCGGCAGATAAAAGGAAAGATAATGCCAAACGGTGTTGTCTCAATTTAAAATGTCTAAAAACAGAGAATAATGTTCATAGGGGCAGGGCAAAACAGGATAAAAGGAAGTAAATCTTCAACAACAACTCCACACACCGGCCAGCTCTGAGAATCTGAATAACCCTTCCAGTTGACAGTGTTTACCCTCAATAGCAAGCTGTCAAACCGAGCACGAGCAATCAACCAGCGATCACGCTTTTTGGAACTTAAAAGGAGATAAGGCTGAATCGAATCAACTCTGCTAATGGCTCGATTCGATGGAATGGATAACTCCTTGCATTCCCTAAGGATTTAAAGGTGGTTATTTTTATGTTTATATTGATGATATTTGTTTTATGTATGTAAGGCTTTATTCTTTTTGAGATGTTTTGCTGCTTAGAAAATTATACTAGAGCCCTAAAGTATGGTCATATGCAAAACAGGCAATGTATATAGGGTTTATATGATGTTTTGGGGATCTAGGTTTACAGTGAATATTCTATTGTTCCTTTTCTGTGTGCATATCACTTTCATATAATATTATATTTTCGTATTTATTTATGGCTTGAACAATCTGTAGGTGCCCATCTTTCGGGCACTTGTTTTTCCAGAGCATGTGCAACAACTGAAACACCTTGTGAGCAGACACTGCAGAGGGGCGTACCCCTTCATTTTATTTCTTTATGAAGTGAACATTTTATTAGAGCAGGTGCCAGGCATCAAAAATAAAATATTGTGCAGTACAGGAGTATCTTTGAGAATGACAGTAACATTGAATGGCACGCTGTATCGTGCATCAAGCCTTCACACAGATGGAAAAACATATATGAAGCAGGCAAAATATTCTTTGGAATTCAGATACATTGCCAGACCACAATTTGTGCCTTGGCCCATATAGATGGTGACAATTTAAAGAAGACATTACCATCACTCACAGCAGGGAAGTGGATATACGCCCTAGAAAAGGAGACTGCAGGACACATACCCAGATACAAGTGACATTAATTAAATTATGGGCAGCAAAATGAAAGCGGATGAGGACCCCGCACTGTACATTTATCAGATTCAGGTGAAGTGGTGAGCAGAAACAGGGGAATCATGGGGCAAGAACATCGATATATTGTATTATATGCTATGAAATGGCCTCCTTAAAAAGGTGGCGGAAAAATTTAGATAAGGGAGTCAGCATTGAGAGAGAAGGAAAATAAAGTAGCGGAACAGGCGCAGAAGGCGGCAGCGTAGTTGGTGCAGAGAAAGATAATGAAATGCAATATGAAAGTAGCAATGATTACTAGTACCGCAGAGTTCCAGCCTGATCAGAAACGGATCCAAGGTTGTACAGAGGGGTATCAAGACGATAGTGGGAATATGAGAAGGTTTCAAAGGGGAAGAAGACATTTTCAAAGAGGAAAAGGGACAGGGTATGGAGGAATGAGGCCCAGGTGTGGAGCACAGTGTTGGAATTGTAGAAAGATGGGACATTTTGCGTGACAATGTAGGAGCAGGTAGTGTTTGTTTCGACCACCCTATCACCTGCAATCACACATGCAGCAGCCAGCAATGTAGTATGCTCCAAGCCCCATGCAATTGCCACAGACACAGCAGATTCAGTATCCAGCACCAGACCTATAAACGGCAAAAGCATATGGCTACACAAGCACCTACACAGCAATGGGAAAAAATACTGTCCCAAAAGGAACAGTGACACACTACACATGAGCAAGCATATTAGGGGGTAATGACTTCCTTTTCCCAGGAACTAAAAACACATTTTTTTTAAATTTGTTTTAAATATTTTTTTTAAAAACACATATCCAATAGGATAGACCAGAGAGAGGCCCCACACAATCACTGAGAAAGGTGTATTATGAACAGCTGTTTGAAGATGCCGACAACCAGGAGGAATAGTTTTTCAAATTTGCATACCATGGCAAATAGTAATACAGCAAAGTGAAGTGCTGTACACCATGGTCCTTACTAAAGCATTTCCAGTGCAATTATAGGAACATTTGGAAAAAGGTACCCAACTACTCATGGACCAGCAACCCCCATAATGCAGCAGTATTAGAGCATAGGAGAAGTGTGGATCAAGCGTAAGCAAGGTGCAATACTACTCATGTGGAAGGAAGCAGATGAGAGCACATACTAGACCATTATGTCATTGTGGGAACAGGGGATAATACAGCCATGAGAGTATTTTTCAAGGCCTTTGACCACTGTAAGGGTGTAGAAGGAAGGGACTAACACATGGGCATAGTGTTTGCTATACACGTGTATTAGCTTATAATAATGAGGAGAAAACCAAAATGTCCCTATTTCTAAAAGGGGCTTCCCTGACACAACTAACGTTCTAAAGGATCTGTCGGAATGTCCTGAAAAATCATAAAAAGTCCACATTCCTGTGTCAATATTTCTAATTCTGTCCCTTACACTAATAACTGCCCTAGGGTGGCACAGGTCTGGCTTCCAGTTCCCAATCAGGGGGAATTACACCTTCCACTGGTTTCAAGGTTTCAACACTTCAGACCAAAGGATTGCCTATCCTAGAACATTCTATATCAAATGTTCACTGGTTCAACACTCCAGGGGGAATTATTCCATTCCCCTGGATCACTGTTTTTATCCTCCTAGCAGATTCAACTACCAGAAGAATGGCTATATTCTCCTGGTATCTTGCTCTCACTGGTTTTTCACCAGGGGGAGGACTCCCTTCCCCATGTCTCTCCTCTACTTGGTGTCAGAGTTCAACAATACCAGGGGAATGCCTCCCTTCCTTAGCTTCTCTCAGGTTTTTATCGAAGTTCACAATGTCAGGGGGAATGTCTGCCATCCCCAGGCCTTTTGTAGGCTTACTTTCTGTTATGATGTGTCCTAGATGATGTTCTATCTTAGAACACGGAATGCTAGCGTTGAATGTATTGCTTAAGATGTAGTGCCACGTTCTATGCACAGCAGTTGGAGAAGTGGAGCTGATGGGAGAAGGCTATGCTGGGGGTTGCTACTTAAAATCTCAAATAAAGTACTTCAAGAAGCTTACCTGCAATCTATCCTTCTTCATATCAATGGCGACGAGATAGCAGAAGCGTGAGCAAACCCCCAGCATGCTGCCATCGTTCGGAGTGCTGTACCCATGTCTGAACATATGATCTCCCTACAGCCCTGGTGCTTCATGGAAGAAGGCATGCCTGTGGCTATCTCCCTCATCATCCACTGTGGAGAGTGGGTGTAAATGCTCTGCTAAACCACAGAGAGGAGCGGACTACAGTGGAAGACCAGCAGCAGCTAAGTTTGGGCATATCAGAGGTGTCTCTTGCTTTTAGAGGCCAATTAGGAGGGTGCATGAGTGTGAGGCCTCGCGGCCATCTACAAGTGCACTGGTTGTTATCATTCGACTTGTCTGCATTACGGCAGGGGAAGGGAGTGTGAGTGCGAAGTCACTCAAGAAAGGACCCTTCAGTGTGCCTTACGTGGAGCCACCATATTGAGATTGTTACTTTGCTGTGGCATCACCATAACGCTACGCCACGTAAACAAGGAAAAGTGCTTTCGGTGTAGAGCGGCTTTCAAGAATGTATGTGTTGCTGTGCCAACTGTTACTCTAGCGGCAGTGCCTAGTGAATGCACGATTAACGTTGTGGAGCATCAAGCTAAGCAGCGCAATTTCATGAAGCGTGCAACTATACTAAGTAGCACAGTGTGGTGGCACATTGGTTTATATCTTCCAAAGAGCTCCTATTGATCAACATTGCTCCTTGTGAGACCACTCATTCCAGTTTTGTGCAGTCTGGTGGAAGTAACTTTTGTTTAGTAAAACAAATAAAATGCTGTGACTGATGTTCCTGACCCCACTATATTTATGGCTTCTCCTGGACCATTTAATGTGAAATGGAGTCAATGGTAAACGTTTGTTTACATTACATTAAGACAGCATGTGGAAACTCATTTTCTACTGACATGAAGTCTCCTTGATGATGAGTTTTCTGGGTTACGAAGCTAATGTATTTTTGATACCCTGCCTCCATTAGTTGGGGATGAAGGTGGTGATGCCATGAATGAATTGGACATGGCTCTCCTCCAGTTGGATTTGCATTTCAATCCCAAGACAAGTCCCATCCTGGAGCAATATAACTTTGTGGTGAATGTGAAAGAATAAGGGGAAAGTGTTGAAAAATATTTAACGGCACTTCGCCATTTAGCTCTATCCTGTACATTTGGAGACTCTTTTGACAAGCATAACCAAGACCAATTAATGATCTATTGTAACAGTAAGAAGATTAGAGAGGAGTTGTGGTTGAAGGATGAACCTACTTTAGATGACCTCTTGGTCAAAGTTAGAGGCCTGAAGGTTTCAGATGGGAAACCAAAGAAGATGATGAAAGAGAAAGTAGGATGCAAAAGTGGTGGGGACAGTAAAGGTGCTCTAGTGAAAGGCCAGAAAACTGAAGACCATTTGTGCTTCTTTTGTACCAGTAGCTCATGTTTTGCTGCAACCAGTTTTGGACAAAAGGTGATATGCTGAAAGTATAAGCGAAAGGGGCACTCCACCAGCTGTTGATAGAATTTTCAATTCAGCCAGAGAAAAGTGCTTTATGTGACAGAGCAGGAGGATCAAGGATCATCTGAAGAAGAAGGGGACTGTCACATAGAAACCATTACAGTTAATGTAATTCAGGATGTTGATGAGGAAGAATGTGATAGCCCATATGCTATGACATGCGTGAATGGTAAGGAGGAATCCATGATGGATGATTCTGGAGCAAAGATCTCTTATGATATGATATGATATGGCATTTATAACGCGCCTATACAAAAGTGTTTCAAGACGCGACGAGGCAAGGGAGGGGGGACAGAGGGAAGAAGACAACGATCCTACTAGGTCAGGTGTCATTCACATCGCGCAAGTGCATAGGAAGGGGGAAGGGGAGAGTGCGAGGGGCGTAAAGTATGGCTAGCAGCTGGCAAGTGAAACGGTAAATGGTAAGTGCAGACATCAAGTGTCAAGTGCTGGTAATGGACTGGAGGGATGCAGAAAAAATAGTCCCCAAGTGCAGGGTTGCAATGAAGACAGTGAAGGTGTGCAACTGGCGGGGAGGGGACCTGGGCCCGAAATCAGAGGGTGGCCAGGTAGCCAGTGCAAGGTCATGCAGGTAGCCAGTGCAAGGTCAGTTTCAGCCAGGAAATCAGCAGGAGTTAGGAGGAGAGAAAGCAGAAGCAAAAGAGAAAGAGATCTACCACCAACTCGTTGCTTGGAGAAGCGACTGACCGGATGGAGTTGGAGGCGGAAGAGCGAAGAACTCGAGAAGGAAGATATTTAGGAAGAGAGAGTTGAAGGTATTGAGGCCCTTATGTCTAAAGAGGTGTTTGAACAGGTGGTTGGGAGAGATGTGCAAAATTTGCTTCAGCCAGATGTGAATCCTGTTGGTTATAATTTCAACAGGATTGAATTGTTAGGGTATTTTGATACCCAATTTGGTTTTAAAGGAAGAATCGCCCAGGGAAATGTATATGTACCAACGAGAAGGGCAACCCTGTTGGGGTTGCGTAATCAAAAAAAGACTATTGATGAGACTTGACCTAAATACACATGAACAACTGCTGCATGTGAGTCCCTCGGTGTGAAAAATGTAAAATGGTATTCAAGAAGGGTGTGGGGAAACTTTAAGAAATTAGATAGCACATTATTTTGAAGAAAGGAGTGTGCCTATGGCTGCAAGATTATGTTCCATCCCATTGGTATTGAGGAATGGGGTAAAGAAAGAGCTTGATGAGTTGCGCAGTATGGGTGTAATGGAAAGGGCAGGTGGAGTGCAATGGATTTCAACTTTAGTAGTTGTAAAGAAACCATCAAAAAAATTGAGATTATGTGTCGACCTCCATGAGTTAATAGATGTGTTGTGGTGGATAGGCATCCCCTGCCAAATATGAATGAAAAAATACTAGCCATGAAAGGTGTTAGAAAGGTGTTTTTCAATTTGGATATTGCTTCAGTGTATAACCAGATTGAACTGGAGGAGGAATGTAGGAAACTAACTGCATTTATAACACATGAGGGTATCTTTCCATTTCAGAGGATGCCGTTTTGCCTCGTGTCAGCATCTTCCGTTTTCCAAAAGGTGATGGATAAGCTATTTAACCTTTTAACTGCCATCTATTTCCCCCCCCAGTGCCAAGGCCTTTTTTGGTGATTTTGGTATTTCACCATTCAAAGCCTTCTAACATTTTCTCCTTCATTAACCCCTTAAGTGCCAAGGATGAGCTATCTCGTCCTTGGCACTTAAGGGGGATGAAATGCATATTATGTTCTCAGAGTGATGAGTTAATTTGTGGAGAAACTGAAATGGAGCAGGTGGTGAACATTTTGGAACAAAGAGGAGTGGCATTAAGAGAAGTGTGTAAAGCCAAAATGTTATGTGGATGCGATTAAAAAAGGTTGAGAGACCAGAGTCTCACAGTGAATTACGCTCATTTCTAGGGATGATAGAATTTTACCAAAGATGTATTTAACATTTTGCAGACAAAGTAACTGAAATGAGAAAGTGGCTTAAGAAGGGAGAATTTTATGGGATTACGGAAGGAATAGATTTAGCACAAACTTTGAAAGGTTCTGGCACACACAGAAGAAGCATAATCACTGTGGATGCTAGTAATAATGGGAGAGGAGCTGTTTTATCACAGATTAAGAAGGATGCCGATGAGGAGATTATCGCTCAGTTTCGAGGGGCCCTGAAAGGAACTATTCAGCTATGGCAAAAGAGGTTTTGGTATGCCATTGGGCTGTTGAGACATTCTGTAATGGTGTGTGGGGTATGCAGTATGTTATAAGGATTGACCATAAATCACTTGAAAGTATCTTTGAATTGAGAGGTCTGAGTAAGGTGTCAAGGCGTCTAGTAAATTGGGTGACAAGGATGAGAGTCACAAGTTTGAGGCACAAGTTATACCAGGATGGGAAAACATCCTGGCCGATTGTCCATCGAGTTTTAGTGGTCACAAAGAAGAAGAAAGTGACGCAGATATTTTTCAGGCATGGTTTTTGTGAACCATGATGGCATTGCAAGCAAGGAGAAGAAGTTGGAGGCCGTGAATTATGAGGATGTCTTGATGCACATCAAAGGGTATGTGAAATTGGTATGGGCAAATAAAAGTGGATTAGGTCAAGGTGAAAGGCCTTTCTGGGTGGTGTGCGATTAATTATGTGTGGTGAATGGCTTGGTGTATCAATGGGAGAATGTAGTAGTTCCTCTAGCTATTTGGAAGAAGATTGTGGATTCGGCTGTGGGTGTGGTGGTCAAGCGGTCCAAAGAGGTTAATATTGGTGGCCTGGTTTGATTGAGATGTGGAGAGGAGGTTGGCAGATTGTGTTGACGGTGGTAAATTAGGAATGGGCAAAGTGGCTAAAAAGCTGCGCATGGTGGAGGCTGATATAACTAGAAAGGATTGGGATGATTTGGTAATGGCCATGTTAGGACATGTGGAATTAGGAGGTCGAGTAAAATGTATTATTGTTTTGATCGATTTGCTGTCCCGGTAGACAGAATATAAAATTGTGCGTGAGGCCAGTGGAGAAAATATAGTTGAGTTCATTCAGGGGGTGTTCCCGAGAGAGGAGGTTCCTAGAAGCATTCTTACTGATAATGCAACACATTTTACTGGTGGGTATTTTAAGGAATATGTAAAGAAATGTGGAATAATACATAAAAGATCAACGTTATACCACCCAGAAAGTAATGGCATGGTGGATACGACAAATAGATGTATCATGTCATTTGCATGGCTGTTGCTTGTGGAAAAGATAAGAGGGTGGCTGTCCAGGAGTGATTGTATGCACTTCAAATGTCGTCTCATGTGGCCTGGGGCATTAGTGCATTTGAATTGATAAGAGGCCATAAGACTAATACAAAAGTGGTCCCTCCATGGCTTGGAAGGGCAAGAGATTTGAATTGTGTGGTGGAGAAATTAACAGAGGATAAAGAGAAGTGGGTGATTGAAGAGAATGAGAAAAGTGAAAGGAAGGATTTGAGGGTGCAGTGTGGAGATTCAGTGAGGATCATGAAAGGTGTGGTGAAAATAAAGGGAGATTTATTGTATTCTGAACCTGTGCAGGTTGAGGCTGTGATGAAAGGGGATTTGAGAGTAAGTGGGGGTCAGTTGTGGAATAAAAATAGGGTTGTGATGATGAGAAAGAGGATGTGTTGGATGAAGGAGAGGAGATGTGGCATGATGTGCCCTAGATGACGATGTATCTTAGAACATGGAATGCTAGTGTAAAATGTATTGCTTAGGATGTAGTCCTGCATTCCAATCATAGCAGTTGGAGAAGGGGAACTGATCGGGGAAGGCTGTGCTGAGGGTTGGTACTTATAATCTTAAATAAAGTACTTCATGAAGCTTACCTGTGTTGTATCCTGCTTCATATCACTTTCACAATTTACAATGTCAGGGGAATGTCTCCCTTCCCTTGGCCTTTTGTAGGCTTACTTTCAGAGTTCAAAATGCCAGGCAGAATGTCTCCCTTCCCCTGGCCTTTCTCAATGCTTGTATCACATTACCAGGGAGAATGACTCACTTCCCCTGGCCTTTCTCAGCACAGGTCAACCACACCACCAGGCCCAATGACTCCCTTCCCCTGGTCTCTTATTATACTTGTTTCTCTTGGCCTTTCTTAGCCGTTTTATCACAGTTCTCAGTACCAGGAGGAATGCCTCCCTTCCCCTGGCATTTCTCAGGTTTTGTTTTTAGGCAGACCTGGTTCATTTTCCTGCCAGGTGAAGAAGATAACTTGCCAAAAGTTCTTCTCCAGTGTATGCGGGTCCCAGACCACTGTTTCTTTGTCAGTTAGTTGTGGCAAACCTGGTTCACTTGCCTGCCAGGTAATGCCATTAAGAAGGTAACGTGTAGGGATCTTCTTCTGTGGGTGCAGGAGACAGACCCATGTCACTTCTGTTATGTCACTGTCACCCCACCAACTGCCCCAGCAGCCCATACATCATTTTGGGCCCCTGCTGTCATACTCTGGTTGGTCTTGGGTGCTTCCTGCTTCGACTTTGGGTCTTATGTTGCCTTTGCCATTCTCCTGTCTGTTGGTGCAGATATGCAGCATCGGGCTCCTCCCTAGGCAAGCAGAACACTCCTTGGGCATCTTCTCGCTGAACTTTGCACTTCCCTTGTTGCTGTTTTGCACCGAATTCCCCTGCTAGAGAACTCCACCACAGGTTGTCTGTCCCCATGGGAGAGGGTATTGCTGTGTGTGCAATGACTGTAAAGCCCCAGATTTTCCGACCGCCCAGCAGGCACGGGACCCACGTCTGGGCATACCCGTCCCACTCCGGGTGACAAAGCAAAAACAAAGAGGGGATGGCTGGAAAGTTTAGAATGAATCTTAACCACTGGCATTGCTCTGGCAACCCTCCAGACCACGGTTATTTGCCTGCCAAGCCATTACAGATGGGGAAAGACCATATGCAAATCACGCTTGGCCCACCCCAAAAGGGGCAGTCCAGCCCGAACTGCTAGGTCGCATCCCTTCTGCACAAGACCACAAGCATCCCCAAACATGTTTCGCCCTTGTTGGAGCTCATCAGTGAGGAGTAGCTTGGGTCCCTAGGCCCAGCAGGCACAGGACCCACGTCTGGGCATACCAGTCCCACTCGAGGTGACAAAGCAAAAACAAAGAGGGGATGGCTGGAAGGTTTAGAATTAATCTTAACCACTGGCATTGCTCTGGGCAATCCTCCAGACCACCGTTCTTCGCCTGCCAAGCCATTACAGAGAAACCGGCAACACAACTCTTAGCCAGCACCGTGATTCGCTCCCGCACCCTCTTCGGCCCTCCCCTCCTGCTTTAAATGGAGGGGAGTGGAGCCGGGAGGCGAAGCCGCGGAGGAAAGGCCAGGAGACAAGGCCTCAACCCCTCTCTGCAGCTCCACTGCGAGGGAGTATCCACCGTCACCCCCTGAACAAAGAAGCATCCTCCACAGAGGCACCGTTGTGCCCCCGCACACTCTGTGCCCCCACCGCCCTCCACGAAGACTGCACCATCCTTAAAATGGCCACCACCACTGTTGCCTTGGAAACCGGCAACACAACTCTCAGCCAGCACCGTGATTCGCTCCCACGCCCTCCTCGGCCCTCCCCACCTGCTTTAAATGGAGGTTAGTAGAGCCGGGAGACGAAGCCGCGGAGGAAAGGCCTGCAGACAAGGCCTCAACACCTCTCTGCAGCTCGCCGCTGCTCGAGGGCGCAGATGGCGCCCCAACGCCCTGCTGAACCGGTTCAAGGTAAGGCCAACAGCCTCAATGCCCCCTTGATTCACCCCTCATGTGCGCCCACCTTGCCAGCATCTGCACTCCCGCCACTGTACAACAGCAGGAATGCGTGACTACGGTCCCGACCCTGCCCACACAGCCCATCAGCTATACCCCTACCGTGGGTTACCGCAACGCCAGGTTGGCCACAAGAAGCCAGCCGCCAGTACTCTGGTACACTGCCACCAAATGCGCCCTGGACCCCAGGATTGCACCGCAGTCCTCTGCCACGACACGCCATGACTGCAAGGGTCCTAACAACAAACACCACCCCTCTAATTACATTAACCTTTTATCTCTACCTCCGCCCAGCTGCTCCACTGTACCCACTGCTAGCGCCCCCACTGCCACACTGGATTGTGTGCAGCTCTCCGATGCTCCTATGCCTATTAGTCCTACTGCTGGCGCCCCCATTAAATGTGTGCAATTTACTGACGCTCCAATGCCTATTGGTCCTACTGCTGGCGCCCCCATTGAATGTGTGCAATTTACTGATGCTCCTATGCCTATTGGTCCTACTGCTGGTGCCCCCATTGAATGTGTGCAATTTACTGATGCTCCTATGCCTATTGGTCCTACTGCTGGCGCCCCCATTGAATGTATGCAATTTACTGATGCTCCTATGCCTATTGGTCCTACTGCTGGCGCCCCCATTGAATGTGTGCAATTTACTGATGCTCCCATGCCCTTTGATCCTCTTGTTGACACTCCCGTGACCACACCACTTAGTTCTTCTGACCCTCCACCACCTACCAGCCCACCCCTCCCATTGCCTTCCTCCACCCACACGCTTGTGTGCGCCCTGCTCAATGCCCGCTCCGTACCAGCCCACGCCCTCAACATCAACGACCTGCTTATAAAAGACGAGCTCGACCTCCTCATCCTTAATGAAACTTGGCTGAATGAAAGCTCAGGCCCAGCCCTATCACTGGCCATCCCACCTGGCTATTCAATCCTTAGGAAAGATCGCAGCTCCCAGAGAGGTGGAGGCGTTGCCCTCATCGCCAGAGACACCCTTTCCATCAGAGAAGCTGAAGGCATCCTTGACAGCAACAGCGACTACCTCCCTTTAAAAATTAATGTTTCACCCAACTGCACCATATCCATGCACATTGTCTATAAACCCCCAGGACCATGCACCGACTTCCATGACACCCTTATCACTGCACTGTCTCACAACATCAAAAAGACCTCACAGATTCTACTCCTTGGTGACCTCAACCTAGGGTTGAACGACCCCAAAGACTCCCCTGCGAAACACCTCAAGAAGGCACTCTCCAACCTAGGCTTTGCGCACTCCATTTCCCAGCCCACACACATCAAAGGACGCACCCTTGACTGGGTCAGTCATCACAACTGCTCCCTTCTCATCACGGACAACAACCCTATTCCTTGGTCCGACCATCACTACATCAAATTCATCCTCGGAACCAACAAAGTGGCTCTTTCTCCGCCACCACCATGCCCTGCCACCTATGCCAGGAGCTCACGCCTTCTCACAGTCGAGAACTTGGCACCCTACCTCCTTAACCCAGCCCTTCAAGTCCCCAACTCGAACAACCTGGATACCTTAGCCAACACCTTCAAGGAAGTCATCACGCCAGCTGTGGATGCCATTGCTCCCCTGACTCTCAAAAAAGCTAAAAAAGACAAACATGCCAACTCTTGGTTCTCCAAAGAACTCCTCGACCAACGTGCACAGAAGAGGATTGCACTATCTACATGGAAAGCAAACCCCTCCGAAGCCACTAAACAGAAGTTCAAAGCCATCTCCAAATCATACAAGACCAGCATCACTCTGTCAAAGGCTGCTTCCTTTAACACCAGGATCGCTGACGCCAAGTCAGGTTCAAAGGAACTATTCACCATCTTCAGGGAACTCGAAAAACCATCTGCCCCCCCCCCCTCCTCAGTCATCAAATATGAGAAATGGTGTAACAGCATTCAATTGGCCATGCTACAGAAGCTTAACACCCTCCAAACTAAAATGTGTGGGGCCACCAAAAAGCCCTCTCCGACATCATAGCGAACATGCACGCCAAGCCACCTACCAAGACCACGTCCTCCCCACTGTTCGAATTCAAAAACATTACCGAGCAAGAGGTCATCACCCTGCTCCAGTCTATTAAACCTTCCAACTGCAAAGGTGATGCCTGCCCTGCCAGCCTCATCAAAGACTCCGCACCCAGCCTAACCCCCTTCCTAACAGCCTTTATCAAGTCATCCTTCCAATCAGGCCATGTCCCATCAGGATTTAAGGAAGCCTGGGTACGCCCACTCCTTAAACCTTCACTAGACCCTACCGTCCCGGGAAATTACAGGCCCATCACGACTGTACCTTTCCTGCTCAAAATTTTGGACAAAGCAACCTACCTGCAAGTCCAAAAAATCCTCGCGGACAACCGTCTCCTCGGCCTACGGCAATCTGGGTTCTGCCCCCGACATGGCACTGAAATGGCCCTCCTAGACCTGAAAAACCAAATGGATGATCACAGAGACGCAGGCAAACCTGCCCTCCTACTGCTCCTTGACCTTTCCGCAGCGTTCGATTTGGTTGACCACAATACCCTGTGTCACCACCTAGCCACCCAAGCCAACTTCTCCCCTAAAGCCTGCCAGTGGATCACCTCCTTTCTCCAAGAAAGGGCCATGAAAGTCTTTTCTGAAGTTGCCGCTGCCACCCCCAGCCTCCTCACCTGCGGTGTCCCTCAGGGATCCTGTATCGCACTGACACTTTACAACCTCTTCACTAGACCTTTGCTTAGCATCCTTGACTCCCTTGGTATCTCATATGCCAACTATGCGGACGATACGCAGGTACTCATTCCACTCACGGGCGACTACCTAGCAGACTCCAACACCCTCACCTCTATCTACTCTGCCATCCAATCCTGGATGGCTGAGAATTGGCTCTGCCTCAATAGCGAAAAAACGGAACTCCTTATTGGCTCACCGTTCACCCTCGGTAACCTTGGAGATCAGTACGACCCCTTCACTATTGATAACATTCCAATTAGGGTCTCAAACCATGTTAAGACACTCAGAGTCTACCTTGACTCCGACCTGTCGATGGACAGACTGGTCAATGCCATCGCTGCCTCCTCAGCTTACTACTCCAAAGTCCTCAACGCAGCCAGGCACTTCCTGGCCTGTCAAAGTTTCCTCACGATTGCCAGGGCAATCATCGGGTGAAGACTTGACTATTGTAATGCCCTTCTCATGGGGACATCCAACAAAAACCCGGCCAAACTTCATCTAGCCCAAAACAATGCACTAAGGGCAGCCACCGGCACCGCAAGGAGAAACCCTATCTCCGAAATCAGAAGACAAGTACACTGGCTCCCTGTCAAAGAGAGAATTGTCTTTAAAACTCTTGCTCTCACCCACAAATGCCTCCACGAACTTGCCCCCCCCTACCTGACCAACAGAATTACTAGGCACTCCGCCACAAGACCGCTCAGATCCATCTATGCCAACACCATTGTTACGCCTACCTCACGGAAAGTGCGCGCGGGTGGCTCCAGTTTCCCCACCTTAGCAGCCACACACTGGAACGCTTTAAAACTGTATCATCCACTGCTTATATGCCTGCCAAACTGTAACTAAGAGCCATCTGGCACCTGTATGTAATCTTGAATCTGTGTATCCTTTGTAACAGCGCCTCAATGCCTTATGGGCTGCAAGTGTGCTTAACAAATGCAAATAAATAAATAAGGGGAAAGACCATATGCAAATCAGGCTTGGCCCGACCCCAAAAGGGGCAGTCCAGCCCAAACTGCTAGGTCACATCCCTTCTGCACGAGACCACAAGCATCCCCAAACATGTTTCGCCCTTGTTGGGGCTCATCAGTGAGGAGTAGCTTGGGTCTCTGGGCCCAGCAGGCACGGGACCCACGTCTGGGCACACCCGTCCCACTTCTTGTTTGGCCACTGCATCAGCTCTGTGATTTCCCTATGATTTCCCTATGAAATGAAATGTGTACCCTTTGTATGGGCTGCGCACTTAACTAGTGATGCGGGATGGGCAGTGCTTTATTAGTCCAGACAATAAGGCTGCTGTTCACTTTAAATGAGCCCCCTCCTTTCCCATCTGGACTATCTGCGGTGCACTGTGGAGATAACATACGCAGAGTCAGAGAATATGGTAACGCAGTGCACTTCGAACATTTCTGTTGCTGTTATTAATGCTATGAGCTCTGCTGCTTGTTGTGATGAATCCGAAGATGACATCCCTTCTCCCGGAGGGGAGCCCTTATCATGTGGCCAGGACAGTGCAGACACAGTCCATTAGTGCATCTGGGGGTGGTGCAATGTGGGAGGATCACATGTGGAAGGATACCCCTTGTCAGATGAGGGACGACAGCCGAGGAGAGCTGCAGTATAACCGTGGCAATATCTCAGCTTCATCAACCTCCTACCCTCTCCAGAGATCTGTAATACCCTATCAACTCATTTATGTATAAGGTAGACACTTTCACCCCTCTGCATAGTACTGGGATGAGGAAGAATGGGGCCTGCACACTCTGACTTCACTGGGAGGAAGGAGAGCATGACTGAGCATATGGAGAATGAGGATATCAAAAATAGGACATGGAAGATGTGCAGCATTATGAAGATCAATCCACAGGACCCAGGTGAATGGCCCATACTATCACAGATAGTCAATATCAATAGGGCAATAAAAAGGGACCGGTCTTAGAGCAGCATAGTCTCGGGTACAGGGTGATCCTTTTTGGATAGCCATGCCAACTTTATCCCAGGCCTGTCTCCGTCTATGTGGGCCCAGGCTATCTGAGCGGTGTAATCAAACTTAGATAGTCTCTCCCAGGCGTTGCGCCATCTGGATCATGCCTCAGTCAACTTCACCTCTGTCAACTGTTGGCTTGGGTGTTGGAACTCTAGTGCTTTAATTTTCTCTTCTGTGGATTCCAGGGTCTTGCGCAGTGACCGGCATATGCCCCCTGGTCTGGTTATGACCTCACCTCTAGTCGCCACTTTCATGGCCTCCCAGACTGTACCCCAGCTGTCTACCCTCCCCACGTTGTTCTCGAGGAAATCAAGTAAGAAATATGATTGTGACCCTTTAAAGGCTGTGTCAGTTAGTGCCTCGGTAGGCAGGCACCACATCGGGACAGGTGGTATAGGGTATGCAAGACACCATTCAATTAGAGAGTGGTCCAACACTGTGCGGTCTGTGTTTTCAGCATTGGTGAGTTCTGCAAGGTGCATTGAGGTTACAAAGAAATAATCAATTCATGTGTAGAGCTTGTGGGGGGGCGAGTATTAGGAATTCCCTCTGGCGTCTGGGTGTATTTCCTTCTATATATCCACTAGGTTGCGGTCCTTTAGTTCTGTGTTCAAGGCAATAGAGGCCGACGAGGGACCACCTTGTGAAGGAGATGCTCTATCTAGGGTTGGGTTCCTTACACAATTAAAGTCCCCACCCAATAGGACAAAACCCTCACTTCTAGCTGATACAAACTTACTTAGAGTGTGCACGTGTGCTGGGATTTTGTGGTTTGGAAAATATGAATTGACCATGCATACCTCCCTGTGTTCAATGTACCCCCTGACAATTAGGTATCTTCCTTCCTTATCTCTGTCTACTTCCAGGGGCTAGAAGGGTATTGTGCTGTCAATCCAGGTGCGCACTCCCCTGGCAAACTTAGAATAGGTGTCTCCATATCCCGTCTCACCCCATCGGGTCAGTAGTGCCTCTTGTCACTCGGTTAGCAAATGTGTCTCTTAGAGCAGCACTATGGATATCCTCTTGCATTGTATGTCGATGCGTTGTATGTAGGACTGTTTCAACAAAGGTAGGAACCTAGGCCCTGTACATTCCATGACATTATTCTTAAGGTGGTCATCAAGTATCGGCTGGCCCCTCCCAGCTTTCTGCTACGTGTGTCCCAGCCACCCTGCCTCGGCTGTTTTTTTTGCTTGCGTGGTTTGGCATGCACTGGGATCCTAGCACAGTCATGAGTTTTATGGATGCTCCGAGTTTCATCCTTCGGTGTCCTTTTCGTGTGCTAGACGTGGTCCCTTATGAGTCACGTTGTATGGATTACAAATATAAAAAACAACAGTAACGAAACTGAAACTTGGTGCCCAACAATTCTAGGTTGTTCAGGCAGTCCTGTACATTCAAGTCATAGTCTGGGCATTGCACACAGGGCATGGGTCCAGCAACAGGCTGAGACCCTTTGACAGCTTGGGGCGAGTGGTGAAGACCAATAGTGAGTGACTGGGTTCCGCCCCCACCGGCAGTGTGGGGACATAGGAGGAGCATTCATTTATGTTCTGTATTTAGCTGGGGGAGCCCAGACAATCTAGGCACCAGCAGCTTGTTCCATTCGGGGATAAGTTGTGTACTACATGAGGGTTCCGTATTGTTGATCCCTATGCAGTATTTAAGCCCTCAGTCTAGGCAACGCGGGGTTTTAAGGCTTACTGTGCAGCTTGCATGTTACGGGTCAGAGTCGATCTTGTTGGACAGGTTGTTGTGGTCCATCCACATTGCTGTAGCCTCTGGGCTGTCCGGAAGTGTTTATTATTTGTATACAGGATTTTAAGTCTTGCAGGATATAGGAGCATATATTTGAGGCCTAGTTGTCTTAGCCTTGCTTTAATGGAAATGAACATGTTCCTCGCCCTTTGAAATGTTGATGTGTAGTCCGGTTAAATAGCGATCTTTGAGCTTCCTCGTGCTATCTCGCCCCCTTCCCTGGAGTATTGCAGGATGACCGCCCTGTGCCGGAAATTGGGGATACTGGCTATCATCGGAGAGGGGTGCGATCCTGGTGGGGGTCTCTTTTGAAGAGATTGGTGGGCCCTTTTAATGGCAAACCGCTTTGAGAGTTTTCCTAACCCAATCTCCTGGAGCAGCAGGTATTCAACGTAGGAGGTGGGGTCTGACCCCTCAAATCCCTCCGATATACCAAGCACACGCATATTGTTCCTGCGTGACCTGTCGTCAGCAGATAATTGCAGTATGGCGTTTCGTTTTTTGAGCTCCCTGTCCCTCACTTCCAGGTCCTTTGTGGTGTCTGTTTCTTTCTGGAGCACATCAGCGGACGTGACCCTTTCGGACAGCTGTCTGACGTCTTTCCGTAGGAGCTGAACATCGATTTTGACCTTGTCTAACTTTGTTTACAGGGACAAGCATAGGGCCACTATTGCAGCCAAGACCTGGTTCTCCTGCGAGTCTTGTGAGGTTGGAGGGATGTGTTGCTGGTTCATGCTCTCTGCCTGTGCAGTATTGCCGCTTTTGCCTTGGACCACAAATGTTTCCATTGTCATGGGCTTGATTTTATTCTTTGTAGGTGACATGTTGTATTTATAGTGTCTCACGTAAGGAAAGCACACTGCGTCTTGTCATGCTACCAGGAGGGTCATGCTATGTCTGCTATGTGCATCCAGGGACTTCCCGGCAAGTATCCTTCTGGTGGCCCACTTTGGGTCACCTCAAATTAACAGAGATCGTTTATGGCCAGCTCCCAGGTGGGCATAATACCAAGCGTTAGCAACAGGCCCACTACCCGGTGCCCGCCCAGTGAGGGGGGAGAGGGGCTTACGCGGGTTGCCGGCCCAGTGACTAGTTCTGTGTGATCTGGGCTCTCAAAGAAGGAACAGTCTGTGCAGAGTGCTCCTGTGAATCATGCAGCTGCCCACACCCCTGGCTGCCTGCATGGACAGTTGGTCGTGCCAGTTTCTCTTCAGTTCAGGGTTCAGGTCAATGCTTCAATATTCAAATCACTTGGGCTATAGCCTCCAGGGCAGAGGGGCAAGATGGCTCTGCCCTGCAGGTGTGGGCAGAGGTTCCCCTACTGTCCCTCCTGCACCCCGGTTGGGCCACCTACTACTGTATGAAATTTAGGGTATGGGCGCTTCACGGCAGGCAAATGGCACCAACCTTGCACTGAGGAGCAGTGGGTTGCAGGTCCTGCCTTGTTCTGGTGAGGTCTCAAGCTGCAAGCAGTGAGGGCGTGTTCATGGTAATTCCCCCCCAGTCTTGTACGGTGTTAGCAGCAGATCTCGCTGCAGCTTTGATTCTCTGCAGAGGGGAACTCATCGGTTGCCTTTGATGTGTGGGATCCGCCCCCACGCAACTCACTGTACGCATAGACCGGCAGCGGATCTCTGCCGTGGTGTCCTGGTAGCCGCAAGGGTGTTTGGCAGTAGTAGGGATCTTGCAGACCAGGTCGCTCGGTCCGTATGACCGCTGAGGACTAGTGGCTGCAATGTGTTTTGTTTTCCCTCATAGAGTTGTGCAGGGGGGAAGGAGCAACTCCCTGCATTTGTGTTTCACGGGTCTGATTCTGGTCAGAAGCGGGCTTGTTGGTTTGGTGTTGTTTCCCTTGTCTGATAGGGTCCAGAGGTTACACAGCAGGCATGTTGCATCTCCTGCACATCGAGGACCAGTTGGTTGCCAGTCTCGTGTTGCTCAAATAGGATCTCGGGCCAATAGTGATGAATGGCACCCCGAGCAGTGCCCGGCTCTTGAGTAGGTTTAGCAGCAGATCTCTCCTCAATTCTGTTTTCGTGCAGCAGGAATCTTCACTGCCGGACACCTTTATTGCTTGAGTCACAGGCCTCACACTGCGCTGCACGCAAGGGCCGGCAGTGGGCCTCAGTCACTGTATGCAGGCATTTGCAGTAGTGGGTTCATATTCTGCTGCAGCTGGTGATTCTCAGTGGCTGCGTGCTCTCTGTTTCCCTTCGCAGTGGTTGCCATCTTGGCACGCAGGGAAGGCTAGAGTAACCCCCAGCGTTACAACGTTTCCCAGCTCTGATTTTCTACAGGAGCAGGCTTCTTGGTCTAGCATTGTTTCCCCTGCCTGGTGATATATTTTCTACGCTTTATCAGGATATCTTGGGTGTTGCTTCGAAGGATCAGGCCAGGATCTCAGTGGGGCTACGCTCAGTCACATCCTACTGCATTGGCTCAGGCCAAGCTCCCCAAGTGACCACAGTTCAAGGGTGGTTATTGAACTTTCACAAGGGGGTGAAAAATGGCTATCTACACCTAAATCTACAAATGGGAGCAACCTGCGACCACCAAATAATAATAATGCAGTCCTAGTGGAATCGTCAAAATGAAAGGGCCTATACTAAAAAAAAGATTGCCAATCCTTATTACTAATTTACAAATAGTGTGGATGAATGTTCATGCAAAAGAAAGAAGTGCTCACAAAATGATAAGTCAGGATGTTTGGGCCATTGGCCTCCCTTCCCCACATTTTTAGCACAGGGCTAGGCGGTTCCTCGAGCCAAGCACACACACTGGCTTCCTCGACACGAGGATACAGTTCCAATTCCAGCACCAGGGCCTTCTGTGCCCAAGTCTCTTTTCTCAGCAAAGTCTCCTGATTCAGAGGGCCTGATGTACCAAACAAAAATAGAAAGGTATTTTCTTCTTATAATTATGTGATTCGGGTGTCTCTCCCTGGATCCCCCTCAGCCGGGCTCAGATCCCTTTTCTATGATGGTGAGTCCCCCTCTTCTGGGCTCAGGTGCTTTTTCTATTACGGTGGGGACCCCTCTTCCGGGCTCAGATCCCTTTTCCACTTTCAATTAGTCTCCCTCAGCCGGGCTCTGACCAATTGCAATTCACTTTATACTTATTGAACACCTTCGAATGTGCACAGGGTTTAGCTTGATCCGTAGCAGGACCACTTTGACACAAAGTTCCTTCTTTTACAATGCAGTTGCAATTCAGTTGGATACCTAACAGAGACCTTCGAATGAACACCTACGTAACACCGGACCACTCTGTACACGGTATCTTATTTGGCTTTTTCAAAGTACGTTCACTCCTTTAGTTTCCACTTGTTCGAGCCTTTCATTATATGTGCTTCAAACAGTGTGGTTTGTGGATTTCTTCGTACAATGTTGATGCTTGCAACCTTGGTTCAAACACACGCAGATTTCGTATCAGTTTCTACGACTCACTGGCTGTGCTGCTTTTGCTGGCACAGCTTTCTTGCAGGAGCCAAGGACAGTACCATGGCGGCATTCATTCTTCCAGGCCTGGGTTAATCAACACAGGAACGGCCCGGATACCTTTGATGCGCAGTGTAGGAATGTTCAGCTTCAGTTCCCGGTCTTAGGCTTCTCACTTTCCAAGGCTCATGAAAATAATGGTTTCTAAAGGTCAAGGGTACTTCCCTCCTTGCAACCCTCCCCAGTCTCAAAGCCTTTCTTCTTGTGTTAAATAGCTATCTTGGAACTGCTGCTTCCTTGTGTGCTTTTCCTCACTCAGAGTGTGCTTTCGTGCTCCGCTTTTTATCCATGTGGGGAAGTGTGATGGGAGTCAGGTGCGTGTAATGATCAATAATTGCCTGGCCTTGCTTGACCATGGTGTTTGGGCATGTCAGGTATATGGCTCTGGTGTTAATCCATTGTCTCTCACGCTTAACTGTCTGTGAGGAAGTGTTAATGTCGGGAAGGGGGGGGGGATTGAGCTTCTAGGTATCCCACCTGGTAGGATGGGGAAAAGGTGTTACAGAGAAGGGTATACTGCGTCTCACTCTTCGGTATCCCAGTTCCACTCCACGAGAACCCGTCGTCCAGGTGATCCTGGTCCACCACAGAAAATTGATCAAAAGCAATGGCCGTGTCCTGTCCACCTGGATGACAGATCCCCATGGACTAGCGGGTGAGACACCTTCAGGTTTCTCACAGGAGTTACTTACCAGCTTCTGAATCTAGATGGAAGAATGACATATGAAGAACTGCCGAAATACGTTTTAGAATAGCTAGGTCATAATGTGATGTTCTACAGGTCACAACACTGTGACTACTGACGGCAGCCGGATGAGACCCTACTCCATCGGTCTGATAGAAATAAAACACTTCAGCCAAATGATTAGATGCAATAACTTTGCAGAAAGTCAAGTATATGCTCATTCTTGAGAGGTTTTGGAGCCGCTTTCACTGGCATGCCAACATCCTGTTCATCATTTATACTGTTCTAAATTCAAAGCAGCAGTGCAAATGTAGATGCCCACGGGACAACAGCAAGCTTACCAGTCGCATCCCACACAACCCAAAAACCAGCTGAAGAAAGGAGTCAGGGCAGGATCCAAGAAAGAGGGATGCTGAACTTCTTTTTCATTGTGCGGTCCTCCAGAACCAAGGAACAGAATAGATGTTTTAGAAGCACCCTGCAATATCACAATTGGTGATCCATGCTGACGATCTGCATCCAGAGGCCTGGGCCTTCCAGCAATCACATTCTCTGCAGGTGGAAATCATGTCGCCGAGCACATGGCTGTCCAGACAAACCTCGGGAAGAACCCATAGAGACTAGTTATTGTTAACCTGGCTGTTTGTTTGGGCATATTCTGGATGCCTCGGAATGACCCTGAGAGCTTTTGGAGGCCATTTATATTTGTAACACTTAAAGGAGGTCTTAGACAAAGGAGGGGAATGATGTGACAAAGTCCCATACTGCAGGCTCGGTAAGGGGGCGTGGTGTCCTTATGGTGCTCCATGAAGCAGACACTGATTGAAGGCGCATAAAGGGATCCGTCAGGCGCCCCAATCCATCACCAGCCTCAAGCCTGCTGCTCCTGGCAAGAAACGCAACCACTCTTGGAAGAGACAAACATGCTAGAATAAGTCAGTGACAGATTGCGTGCCAAAGAGCCAACTGCAAAGGGGGTTGTAGGCATTCACCTGGTAAGCCAGAGTGCCTGAATGACAGAGGCTTTTAAGTGGGCAGATGCGATAGGTCCTGATTTATACACACTGGGAATGAACATATCAGGAAATGACACCATTGCAACAGAGAGAAAGAGCTCAAAAAATGTAAGTACACTGTAAACCCTTGACCTCCTAGACCGCTGCAAATTTGTGGCGCGCAGCTATTGTGGACCCATCCTGCTGGAGCGTGCAGGCCCAGTACGAGTCAGTAAATGGCAGTTCAATCCTGGAGGCAATGTGAATTGGATTGTGTTAGCGAATAGTGGTGGCTGCTGTGGCCCAGGATTAGAATTCAAGATGGCGGCTTGCTGCATTGAGAAAAAAGGGGACAAGCGACACAGAGGAGTGAGAGAAGAGACTGAAGGAGAGAATTAGGTTAGAGGTGAAGGGGGAGAAACGTGGTCTGGGGTAGTAGGGGGTGTTACTAGAAAATGTTGAGGTGAGGAAGAGTCTGAAGGGGGAGGAGAGAGAGCTAACACAGGAGGTGATGGGGGAGCAAAGGAGTTCTGAGATGGAAGAGAAGAGGGAGTTAACATCAAAGTGAAAAGAGCGAGGCAAAACCAATCCAGAAAAGAAAGGGGTGGAGCTGGAGCAGCCTAGAGAATGGCAGAACAATGAGGAGATATAAGAGGAATGAAATGAGGCGGGGAGAGATTAGGTAAGTACCAGGTGGTTACGAAGATGGGCAGAAGGTGGAAGGAGCTGGCTAAAACCAAAGTTGTTGGATAAGCAGTACCTAAATGAGTCACATTGTACCCACATGCTAATAACCCAGAGCACTAAGGGCGGTGGTGCCTGGTGTTGCTAGAGCAGAGGGAAGCGACTGCAACATCCTGTTAAATTCTACAGTGGACAAAAGCCATCACACCAGGCCAGGAAGCCATCACACTAGGCCAGGAAACAAAGTATGGGGCAAACAAAACCCCAAAGACTGTGAATGACTTTTCCCCCCAGCAAGGGGGCGAAGTTTAAGGGATATGGAGAAGGACTAAAGACCCCAATCGTAAGAGAACTAGAAGACTAGTTTTGTGCTTTGTTGCAAGACCCCACCACGTGACCTCAGTTAAACCGAATCACTTTTTTGATTGCAATAAACGCCTTCAACTATGGATTGGAGTCATCGGTTGATCCCTCAGCTCGGACATGTTAAAACATATTACAAAATTCCTCACTTGCATTTACTGCTTCACTTATAAATAAACATCACAGAAGAATCATGTTGTGACCAAGGAAATGGCGAAGCATATTAGACCATGTGTCGAATGAAATACAAAAGTAAATAAAGGTAACACAAATATTAGAAAGCTGGGGTAATTAAGAGGCCGCAAACTATGGATGTGTGTTTGCCGAAATGATGGCACGTATATATGGGACTGGAGATATAAACAATTGTAAGTAATACATTTTTGAACTTGTTTACAGCGCTGATTCTCTACTGTAGTGGTCTCAAAGACTGTAGCCTTGCCTGAGATTTTCCGATGTATGCAAAGTGAAAGAGGTAAGTGTCATCAGACAGCAGTACGGGTGCAGCCAGAGGGAGCTCGTGTGTATTGGCGCAGACCTTCACGTTTCCTCCACCATGAACCCGCAGGTTTTTCTTGGCCTCTTTTTGCTCTTTGCTCATGCATTACATTCAGAACAATTTACAGGATTGAACCTGCAAATTGCTTGGAGCAGGCAGACTTGTGCCAGTAACCTGCAGAATCTTCAGGGAACGCCGAGGGGCGTGCTGAGATGCGACTGCCGCACCTGCAAGCGCAGTCATGAAGGGCTGATAGACTCAGGCATGTGCGACCTACCACCACATCTCTTTCCCAAGTGGCTGGTCGCCCCTGTTGCGAGTGTGGCACAATTAAAATATTAGATGCAAAACTGCTCTTTTCAGTCACCTGGCAGCATCGATCTGCTCAGATGAAAACACTAATGCAGAGCATGTTTTACACATCCACTTCGGAACGTGTAAAAACTGCAACTGCGTGACAGACCATTACAGACCTCACTGCAAATGTTCTCACTGGCCCCATATGAATAGGTGGCTGGCCAGTTGTGCAATGCCTATACATTTGCAACGTGCCTAACAAAAAGATATTCCTGCAAGGGCAGATGTGACCCCTTTCGGCCACAGCCTGTTCCTACACGCGCACAAAAAAACCTGTTGTGAAACAAGGATTTGTATGCATGGAAACGCTGCTGCACAACACGAGGCACACGTTGCCCCTTACATTACCCAGTGCTGCGAGTTGGCCTTTGGTGTTCCTTCTGAAAGCAAGATGAGAGGAGAGGTCACAGTTGATGGTGGGCAGCACTGGGGAGACCTGGCATACATTCCCACACAGGCGCCCTGAACACACTGCATGCCGTTCTTTCTCTTTTACTTTCTATGGATTCTGAGGCAGGGGGTGCCACGTCCCTGCAGCGTGCCTTTGAAGACTCATCCCTGGTTATAAGTAGGCTTTATGAAATAGGCTCTTGCATATTCACTGTGTCATGCTCCGGGGGAAAAACATTATGAATCATTCTAAGTGGACCATGGGGATTATTCCTGCTCCACACACTCTGAGTCACGCACTCTGCAACAAAGGGTAGCAACAGCTGCACTGAGTCAGTAAGTCAGGACAATAAAGCATGACGTGCACACATATAAACTGCTGCCAGATGATGCAATGCCCAGGAACAACAGAACCACCTCGGCACTAAAGACATGCTTCCATCATGGACATGGTACTGCGAGCACTCGCTTATAGCAGATGTAAAGGAGGAACTAGCAACTCTGTGACAAAGAATTCTTTTGAACAGGCAGGGCAGATGTGCACCCGCTTCCACATTACCATCAATCATTCCCTCGGTTGCCGACAGTCAGAGATTGAAGATTGCCGTTTCAGGCGTCACAGAGTTTTAGAGTGGAAGGTCCGAGTAGATCAACTTTGATGGATTTACTCGTTATCAACAAGCATGTGTGTGGGAAATTAGGTATTTACCTCTCTGGGCCTCACGTTAAAAGGTTCTCACTGGAACGAATCAGAAGATGCGCCTGCCTAAGTGTGTCAAGTGTGCTGTTGGGCTAGCATGCTGAAGGTGTCTACTGGCATGCTGCGAGAAGAAGAGGAAGAGCGACATTCATACTTCAAGCGAGACGCTTGCCTGGACTGATTCAACACATCGGACTACATTACCCAAAGTAATTGATTAGCTTTATTCATATGTGCTCTGTCACTTAGGAGCAATTTAGACTAATTAGTCAGAGTGGTGTGAGGGACCGTATGGGCTAGGCTGGGTCTATGACCAGTATGGGCTGGGCTAAATATTCAATTTCCTGTATGCCTGCAACCCATGTTTAACTCCCGCCCCTCACGTAATTTTTGTTTCTTTCCTCTTGCAGAGGCTGTGTGCACCAGACTCCGCCCCCTGCCTTCCCAGCAGCCCTTCTTCAACATAGGTGCATGCGCATCCCGCGCGCACATCCCCAAGTGTGTCAAGTGTGCTGTTGGGCTGTTAGGGTGGAGGGCTGAAGGCTGGAGTCATAGCGCTGTGTTTACTCACTTCTCTTCTGTATCTGAGCAGTAAATAAAAATAGTTGCTATTTTTTAAAAGATTTAACATAAGCACATTCACGTGCAGGTACTCATGGGACTATGGCAAGTGGCCTCCGTAGTGGGAAATGTGTAGAGACACCAGCGCTCTCTGATTTATCCAACAAGTGCAATGTTGATGCAATTGTGTGTGCAGGGAGAAGTACTTACACTGAAATAAGTACAGAAGAAATGATTGCATTAGACCCTGGTATAGAAACGGTCAACTTGGAAATTGAGCCACGTGACGTGCATGTCTCTCCCTTGATTTCGATCGTACACACTGATGACAGTGAGGACTGGCGAAATCAACGAAAGGAGACTGCTCACTCGGCACAAGTACATTACTCAGAACCAACGGTGGGTAATCCCTGTGATCTACCAAACGAGCTGAGTGGTGACCTCGAAGCGAAACCAAATGCGTGTTGCCCGCGGGGAGGTGCTACTATGGATGTGGAGGCTGCCCACTGCAGTGAACCTACCCAAGATGTTACATTTAATACAAATAACACATCTGGTGGACTTAATGACTCCACTAAAGACATAGCATTCATTGGTGTTGAGAAAATGATTGAACTCAACAAACGTGTTAGGATCTCAATTGGTATTTTTACACCTCTAGTACCACGCACCTATTGCAGCGACTCATATGAAAAATGCAAAAGCAACACTCTCCCAACTCATGGAAGAAGAGATGGACGCTTTGGTTTAGATTGTATCCCCACACCTGATAAGTTTGAAAGAGAACGCCAACTACCAACTGAGGAGAGCACCTATGGTCTGGGGAGTTCTAACTTCAATTTGCTGAATCCATCGGTACTCACTGTAAATCAAGGGTATAACTCACTCGAAGGTGTTGCTATAAACACAAATATGTCCTCACCAGTTACCTCCGAGGTGCCTCACACGTTTCCGGTCCTTATGCGTATACTTGACATACTAGATAAAGGCCATGACTACACTCATTACGAGATTAGGATAATTAAAGCATCTATGACTGAGATCCTACCAAAAATAAATAAGCTTGAGGGATTCGCCATTGGAAGAGTGACCAGTCATGTTATAGAAAAAGAACTATCTACATTGGCATTAAGGCAAAATTCTACCATGGTACATAAAAGCACTCAGTATTCGGGGCCCATTGATTGTACCATTTCCAAGATGGCTAATGACATAGTGGAAATGAAAAACATGTTGAATGATATGGCGATGAGTGTAAATCAGAGCCAGACGCATGAGTCTCAACACGATGCAAACGGGCCTCAGGACAGTCCAACAGTTCTTACCAATATAATAGAACAAATGGAGGCTGTTGAAAAAGTGGAAAACTTTAATCCTGAGAAGGCGGTATTCATGTCACATCGCACGAAGAAACTTCAGAGTTGTGCAGTCAAAAGAAAAAACACAAAATTGCCTTGCCACTAAGTTAATAAAAAAAGCAAAAAAGAATATCAAAAAAAATCCTGAAGTGAACATTGAGCAACAACCTAGTAATGAAACTAATAACCATACCATATCAACTGATGATGATATAATAGAAGTTGAACAACTTTGTGAGGAAAGCCAAGATGTCTTAAGGCACAAATTGGATGGTCATAGCGAAAGTGCCAATTTAACAAACCAGAGCTCTCCGAACAAATTATGAAATATGCTAAATGTAATAAAAAACATGCTCTGACTCCTGAAAAGAAAACCGAGGTTCAAATTGAAAAAAAGCAGATGCACCTTAATTATTTTGTGAAGAAAGAAAGGAAGCGTACATCTACCATGCCCTTATCCAGTAGCCGCGCAAAAACTCCTCAATCAGGCATGATGGACCAAATTAAAGATAATGAAGGCCCATCTACATTGATTAATATGGGCTCTAGTTATGCGCAAATATGCCTGGGAGATGTGTCCATTAATTCCGCTAGGAAATTAAATGCTCAAAAGAACTACATAATTGTAAGTGGATCAGGAAAAATTTCAGAACTTAGTTCTGAAGCTATGCCACCATATGTGGTGCAAACACCTCGAGGGGATACTTTGCAGCAACTCCCCCCTACTTTAACCGGTATTGAGAAAAGCATCCCCCACAAGTGGATTAAAAATCACAGGCATAGACAAGGGTAACATTATCGATGGTCCAAATGTTGATACCAAAGGGACTACTACAATGAATGGCTCTGGGAAATCAAGGAAATTCGAAGGAAGTAATCAGCCTGTACTAAATCCTATTGGTGGAATATGTAAGGATCTGCAGACAAGTAGATCTTGCGTAACCACGACTAATATGACAATACATGGTCTATTTATCCCAAAGAAAGTTTCCCAAGATTAAGTTATTGTTGATTCAATCGAACAAAGGAGCCTTGCCCATGGCAATCAAGGAACTTGTCAGCGCTATGAAGCACAGCAATCGCAGACAGGGTGACCTGCCATGAGCAGTCACTTGTTGGACCAAACAGGACACCTGATAGAGTTATTTGAAAAAGGTTTGATTACCAGAGAACTATTGATTAAGGAACTTGTCCTTAAAAGGAATGTAACAAACAAAGGGAATTGTCAACTAGATCCTACTAGTTCAAAACCTAGCCATGTGCAACAAATATAGACTACTATATCCCGAGTGGAATCAGGTTCTGTTTCTTTGAAGGTGAACTCCACTCGTGGCAATCTGAATGGTGACGGTGGAACTCATTTAGTTGACCAAGAAGATAGCCAGGCGGTTCCGTCAATATAATTGGGTTGGAGGGTAATGCAGAAACATTGGTGGGTGCTCGCAACAACAGAAGTTACTTGCTAGGACTAATAGCTCGGATTCCTCCTTTCAGACTGCTCTGACTCCTGAAAAGAAAACCGAGGTTGAAATTGAAAAAAAGCAGATGCACCTTAATTATTTTGTGAAGGAAGAAAGGAAGCGTATGTCTACCATGCCCTTATCCAGTACCCGCGCAAAAACTCCTCAATCAGGTATGATGGACCAAATTAAAGATAATGAAGGCCTATCTACATTGATTAATATGGGCTCTGGTTACGCGCAAATATGCCTGGGAGATGTGTCCATTAATTCCGCTAGGAAATTAAATGCTCAAAAGAACTACATAATTGTAAGTGGATCAGGAAAAATTTCAGAACTTAGTTCTGAAGCTATACCACCATAGATGGTGCAAACACCTCGAGGGGATACTTCGCAGCAACTCCCCCCTTCTTTAACCGGTATCGAGAAAGCATCCCCCACAAGTGGATTAAAAATCACAGGCATAGACAAGGGTAACATTATCGATGGTCCAAATGTTGATACCAAAGGGACTACTACAATGAATGGCTCTGGGAAATAAAGGAAATTCGAAGGAAGTAATCAGCCTGTACTAAATCCTATTGGTGGAATATGTAAGGATCTGCAGACAAGTAGATCTTGCGTAACCACGACTAATATGACAATACATGGTCTATTTATCCCAAAGAAAGTTTCCCAAGATCAAGTTATTGTTGATTCAATCGAATGATTGTTGACCAATCAATTCAATTACAAAGTAATGCTTGCAAAGCAAATAAGGAACCGTGCATTGTGACTACTGAAAAACTAGAATTTAACACCCTCTCTATTTTTAATTTAAAAACGTGCTATTATTCTAGATCTATAATCAAGAGAACCATGATCTTGTAAGACCACTATGTAGACATGATTCGCGTCACATATGGGCAATCCTTAGACAATCTAAACCCACTATGAATAAATTGACTTCTAACATAATTCCAGCTGAAGAGTGGGAATTGTACATAACTAAAAAATATTGCATATTCATTGCTCTTTGACAATTGCACCTTTGAAATTAACTTAGGTAGGGATGACAATAGAATTAATTGGTCAGTACAAGATATTGAATGGGCAATTGGCCAGCTAAATCATTCAAAATCTGCAGGGCCTGATGGTATCCCTCCATGCACCTATAAGGTGAACCCTCCACTATGGGCGATTATACTAAAACAAAAATGTGACATTATTGCTACGTCAAAAATACCGCACTCCTGGTTGAACTCTATTATAGTGCCCATCTTTAATAAGGGTGATCCATTTAAGCCAGAAAATTATCGTCCAATCTCCCTCATGGACACTGCTGCCAATATTTTCACGATTTTACTTCTGTTTCAGTTAGAGACATTTATATCATCATCTCATAATATCTACTCTAAATACCAAACCGGATTCCGAAAAGGGATTGGTACAGCAATGAATGCCACCACTGTAGCACATTTACGAGCAGGTTCAAAAATCAAAGGTACAGGATCAGTGTACATAGCTGGTATCATATATGACAAATGCATTTGACTGTGTCATTCGTAATATCCTTTGGAGGAAAATGTCTGATCTTGGTATTCCTTGATGGATGATATACTGGGTGATCCAACTCCACATCGAAAACTCATAACCGGTCAGACTGACAACTGAAGGTGCTCTAACTAAATCTGTGCCAACATTCCTCGGGGTAAAGCAAGGATGCAATCTAGCGCTATTGCTTTTTAATTTGTACCTAACTGGTGTAGATACACTGTGGCTGGACCCCAGGGTGTTCGCAGCAAGATGTGGTCAGCTAAGGCTATATTGGATGGCCTTCGCTGACGACATCATTTTATTGGACTCGACACCTTCAGGTCTCCAAGTTAAACTGGAACTGTTCAAAATATTTGCGTATGAACATAATTTGAGACCCAATCCTATAAAAACTGTTATGATGACTTTTGGTACCTCGAATAAAATTAAGCGATATAATTGGAAACTAAATGAAATTTTCATACTTCCTCTAGATCAGATGACATATCTTGGGGTACACTGTTTCAATATTTGCACCAGTAGTTTTATGGCTCAAAAGGCTAAAGTTAAAAACTAGGCCCCTTTTGAGCCAAAGGAAATTTATTTTTGCTAAGTATTGCAACTTTTCTATGCAACAGCTGCTTTTGTTCCTAAATCTAAAGGTTGAGCCGCTAATATTGTATGTGCTTGATATTTGCCTGTATGATTTGGATAAAGAGCTTGATGTGATGCAGGGTTGTTTGTTGAAATCTGCATTACAGCTTTCCCTTGCTATTCCAAATTGCATAATAAGACATGAATTTGCTTTAATATCACTTTCATGTAGAACAAAATGGCGAGATCTAACAAATTATGCAATGATATTAGACCCCATGAAGAACTCCCTAGATCAGGATTATAATGTGATTTTAAATCGGGATCCAAAAGGCAGTTTAATAAAAGAATGAACAGGGTGCTCACCGATTTGCAGTTAAATCCAGAGGATCTACACCAATGACCCATGTATGTTAAGAAACAACTATTTGAATTAGATTGGAGACGTATGTTGGATGCTATGAAATGTTATTCCACATACACTAAGTATGCAATATTCACACAGAAGAGGGTCCTTCGTGGGACCTACATAGCAATGTTCCCCTGTCGTAATGCACGTACATTATATATGCATTTTAGATTGGGTGTACTGCTCCTGAGAAAAAGACTGCATTTTACTTCAAAACGCTGGCCTGATTCAACGTTAGGTCTGTAGCACTGCGAGCTGAGAGCTCTTGCTACCACAGTTCCTGCTTCCTGGAGGAGGCGGGACGTTGCAGCCTCACGTGACCAATCACGTGATAATCATCGGGCTTTTTATTCAGACCTAAACCGCCCGAGCGGCGTGTACTGCTCCTGAGAAAAAGACTGCATTTTACTTCAAAATGCTTGTCTGATTCAACGTTAGGTCTGTAGCACTGCGAGCTGAGAGCTCTTGCTACCACAGTTCCTGCTTCCTGGAGGAGGCGGGACGTTGCAGCCTCACGTGACCAATCACGTGATAATCATCGGGCTTTTTATTCAGACATAAACCACCCTTGCGGCGTAAAGCCCGGTGGAGACAAGCCCGCTGGCTGTTGTGCGGCTGTTTGGTGCTGAGGCGCCCAAATTGATGCGCAGAGTATACACTGTTCACCTTGTTGGCCCGGAGAGGTGGAGACCTAACGCTTGACCACATCAGCGGGACCCCTGTTATACACCAGCTCTAATGAAATGGCAACATACTCATAGGAACCCACGTGGAGATAAGGGAGCACCGACGATTGCTGTGTGGTTGGAGGCTCTATTTTTATTTTCAGACTAACCAAAACTTCCTTGAAAGACTCACCTGCTCCAATTCGCATAAGTCTCTCAGCTGATCATCCATCAGCAGACATCAGTTGAAGTGAGCGGGCCAGTGTTCATTGGTTGCCATCTCCCCACGTGAGCAGGTTCACGTGACTACCCGGAGACAAGTCTCCCGAACATCGGCACAAAACCGCAGCAGTGAAATCCCTGCGGAAGCCGGACGAAAAGCTAGGTAAGATACCAAGTTTATCTAATGCTGGTGTAAGTATAGTGTCTGACTAAGCTTAATTTCAACTTGACCAAGATGGATAATGTAAAACCTCGTACTAGACTCCAAGAGAAATTGGAAGAAACATTAGCGATGAATGAAAAAGACAGAGCTCAAAAAAGTACTAAACCTCAAATAAACACGCATATAGAGGAAAAATCAAGACCAACTAAAACTAATGCAAATATCGCACTGAAACACGACAAAAAAAACACCATTAGCGAGGTAACACAAAAAAACTTGCTTAAGAGCTCCGAAGCACATGGTCCAATCAGGACCTCTACAGATCTGGTTTACCCTTTATCAGTTGAAATTATAAATTGACAGACCCCATCAGATGCATTTATAGCTCAAGTCAAAGAGACACCAAAACAAGGAGAAGCGGAGTCCAAATCCTTACAGAAAACAAGAGCAAATGATTCATGCGTTACTCCATCCTTAAAAGAGAGAGCATCGATTGCAAAACAACAGTGGCAGACAACATATCGTCCCACTCATTCCCTATGTGATAAGAATCCACAGGCTCTCCCTCTCAGGATTGCTCGATTGTCACTGGATATAACAGAAATAGATGCTCTAATGGACTGTCAAGAAAAAAGACAAGAGGTATTCAACGGGAAAGGTTTAACTAACCAAATAAATACCTCTACGCCAAATAACTACAAAGACAGTAAAGCACCAGCACCAGTAAAACCATGTGAGAACGAAGCAAATAGTTACGTGAAAAACCTTAAATCTGAGATTGAGGAATCTATATCGGCAAGCATGCACTCAGACCGCTCAAAAGATTTGGTGGAGTCTCCAATGAGAATACCGACCACAATGTTAGACTTGCAAAATACTCTTATTGCAGTCCTATCAAATGCAATGATCCCATTCTTGAAAATACAGGAGGCAATGGTCGATGCCACAAAAGACCAAGCAACGCTACTAGCGATGATCATGACTAAACAATCCCTCTTTGAATCCCTAACAATTAGCTTACAAGAAAGAATGAAATATGAGGCAGAAACGTCTAGGACCTGGCAAGCACGTTTAGCGGACATGGCAAGAGCGGAACGCATCGAAAAGCAGACCCTAATGGAAACAGTCTCAAATATAACAAAGAAATTAATAGATGAAAAGGCGAAAAAAAAGTCACAAATAACACATCTGCCCAAAGTACTAACACAAGAAACACAAACTGAAGGAAAAGACTGCCCAAATAAAAATCACATCGATCAGACAACACAGTATGAGATCCAACCATTAATGATGGAATCAAATTCCCAGTTAAATCCAATCATAATTGATAATATTGAACCTCCAATGTGCACACCTTTTGACATATTCGACCTTACAAAACGCAAACCAATAGGACAAGACAACTTGATTAGACAAAATCACAAAAAATTGACAACCAAATCACAAACGGGATCCCGTGCATTTTTGAGAAACATGCAAAGGGTACAAAAAGCAACAAATGACAAATTATCACAATCCAAGCAAACCAGGGCAATGAAACATATAGAGCTTGCAGCTTCAAATTTGGCACTGGCTAAAACAAGCAGTTCCAAACCAGTTATCCAACTAGACAAACAAAAATCAAAGGAACATTGGATGATCTGCTAAGTGAAATAAACCTTCACAACAATAAGCAGACATCAAGCCAGGGCACCGATATAAACGGAGACGACAAAAATTTGAAATCAAATACAGTATCGGCAAAAGAGCCATCAATAATCGGGGATTCAACAGAAGATATTTCATCTGTCACCAATGATCAAAATGAAGAGTTGATTGTTATCGATGAATATAATGATTCAACATTGTCTTCGACGACATACTCCCAGGAATTGACAGATCAAGGAGGAAATGAATCCCTTAATTATTCAGCGGTTTCAAGTGATGAAACACTGTCATCTACAGAAACGCAACAGAAGCAAAAAAATGATGATAAGCAGAGTACCACCCGAGATTCTATTATTATGAGACCTAAGTTTCAGAACCCTTTGTGTACCACGTATGCCTACAGAGTGGCTTTGTTTCAACTATCGCCACATCCAGAAGACTTGGTGACATTAAACAGATCTAACATTCTTCGACTGTTGAAAGCAATTCCGCAACTCGGAGATATTAAAACGAATGACATCGAAGTAATTATCTTTCCGAATAAGAAATTTATGGAGGAAGCCCACATTGACTTCTATTCAGAAGAAACCATGCACCGTGTCTTAGCATCAAACAAGCTACTCAAAAATCTTGGATTCAAGGTAGAAGAAATATACGTATCCAGATCGATGGCTAGTAAAAAATCTACGAATATTACACTTCTTGATCAAAGGCTGAAAAATGACAAAAGAACAAGCCAATCCAAGGGAACACCAAAACAAACAACTCGATTACTCCAACACGTGTAAATAGAGTGGATGAAGTCAATAACTCCAGACAACCAAGGAAAACATATTTATAACAATCAAAGGACAAAGTAAGTGACACACAGAAAATATCACTAATGTCATGGAATACAAGGGGATATAAACATCTCTTGAAAAATCAATCCACAATGTTAGCAAAAGCGGAAATAATCTGTTTACAGGAGACCTGGCTAACTGAGGAGATCCTGTGCGAGGGATATATAACCTGGTTGAATCCCGCAATACCGTCGAAAACAGGCAGAGCGGCTTCAGGAATGTTAATTCTTATGCAAATCAATGTGACATGGTCTATAACTGCAAGAAGGAACATTAATCCCTGGTGTCAATATATTACCATTAGCATGCCAGCATATAATCTAGAACAAAATAGAAAGCTAACGACATGCAGAATGGAACACAGAAGTATTTCAATTTTTAACATCTATTGGAATCCTATTGCAATCAACGACAACATTTTCATCGATGCCGTATTTGAAGAAATCGATTCCATCATACAAGCTAATAATCGAAATGAATTTATTATAGCTGGCGACTTCAACATGCATCTCTTTGACAAAGAGGGTAATAAATACTTGTCACACGAAATGTCATCCCGGACAAGGAAATGGATGAAAGAGTTAAGAATTCGCAATATTTCCTTAACTAAACAATCAACGAATGCAAATGGGACACTTTGTCCGACTTGGACAGGAAAAACCTCCACTTCAGTAATTGATTATATATTTGCTTCTGACACCTTACAGCATTCTGTTACTGGAACTAATAACTTCCCTAATGAAGAAAGCGACCATCATCAAATTTCAATTTCATGGCTTGTATACAAAACTAGAAATGAGCACATAAATTTACCCGATTTAGAATTATCTAATGGGCTGAATAAACTAAGAATAAGAAACCATCAAGCCAGCGAAATACTTTCAACTTTTCAACTGGCCCCCCAGAAAGAACACGAAAAACTGGACTATCAATGGATTTTAGAAAAATATACATGTCCACAAACAAAAACAAAGAGTGCTCCCAAAACCTCACATTGCCATCAGTATAATCAAAGAATCAAACAAGAAAAGCAAGAACATCAAAAGAGAATAAGGCATTTGAAATTAAAGAACGACTTAGACCTTAAAAAACAGATACACAAGGAAAAACAAAGATATTCTAATTTTTTTTAAAGTAACAAGGCAATGATGAAACAACACGATGCAGAAACAATTTTGAAGGCCCTACAAAATAAAAACACAAGAAACTTGTGGTCAATGATGACTGATAAATCCAAACAACAAACTTTAATACAAGAAGTTGAGTCCCATGTTTGGATAAACCATTATCAAGAAGTTTACAACAGCAAAACATCCATTTTGACAACGACCGGAGTAAACGAAGTGTGTACCTGGAAATTTGATTGGAACATTGAGGACATAACAAACAAGATTAAAGCCTTGAATTCATCACGAGCCCCTGGCCCGGACGGGCTTTCAAATGCAGTCCTCAAAGCGACACCAGAAATATGGGCCAAATATTTCTTTCATTTACTCAAACGTATAGCAAAAAGAAAAGAAATTCCCCACACTTGGACAGTCGCAATTCTGATCCCAATTTACAAATCAGGAGACCGAAAGACGCCAGGCAACTATAGACCCATAGCCTTGCTAGACCCATTGGGAAAATTATTTGCAAGCTACCTTCAAAAACAACTGAACATCTGGGCAGCAAAGAACGGAAAACAGGCGAAAAGGCAAACTGGCTTTGTGACAAAAATTGGAACAAATGTAAACCTACTGTTACTGAATATGATAAAAGTAGAAGCAAGCATCAAAAACCAACAAGTATATGCTTTGTTCATAGACTTGAAAATGGCATTCGATTCAGTAAACAGACAGAAACTCTGAGGTAAATTAACAGCATGGGGTTGTCCCACTTACATCTTAAACCCAATCATTCAACTATATTCAAATACCTCCATTCGAGTTCGACTCACAAATGCTGGAATGGTCACACAATCAATTCCCACCTGGAATGGGTTGAAGCAAGGCTGTCCGTTAGCTGCGTGTTTATACAATCTGTATACCAACGACTTTGAGAAGCAGATTGAAAACACGAAAGCAAATCCCCCAAGAATTAACAACGAAACGATTCATGCACTAATCTATGCTGATGATATTATTATACTGGATAAAACGATATCCGGACTACAAGAATCTTTGAACAAAACCAAAGATGACATGTATATAAATGATCTCCAAATCAATACGTGTAAAACAAAGATCATGAAACTCATCTGTCAGAAGCAGAAAAATCAATATCCTATAAAAATCTTGCATGATAATAAAGAAATTATGATCACAAAGACAATCAAATATCTGGGTGCTCTCATAAATCCTTCTAATAATGAAAAAGAATGGTACGAAAACATTGAAGAAAAGACCAGATCCTTGGCTAGGCAAGGTAGATTCTTTCATCAGAAGTATGGTACATACTCAGTGAAGGCCACAATGCAATTATACAGGCAAAAGGTAGTTCCAATCATAACCTATGGCAGTGAATCCTTAATCAATGGGAAGGTTATTAACTGGTCTGTCCTAGAAGGTCTATATTGGCGACAAATGTTAGCCCTCCCCAAATCGTTTCCTATTGCTAGGATCCGTTTGGAATTGGGCTTACAATCGATAGAATCTACAGTCACATGGAAACAGATGGACCTTTATAGAAAAGTCATTTCGGATGATCAGATACCATCACTGGAAATATTAAAAAGAAAAGAACAAACATTTCAAACGACAGCTCTTTTGAAATGGATTACAACAATAAAGAGAAAAATGCAAGCTGAAGAAATTACCGAAGAACTGTTGGTAAAGAGACCCCAGCATGCGAAAAGAAAATTAAAAACGAATGACTGGATAAAAACAATAGACAAACAAAAAAACTACAAACGGTTCCTTAAATGTGACACAGAAGTAAGAGCCTTAAACGAACTACCAGAATATTTAATGCAATTCCCTGATAGGATGATTCGTGACTTATTTTTAAGATTTCACCTGAATATACTCCCAACTAGGGACTACTTAGCTACATTTGATAAAACTGGTTCTACTTCCGCGGACTGCAGATTTTGTAAAGAACTCCAAACACCAGAAACACTATTCCATTTAATCATGGTGTGAGAGAACTATTCAGAACCTTTTTTGGTATTTCCAATAAAGAGATGACGACAGAAGAAAGATGGGCGAATCTGCTAAGAGGAAATGATCAGTGGCTAATAATTACAATAATTAAATTCTGGACTGAGATCATAAAATGAGTCGAAATGAATGGAGCAAATGATTTATTTTTTTTTTAACTATAGAATTGAAAAAGAATGTAATGTAAAGTTTGTAAAAATCAAACCGAGGGAACGTACTAAACATTGGGTTAATCCTTCGCATGATAGAAATGATCGCTCATGTCGTTTTACTGGGTGTGTGGAAATGAAAGAAACGCTTAAACATCTTGTACTTGAATGTCGACATTTCAGGGCAGCTAGAACGACTCACTTGATGAAATTTGTAAATATTGATTTTGCTGATGCATTTGAATTCTTATGGAACAGGCTGATGGTGGGAACGCATAACCCTCTGATTTTTGCATTGGTACGTTTTCTGAAGTTAAATGATGAGAAATTGGAAATATACAATTTAGATTAAGAATATACATTATTAGAAAGAAAAGTGGATTTACGCTGATGCTTGTTCATAGTATTTGGATGAAATAAGGATTTTTTGGTGCTGAAGCTTGTCAATAGTATTTGGATGAAATAATGATTTTAATGTAAGAGTTTTTTAACGATGTTGTAGGACTAAATGTATATTTTAATTGTAAATGATCGATGTGAACATTTTTTGTAAAGGTTTTTTTTAAACCAAATACAATAAAAGACAAAAAAAATGTCTGAGCATCTGAGATTTGCACCCAACACCTTATTCACAAAACCTAAACCTGGAACACATCTTGAGATGTTTGGAGTGTCTGAGATTCCCTTGACATTTGCATATGCACACAAGCATCTCCTGTGTGCTGTTTTGGGATTTGTGAATCGGGGATTAAAGGGTAGATTACATATGCTCAAAACATCTACCGATTTGCTCAAGTTCAGATTTTTGTGACAAGCTCAATATTTTGAAAGGAATTAAAGTAGTAGCTGAGTGAAAATACTGAAAAAGTGAGCATTGAAGTTGGTAAACTACTTAACACACTCATGTGGTAGAGAAGAGCCAGTGGGACCAAAATCTGCGCATTGGATGCAGTGGCTCATTTCCAAGGGCCGGCCAACCAACCTAGCGCATGTTTATAATATAAATTGCCAGATTCTATATGATCTAAATAGGCACATAAAACGGCCAAAGCCTTCTGGTCATAGGTCTCTCACAGGCCACACCTTATGGCATACTGTGCTGGTATGTGTAGTTGTTTCTCTTGCACAAAGACATTCTTTACAATGTATGTGTTTAGTACTGTTTGCAATGACAATCTGGGTGATGTTGCTGCAGTTTGGCTAACTGACACTCGGGGAACGCTGAGGTGTTGCAAAGAAGGTAAACAGGACAAGTACATTTTTGTTTTCTGAACTTATACAGGTATTTCGTAGGGGGGTAGTGAGTGTGGCTTTCCATTATCGCTCAATGCACTGTATTAATGCTCCTGCTGGGGCTGGAAACATGGACACTTTTTCAATAGGGGTGTCAAAGATCTCTTACTCTTACAATAAAGGGGAGTATATACTGAATGTGCCAGCCATCAAAAACGCGATTGTATTCATCAAAATACATGCTAATCGATTTGTCATCAGCAGACAAACCTGGAAGGTAGGGGGTATGAAAAACATTCCCGTTTACTGTAGAAATAGTGCCAGGGTCAATAGTCCCTTTTAGAGCAGCACAATTGCCAAACCTATTGCATCTTCCATTACTTTAGGTTCCCCTCTATGGTTGTCCTTACCAGAAGAATTGCCTGGGAGGTTGTAAGGTAACTCTCATCCTAGGATTTAGATGATTATGGGGTTCGTTGGTTTCTAAACCCCTTATGACCTTCCAGTCTGACAGAATGAAATGGGGTTGACCGGTCTCTGTTTCCCGGGTTGATGTCATGCTGTTGGGAAAGATGCTGTTTGTCAAATCTTTTATGAGGGTATCAATCATGAGGCTAAAGATTACATGATCAAGCACTCTACTCATGTGGGTTCCCCAGTTTGCATCAACTGGGCAGCATCCCACACCTGACACCAAATGTGAGGGTGTAGGACAGACTCTGACACAAGGGTATCATGGTGGTTGGTAAAGACTTTTATTTGACAATGAAAAATGGGGATTGGAGAAAAGTCTTAACGCTAAGAGGGGGTTCCCTGCCTCAACAAAACAAACTAGTGTCTGTGTCAGAATGCCCAAAGTAAAGTTCTTCATTCTATGGTCAAATCCTAACCTGACCCACACACGCTAAACTCAACATAAAGCAAAAAGGAAATTGTCTCAGCTGGCCACTCACATACCTTTTTCAGAGTCCCAACACAAGGTTCAAAATAAAAGGTGCAGAAAACAAAGTTCCACAAGTCTCAGGAGGTGATTCCCTTCCCCTGAGTCTCTTCAGGTTTCACTCTCAGGGCGTATGGTACTTCCCTTGACCTTTCGTAGGCTTTCAAAATTCACATTTCCAAGAGATATGGCACTTCCCTTGACATTTCACAATGTCACTTGCTGTGGGTCCCAGACAATGGCCTATATTTTGTTTCACTTCACTTGGCCCCCGTCTTGGCCAAGTACTGCCATGAGGAAGATAATTGGGGTCACATTATGCTTGTGGGTTTGAGACCCATATCACAGTTCCTTTAGTGATTCTTTCTCACAGACCTGGCTCACTACCCTGCCACGTACTGCGACTATGAAGATGACTGTCAAGGGTAATCTTCATTTAGTGTGGGTCCCAGACCCGACTTCCTTGGTTTCTTTCTTAGGGGTTCAGGAACGTTACTTTGCTTCCCAGAGTTTCCCTCCTTCTCCCCTGTATCTTTAGGGTCTCTCCCATTAGTCTTTGGTCATTCTCCGGGTCATTCTGCTTTGGTTTTGGGCTTCTGCCGTCTTTTCCCCTTCTCACAGTTTCTCTGCTTCAGTCTACTACTACTGCTTCTCTACTCCGGACTGCTCCTGGGAAGGCTAGACTCTTTACCAAGACAATTTGAGAGAGATTCTACTGGGCTTCCCCCAGTCCTCAGCACTTCACTAGCATGCACATGCCCCCCCCCCCTCTCTGGCAAGGCCCCTGGTCCACAGCTCCTTCTCCTGCAGTATAAACTTCTCAGCTCCTTGCTCCTCCAGGGAGGGCTTGACAACACCTCCTGGTTTCCCTATTCTATTTTAACTACTGTTGGGCCAATAGGAAACCAGCAAACACTAGACCACTCACTGCATTTTCCATAGGTTAACTCTATGCCTCCGCACCTCTCCCTTGTCACAGTACTATCTTGCAAATCCCTTGTGGGTCAATGGCCTTCTTCGTCACAGTACTGGGAAAGGGATCTTCACTTAGGAAACTCCTATTCTTCCTTTCCACAGTACTTTCAGGGGGAATGGTCGAGCGACAATAACTCGTAACCCTATTAGGGAAGGGGTTAGGATTGTCGGAAGGGGGTCTAGTGTCATGTGAGTTATGGGGATACCATGTTCTCTCCAAATGAATCCCCAACATCATAAGAAGTGGGCCCCCCTTTTAGAGAAGTGACAATGCCTTGCACTTCGTCACACCTCCTCACCAGATTCCATTGGTGCTTACTGATTGAGATGGTAGTTACTCAATTGTGGTGGTGCACAACTCTCCCACTTAAGCATGTCAACTCTTTTCTTTGGAAGATAATTCCAGAAGTCTGCCTTGAATTCCTGACTGACTCCGTGGCAGATGTAATGCCAAGAGTATTTTGTCCCCAATGAAGAATTTACTTTGTGGGATTTCTGCTAGAAAATGTCAGAGCACTCTTTCTAATTTTGCCATCTACTCATTAAAGCGCCTCTTGAATCAACGTAGCTCGACCAGCCCAACCACAATTAGCACCATCCTATTTGGGCTGATCTGGGCTTCTTCAATTGGGAAATAATATGGTTAGTCTTTAGTGAATCATGAAAAGTTTCTTGCAAGGTGGAAATGTTGATGTAAAGGAGTGGTGATAGTGCTTTCCCAGTGATGGCTATCACAATGAAGAAAGGACAGTGTAACCTTCATAGGAAATATCTGTTTATTTGCTGTAAATGTTTAAGTCAGTTCTTCATGGGTGATTGTCCTGAAATGTGTCCCTTTGGTGGGGATGGGCAGGATATTGGAAGTGTGCTTGTAACCATCAGTGTGGTATCTATTATGTCTGGGAAGAACTAATTGTTGGCAATTCACTTTCCTGTGTGTTAGGGAACCATTGTTTCTGCTTTGTTTGAATACCTTGCACATAGCCCTGCTTTCCTTTGGCACCCTAGCATTGGTTAATCAAGAGTAGAAGACGTTGGCCCTGGACATACATTTTCTACATCATGAACAGGGGCTTGTCAGAGTGATGTGTTCATCTTGTAGTTGTGAATTCTGTCAGATTTTTTCTTGCTTGTGGATGAGTGCTTGCTGTTAGGGAGTCCTTGCAAACACTTTGGTGCAGATAGCCTAGGTTGTCTGCACCATGGTGTCAGTGGTGTCTGTGCATCGACTATGTACATCAGGGTCCTATAATCTTTTGAACCTCCTCCACTTGATCTGTGTCAATCTTTCCCTTCCTAATTTGTATCCCATGGCTATATCATTAACATCCAATACTTCTACTGGTATCTATCTTGGTGTATCCTATTACTGTATCCAATTGTTGTATAACACTGTGTTACTTCCCAGCGAGATACACACCTAATAAAACCCAGCACATATAGATTTACAAATTTGTGTTGAAGTAATGAATTTGGTACTGACTCATTGGTGTCAATAGTCAAAGCCCAGGAAGATAATGTCATCCAGCAGAGAATTCAATATGAAGTTCTTGAATGCTCAGTGCGTAGGAGAAGTGTCGACACACTAGATGGGTAAGACAACATGGTCTGTCCAATCCAATGGCAGTCAAGGTAAGCAATGGATGTTTTTGAATGCAAAGTGAACCACGTATAAACTGTTCTATTTATTGTGGGCAGGTCCAGTGGATAGTTGTTTAATGCCCATAGGGTCGGAAGATTAAAGAGTACTCTTGCAGTGGAACCACAACCCGACTCAGAGTGTTCACCTCTAGTTAAGAGACAACCCAATAGGAAGGGCACCATTTCTGATTATGCATTAAATAGTCAAATGCAAGGGCTATCTTAACTGGCACAATTTGAAAACAAAGAAATCTGGAGGACAATGAAAACAAAACCCAACAAATAACCACTCTTCTTCACTGACCCCCTTGCTAAATTCGAAGTGTTATCAAATAAAGTATGAGCTTGTTGTAACTCCTGTATAACATTTCAGAATAATATTCCACTATAGTTTGGCAGCACTGACAAAATAAATCAAATATTGCTTCACATTTACTTTTCCTATCTGTCTGGTCGCTGGTTTGAGGATGATAACCAGTGGAGAATTCCTTTATAATGAAGTATTTACAAAGCTCCCACAAAGCATGTAATGTACTAAGAGCCTCTATCAGCAATGAAATCCATGAAGACAGAATACAACAGGCAGAAACACATAAGCAAACTATGACAAGCGGGTTTTCAGAGGAGTAAATCAATCTCATCTTGGAGAAGGTATCCATGACAAATAAAATGACTGAACACCTGTCAAAGAGAGGCAACATCTCAACAAAATTCAATGCAATTGCATGCCATAGAGCGGACTCTAGTTCTAAGAACATCACAAATACTACCACGGGTTGATAGAAAGGCATTTGGCTTCATTTCTAGTTTGGTTGTATGGTAAACAGCATCAGTTAAGTGTTAGTAATTTTGTCACTGAAAGTTTGCCACCTCTTTTCTGCATGCCAAATTACACACTTTGAGTTAAACATGCATCCCCCCTTCCCCGTGAAGCAACTTAGAACCCTTAATTTCTGTGTCACTGGCTCATTCTTGCCACCATTGGCTGGATGCATGGCATTATCCAACCCCGCTTTCCTGGCTCCTCTCCCAGGTGTTGTCTGCCATGATGTGGTGCCACCACATTTCCTTCCTTTACCAACCCTGGGACTCGACACTGGATCAAGGCCAAGTATTGTGCCATAGTGGACATCCCCAATGTAGTCAGGGTACAGTAATGCACACACATGGACCTTGTCCCGCACAGAGCTATGCACTAGCTCTACAGGAACATGCAGCATTCCATCAACATGGAGTTGGTCTGTGATGTAAACTTGCTCTTTAGGCATGTGTGGGCCACATTTCTCAGAACCCACTATGACGCCATGAACCTGGCCCAGAACACGCCACCAAATACTGGGCATCACTATGTTGTTGCTATAGCCCTTCACACATGGCATGTTTCTTGTACATTGACACGCCCAAAGTAATCATCTAAAAGCTTCATCTGCAATGGGCCTTTCAGGCTCAGAAGGAATGCCCTTGTAAAATGTTCTTCAACACTAGTAGAGTGATCGTTGACCAAACTCTGCTGACAGGACCACTCATTCGGCTCTATTGGAGAAGGAGTGCACCCTATGTGGAATTAAATGAATTTCTGTGAAACATGACTAGCTCACCTCTGGTTTCCATATGTGAGCCTTCATATTTGAGAGCAACAGTTCACAATGTAAAATGTCCTCAAATGCATCACAATGGCACCCGCCTTGGAGGTGAACAATGGACATAAAATGGCATTACCTGAAGTCAGTTGTCAACACTTTTGGCACCATGCAATCATCGGAGAAACAGTGGCAATAGGTGGAATAACTGCACAGTGAGTACTCCATAGGCATTTCTTGGACAATGTTGCCTATGAAGGCAGCTCCCTGCACCATCATGGGATACCGTCATCGTACCATGGCAGAACACAAATTTCTACATTATCCTACTGCAATCAGGGACACAAAGGGAAGTATATTCCCACAATCAACCATGCACTACATGCAATATAAAGGTAGAACTACACAACAGTTCCCGCTTTAATTTAGGCATCTTGGCATGTGTTCTGAGTGTATTCTGGGACCATGTCGGGCATTATACAGATTCAGGGATTGAATTGGCCTAGTGGTCACGCTGGCCTGACTGATGTTTATGTCACATAGGAACAAGCACACTGAAGTACCCAGCACTTATAAGGTGGATGCACTGACAAGAATAGGGTGGACAAAATTAAGCCTCCAATAAAAGGTCACTGGGATTCCATGTGTCAGGGCCTGTTTCATACCAGATCACTGGCATATGCATCATACAGCCCCAACTCTAGGGGATCCCCTGAAACCATTGGATGTCAGATGCATCATTGATACACATAGGCCAGTAAAACCTTACACAATGTGTATGTTGCATGACCAAAACAATTCTAAATGCAACTGTAGGGTGCACTAGCAAGGTCAATAGTTAATAAGACTCCAGATTTAAAGGCAAGAATACCATGGGTGGTGCCCTTAATATGTAGTATGCGGTATTGATACACTTTGTAAATATGTAGTTGGGCGAACTCAGTCATTTCATCCGATGTGGCACCACCACACATTTGTTTCAATGTCAATGGCACACAGTCCAGGTATTATTCCTAGCACTCTGCATTGAAATCGTAAAGCAATTCCTACACGTCACAAAATGAATGGTGATCTGATGTCACGGGAATACCTCAGAGCCATGCACAGGGGAATTGTGATGCACAGCCAGTAGAAATTACCTGGAATCATACAATGGCACATTGGATCCCTCAATAAACTGACAAATTACACCATGCATGTTGCAGTGTCGTTACCGTAAACCACTTACTTGCCCTGCATCCTTACTAAACACGAGCTCCATCAGTCCTCCATAGACTGCAGAGCGAACTGATCTCCGTCATATTGCATGGGCAGTCCCACAGAGATGCATGCTTCACGAGTATTGCTCCATAAGCCAGGCCCAAGCATCAGAAGTACAAGAATGCTCATCTGAATCCTCCTCACTACCCCCCATGTGATGCTAGATACTCATGTGCCCTTGGTTGAGGACACCACTACAGAACCCAGTGAACCCCAGACAGAACTGATAACATGGTTCCGCTGTTGCACACACTACACTACTAAGCAGCATTTGGGATACTCAGGAACTGCTTCCAGTGCGTGCACAGGACTGGCGGTGCATGTATGTTCTGATCAGATGTGGGATGGATTAACTCACGTATGCTCTGCCCTGTGTCATCCCTGTGTACTGGTGGTACCAGAATCATCAAAATGGCAGCAAAAGCCCTATGCGCGCCAAAACTTTTCGCTCTACAAAGCACAAAAAGATGGCTGCCAAATCTACCATGCATGTGTCAGTGGTGAAACGGAGACCACACTCCTGAAACATATCACTGGACTTCACAATAAGTGAAAATGGATACTGCATGAAAAGCAGTGTTGGGTTAAAGAATTCCGAAATCTTGCATTTTAAATCTTTTCTTGGTTGCTGAAAATACAAAATGCTGGTACAAAACAACCACAAACATCCAATCTTCTTGCTGGGTGTCACATCTTACTGAATTCAAGAAATCATTGTGAAATTGCAATATTCTGGAAAGCTGAATTGGTCATCAAGACACCCACAGCACAAGTGTGCCTGCCTGTGAAATCTGTCAAAATATGGGTGCAGTATCAGCAGCCGCCTGTATGACAGCTGTCAGTAGTTTGCATCAGAAGTTTAAACTTGTGCAATTGAAATCAAATGTCTGGAAACTAAGTGACCTGTTATCAAGAGGAACCTAGGTTGTAACTATTTAATTTCCATGGTTTAGAAGCTGAAATAAGAGTGGTAACTGCTTGTTTGAAAATTGCAAGTTTTGTTTTAAACCAACAAGAATGTAATAAAATGACATTGAATTTAAGCTGAACTCAAAGCCACCAAACCAGTTTCACAGCTTCCCCCAACAAAAGACACCTCCCTTCTGCTTCCCACCAAGGCCAGGAAATCACACCTTTCTGAGAATTAGATCAGGGGAGGAGATATTGGGCTGCAGCAGAAGGGGACAATGGACTTTCTCAGGCTGAAAGGATATGCAGATTGTGAAGTGTCAAAAATGGCCTCTCCCAGAAGGAAGAGGGCAGATTGCTTCAGACCTGCCAGGAGGAAAAGGAGGCGGGGACAGACAACCATTTGTGTATTCACAAGCACAGAAAGCATATTTTTAAAAAGACTGATACATGACTGTGCAAATTTGTAAAAAATTATAGAACAGCATTGTTAATGTGATTTTTGGGTGCACATTTTAAGAGATGCCAGAACTCTGTGCGATGTTCTGGGAAGGCACAGTGAAAATTCTGGTTTTGCAACAAATGTATTTATGTCAGAAGCATGAAACTTCACACGCTTATGCCCATATACAATGTGCACATGTGTACACATTTTTGGACAAACTAGATATTGTGTCCCGGACAAAAAGTGCGAAATCCTGTCAAATCCAGACCTAAGATCCTACAGCGATGGGGCTTGGAAGAGTATTTGCTCCACAAAATATGTGATCTATGTATGTTATTGTTATAAAGATTGAACACATGTAAATATGTATTATACTAAAAGTAGATTTCGTGTTCAGAAGCCAAGGGGAGGATTCTCTGACTCAAACTCACATCATCATGGAGACACCCTGTTTTCTCCTCCAATCAAGGGAGGGGAGATTCTAACCTATAGCCAGCCTAGGGGGCGCACTTATGATAATCCAGCATACACACCCCTTTACCAAATGCATAAATAGAGACAGCTGAGGACTTAGAAACACACACAGATTTACCCACTAACTGATTCCTGGCAAAGCACCCTGAAGGAGATTCATCCATATTCCTTGCCCCAGACTCCCGAAACTTGGCAAAGCAGAAAGGCCCATTCTATAGCTGAACCATTCTCAGCTTGGCCTTAAAATTCCAGAAACCAGAATTTACCTGAGACATCAAAGGGGAGCATCAAAGAAAACAGCCGGGCTGTGCTGTAACTGCTTGCCTGCCAAATAATCATTTACAGAACCAGGACCGATTAAACCCAATCCTGTGCCGTGCTGTGCTGTGCTGTGACCAGAGAGCCATTGCAGATCCAGTGCCCAACAGCCTGTCCAGTCCGGTGTGCCCAGCAGAATTCCTGTCCAGAAATCTTGACTGACCAGAATTCCTGACGGTTCTGTTCAAACATATATAGTGAGTATCTATAGTATAGGACTGTCACTAGCCTATGTACTGTCCATAGTAATCCCTATCTCAAATCCATCCTATCTTGTCTTCAGAACTGCATGGTTAGAAATATTTTTGAATTGCCTGACTCTTTATCTTATCCCTACTATCTTCCTTCTGTACTAGTAGTGTTAAACCGATCTTTTCGCTGATATATTTCATCTGAAGAAGGCAACCTCGGCGGGCAGAAACCTGATCCAGATGTGTCCTGGTCTAGTGGTCCCATGCAGTATTTGCTTCTTCATAGTCTAACCCTAGTGTAAAGAAATCCTGTTTGTCTTTTAAAAGCGCATCCCTGTTTTTCTCATTGTTGAACCTATCTCAGAAAAACGACCTCAACAAAAATGTCCATAACTTCTCTCAAATCCATATAGCTTTTCCGCAATCACGATTACCGCACACGGAAAAGTTTGCCACAAATTTTCGTTTTGGCAAAATATTACATGTGTAATATAGATTTTCATTGCACCTGACCTCGAATTTAAGTTTTAACATTGCTTATTAGTATCAAATTATTATCAAATCATTGCTAGTGTTTGTCTGCAACCGTATAAACTGGCTCCCATTAGAATTTAAACAATTTCAGTGATACATTGCTATTGATTTGAACACACAGCCACAAAAGTAGTATTGCTGTGCCGCATTGTTTTTGCTCCTTATTACTCCTTGTGATTAAAGAGATTGCTTAGTGTTACCTCACCCCATTGGTGATTATTGTATACCCATTAAACATAGTGTGATTATATTGTGAATATATAAATAAATATTTTAACTTTGCAAACCAGCCGGATTCCTGGTTCACTGTGATCGGGGGGTGGGGGGAGTTCCAAGGGAGGGGCGGGGTATAAGTGGTACATCGTTCAGAATAAAAGAACTTTTAGACACAAAAAAATAAATAAGGATTTCAGTTGTGCATTACACGCTAGGTGTTGACTTAGGTGAAGTGCCGGATTGAAATCATTTACACAGAGTAGGTTTGCCTCATTGTAATCATGTGCTATGTTGCATAACATTGTCATCCGGTACAATGTGGCCATGCCTGATAAGACCTATGATGATGTAGACTATCGATGGAGTCCATGAACATCATAGACAGCCTACAGGCTCTCCTTCATAAAATGAAAATATGGATGGGCTTGTGCATTGGGAAAATATCATCAATTTCTTCCGATTGAGGTGAAATGTAAGAGCAAGTAAGAAACGGTCCCACCTCCCCTACGTTTTACGCCATGTAAGTGCACCTAGTTTAATGGTTACTCTAACTGTGCACTGTACCAACATTTCTAAACTGGGGAACGTTGAGAATATTGCTATTGCCCTTTTGAGTGGATAATATTTCAAATAAACTCAAGTTCATGAATCAAGTCCTCTGCATCTGAATCTGTTGCACCCTGCTCTTAGGCAAATTGGGCACCTTGCCTTGCATGTTACCATGCTGCCAGTATCCTACGATGTCCCCCCTCAGCAAGTTAGCTTCCGACAAATTCTTTGGCAAGGCCACCAGTGACTGCTGGACTCCACCCAAGATGATCCCCAATGAGGAACATGTATCCACTAATTCCTGCCCATTGTCCCCTCCATGCCAGTGGCTGCCTACAAGGCTTACAGTCTCTCCATGGTGTCTCAAAAGGCATAGTTAGCAGTTTGTAGAGAAGGTGTCAAGGGGCTAGTTGATCTCTGCTTCTGTGTTGAAACCAATCCATGAGTCCCTGGAGAAGGTGGAGAGAGCACCCTACCTGGCCTGGGTTGACTATGCTCCACATGACCGGTGCTCCTTGCCACCACCACCAGATTGTCTCCGGTTCCAAGGTGCTGGGTGCCATGTTGGGTCACTGGCGCAATTTCCATTCTGTTGATGGTGTTGGCAGTGTCTTGGTCATTGTAACCAGCCATCTAAAGTAGTTTGCTAGTTAGTAGATGGCTAGGGAAAGGTGGTGGGTGATGTTGGAAGGATCGTGTCCCGTAAAGCACCTGTCAACAAGGCCAGGATCGCTTGCCCCATCCATGGAGCCTTTATGGCATCCAAAGCCCTCCCCACCATCACCGGTGTCCCCGGGGTCCAATGTTGGTGAGAAAGCAATGTCAGTATGTAAGGTACATGGAACAGTAAGAACATGTGATACTTGTACACCACTTAAGCCAGCATCACAATGACATGCGCGGCTAATTTCCACTTATTGGTACATTGCTAGAGTAACAGTGATAAATCAAAATAAAGGTGAACATGTTTGGGTCTTGCGCATGACAGACTTCACTGAATATGGACAGTGCAATGGCTTCATAAATTGTTCATATGTAATGACTGGGGGAATATAAGTAATGGGTGTTTGGCATTCATTTTTGCACAGATGAAGGACATGTACATCACAACCTCCTGATGTACTATGTTACCTGCCTTTAGTCCCCATTCTTGTGGCCAACATTTCTGCAGCAGATGTGCCCTTACTTTTGGCAATGAAATGGCATATCTGTTCATACCCCTTTGGTGTTTTACTGCCCTAGCCCTCCCGCTTAGCTGATGTGCCTTTGTCACTGCGGCCTGCAGTCGCTGTGTGCTCATGTAGTTGGGTGGTGTGCTGTCATGGTGTGCTGTCATGTGTTTGGTAGGCTTACATGTAAACCCAGTCATTCCAGCATGGGCCCCACTATATGCATGGTGGACTTTCCCTGCACATAGGGACATGTTGCTAAACGAATGATGACGTGCATGCTGCCAAACACAGCCAGTAAGGAGAAGGATTGTGCATGGGTCCGGCCAGCTGATGACCCCCTACTTACCCTTTACCCAGGGGTCCCAATATATCCCTACATGACATTTTGCATCCAGGCTACAGTCGTTGGTTGTAACACCAATCATTTTATATTCTTACCTCCCATGTGCCTCCGCAGGCAAGGCTGCAGATGATCGGTGGATCACCTTTTCCTTACCTCTGGCCATGTGTCCTCAACCAGACAGTTCGGTTAGCTGATGCTATAGTGTTGCGAGGGTTCTACGGTTCCCTCCACGGTCATGTGGGAACAACTCAGGAGAGCTTAGGCAAGTTTTTAACAAAAGTGCTATAGCAAGCAAGGAGGGTATGTGATGGACAGGCACACACATCTGTAAGTCAATGGCACAAGGACACATTGGAGGACACCCTTATGGAGGTTACACAGACAGAGTTCTCATTACTTCAATCACAGATTATTAAAGCATGTATAAAAATATGCAAAGTGTGCATGTGCACATATGGGGTTTCACGTGCGTGCCTTCTTCATGGCACTTGTATATATTTTGCAAGTGGATTGTGTACACTAAACAACGTTGCCGTTGCTGCCACCACCATTGGCTCTTACTGCCCAGATCAAATGACTGGATACATGTATGTGATTTACATGCTTTTTGAATGGATTGGTTTTCTATAAACTCTTCCAATATTTCCCATCTATGAAAGGATGGAAAGTTCTTTAAAAGTCCAGGCGTACATGGTGAGATGCAATGGGGCTGCTTGCCACTATAAACGGTACCTAATGCATTTGAATCAGAGTGTGTCTGGATTTACATGTATTGCTTGAAATTTAAAAGTGGCAACAAAGAACACTGCATAAAGGGGACTGCCATGGATGTAAGTGCATAGATTGTAATCGGCCTCCATGCAATGTACACATCCTTGCGATTCTTACATGCTTGCTCAAACACCTTGTACACAGTAGTCACTTGCACTATACTACGCAGGTAGAGTCGAAACACAGTCATACTTCCAAATGAGATATGGTTAGGTGGCAAGTAATTTCCTTTGGAAATATCTGCAGCAGTGTGGGCCAGTGGTCTATGTTGTCTAAAATGATTAACCCATTCCTTTCATTGTAAGTGACAAAATTGTTATTCCCTGATGCACCAGCTAATTGTTTGGACGTAGGAATAGGTGTGCTTATTCACCTATTTGTCAGCGTGTGGTCTTACTCTGTCTGCACAGACCTAGTGACAGCATTTGGGCATGGCCAAGTGCAGGATGATATGAGGAGCATGTCTTGGGGGAGCATACATTGTTGACGTCACATGTGCTTTGCTGTTCACACAGGGGTAAATGTCTTCTGGGCATGTGGCATTTGTGACAGTGGCAAAAGAAGTTACCCACACAAGAACTTGGCAAATCATGTTTTTGCTTTTTTCATGCTCGCATGCAATGTACTCGCCTTCAGCCCCAGTCTCCAGACTAACTCCTGTAAAGCCGCTGACATAAATGATGGTCAGGACCTGCTCTTCCCATGGCCATAGGTCCTATGGTGATGATGTTGAGCTACCTCCTGTAGGAGGCACTCCCTTTGATGGTGCTTTGAAACACAATTCTGTTGTAAAAAGCGCCTTACAAATGCTCAATGAAATTAACAACTTCCAGACAAGCCTGCATCCTGCCAGCCCTTCTTGATCTGAGCCACTGTGCAAGATGCTGTTGCCACCAAATTGACATTCTGAGGGATGCCTTTCAGAATTTGCTGCACTGGCATTGTGGGATCTTTAGTTGCTTGGGGTCTTAAGATGCTGGGGCATGCGAGTAGTGTGGTTTTCTTCACAACACCCTTCACCTGACTTTCAGCTACTTATGCGGTACATTTAAGGCCCTAAGCAGAAATCCTGTTCACCTAAAAACCTCATTTAAACATTGCCACAATGAAAAATGCCTGTGCTCTGCTTCCCTAGCCCACGTGTGGCAAGCATTGAACACTGTAACCCAAAGAATGGCTCTGCAGTTGTTTTTATTTCATAGAATGACACAAGTTAAAAACATTTCACCAACGATGTCCCAGCAATTGCTTTTATTCCATTTTGAATGATCAGAAGTGTAACATTTCACAAAAAATGGCTCAGCATTTCCTTTCCTTTCATCGGAATAATAAGAAGTCATGACTGCATTCAAAACGGCCCTGTGTTTACTTTATTCCATCTAAATGTCAAAAAGTTAGGCAATACATCCCAAAAACAGCCTTGTCTTACTGTTCATTCTCATGATGGGCAAGGATTTCACATTGCAACCGACACGGCTTTGTTTTCCCTTTCACATGGATGGCAGTACTCTGAAACACTGTAAATAAAATAAAACCGCTTTTTATTTTTCACCCCGTGTCAAATCAAAAAGCCCTGTGCAGGGGACGCATCTCTCTGTGTCAGGAAAAGTACATGCTAACCCACTCAAGAGTGACCTAATATCTCACAACCGACAGAACTGTGTTTGAAACATTAAATGAAAGGCTTGTACACATGTGAAGGAAATCAAGAACAAGGAAGTTTAAAAGTCAACATGAAATTACTTCCTTTGCTTGCACGGAAATGTCTGTGAACAGGTGTGGGTGGGGTTTGGCTACAAAATGTTTATTATGTTTGTCCGCACAAGGATTTCAGTTATCTTGGAAAAGGCACAGACAACCAGTAAGACTGGTTTTTGGCTCAGGCACATAATTCACTGAAAGTCACACCAATAAGTAAACCATTCCACAATGAAATGTGATGTGGCGAAAGTGTGAGGATTCTCTGCTCTCCCAGACTAGCAGGCAGTACTGGAAGAGGGGAGAAAGAAAGATGTGTGGCAGTGCATGACCAAGAAGTGCGAGTTCTTCCAGTACCCACTCTGGAGGATAAACTGTCAAACTTCAAAGGGTATGATAAAGTCTTTTGTTGAAAGCCGAGTCAGAAGGAGACAGTTTGCTGTTGGGTGATGAAGCACTGCTCCATGTGTGACTAATCCTCCACATTGACATTAAAGGACTTCTTCATTTTAAGATATTTTTCTCAGCACTACGAATAAGTATTAGCTCTGTTTTATGCTAGTTTTCCATGTGATTTTTCGGCGGAAGTAAAGAGACTATGTACATGCTTCTAGCACTTTGGGAACTGAAATTCCCAGGAAAGACGTGTTTCTGGCTGATTTATAAATGGAACCAATATGAACCTTGGTGGAAAGATGGACAGTGATATTATATGCATGTGTGATCATTGGCAGAATTTGAACTCCGATGCATTTCATGAAAAGAGCAAACATTTGCCAAAGGGCGATGCTACCTCGCACGGAGTTAGCGATCGTTTTTTCTAATTCCCGGTGACACACTGAAATCGCATATCTACTTCTTATGATGGTGGCTACTATAAGTTTGGAGTTATGATCCAGAACTCATTTTTGCTAAAAAGTGGACCTGTCATAAATGACCAAACAGACATATGATGCTCTTGCCCCTGAACCTATAGGGCCAGGAGATGGAGAAAGGAATGAAGACTGCCCTATCCCAGGATAGGAGTCATTCCAGAGAACTCCCCTCCCCCAATTGTAAAATTAATGATGTCATTTGGGCTACATAAGGGCTATACAGACACACAAGGGATCCACAGCAACACACAGATTCCAGACACACACAAGAATCCGGGAGACAGGAGAGGAGGCATCTGAACCCATCCAAGAGAGTGCAGTGACCAGACTCTGGCCTAGATGTCCAGGATTCCATCCAAGAGAGTACAGTGAGCAGACCCTGGCCTAGCTGTCCAGAATCCCATCGAGGAGAGAGCAGTGACCAGATCCCTTGCCCGAGCTGTCCAGAGTGACCAGCTGGCTTTCTAGAATTCCAAACCCAAGCTTACATTGTAAGTAGAAAATCACCCTAGTCCCAAATTGCATAAACCTTTCTGTTGCAACATAAATCCCATACAAAATCTCATTGAACATCCCATAGGGAATCCTATTGAAAATCCCATTGAAGATCTTAATTGCCAATATCATTCATTCACCTTTCCTTAGTAGAATCTGTATTAGCCTATGTATGTTTGTGCATTCCTTTGATAAATCTTTCAGTTGTCTGTATAAATCCTTAGCATTATTTGGAAGTAAATCAATTAATTCCCCTATAAGGAGATTCACGGTGTAAGCTGGTTGAAATTCGAAATTAACCTCCTAGAAATTAGTGTCTTTCTTTAATAACTATAGAACTAGTCTCATTGTCACTGGAAACCGAAATTGCCCGTGTTGTGCGTGCTTTCCCCTGAACTCCTAATTTGCATCTGTCCCATAGAAAACAGAAACCGTAGTCCCATCGAGAACAATCCCTTTCTGTTAGAACCCTATCCGTTATGTACCTTTGTCCTTACCCTTAAAACTAATTTCCGAATTTGGCAGCTAATCCCTTCCATTAGCTGCCTGTCATCTCAAATCCCATGTAAAACGAAATTCCATTTGCTGTGTGTGTTTTTCTTTTGCATTTGTTTTCTTCCCCAATAATCAATTTTTCCACCGTGTTCCACGTTGTTCTATGTACGGATTAGTAGTCTTGGAGCTTCCTTATCTCCTTGAGCGTAGCAATCCGAGTTCCTTTCTAGCTGTCACTAGCAATTATGAGAAACTTTGCAATTAACAAATAAAATCCGATTATGCCATTTTGCGCATAAAACAGGTTTTCATTTTCTTTTCTGGCCTCCCATCTTGGGATAGTGGGCTGTATTTTAAATCCGATTTTTCTCTTTTTATCCTTACTCCTTGCCACTGCCTTCCATCCTAAACGAATTAAATTAGCAGATGTTTTGGGGTGAGTGTTGCAGGGGGAGTGCTTAACATTAGTACCATCACATGCTTTAAAAAATATTTTTCCTGTTTTTTATTAAAGATTCATGTGAATTGTGGGGATTTCAGACTCATTTTGTTTTAGAAATCTTTGCATTGGTATTGCCACAACATTGGTGGCTATGGTCAATTTATTTGATTTCACTTTGATTATCATGAAACCATAAAATTAATAAATACCTTATTGATACACACCGGCCTGGTTCCTAGTCCATTGTGACTCAGAGTGTTTGTGAAGGTTGGGTGCCTACTCAAATAAAAGAACCCGTGGTTGATTTAAAATAGAAAGCGTTTTTATTGTGCGCCACATTCATTGTCAGGGGAAGGAGTCCCTGGCAGGAGTGTGCCATGTTCTAAAACTATTACATACTAATCGGACCACTTGGAGCAGTGTGACTATGGCATAGTCCATTATGGTTGACTGGTGTTGTGGGCTAAAGGAGAAGGCACTCTGGTCAGGCATGGAGTGGTCTAATAGTTGTGGCCACGTGCCAGTGAATTTGCAGATTGACTTGGGGATTAACAGGGTGTGAAGGATGGGTAACCGCAGAAGATTCGATGCAGCAGTTGCTACATGGTGGTGACAGGAGCAGGGAATGGGTAACAGGAATATGTGCATGCAGGGATGAGGGAGATGGGTCTCAGCAGTCAAGAGGGCAGAGAGGGCGTGGAGAAGGGGTGTCCCCAGTCAGGGAGGGCACAGTGGTGGTATAAAGGACATGTCACTGCTGGTGAGTGGGCTTATTGTTGCCACTGTGATGAGCAAGCTCTCCTTGGAGTCTTGTTTTGCAATAGTTAGGGTTGCTGACCTGTCTCTGGTGGTCAGTGGTCTTATGCCGTCCAGTAGTTTTTCCATTACTACTGGGACAATGGAGATCCACCCTGATGCACTTTTCCCTTTTCCAATGTCCAGTAGCTACTTCATTACTACTGCGATGAGGGAGAAATTGTCCCTGATGCACTCTATACAGTTCTGTTCCCCTATAGCTGCCACTGGGATGAGGAACATTACATTGTGTCCCCCTCTCTGTCACCCTGTATCACTACTGCGTCTCCCGTGCCTCCCTTTAACTTCTCATGGGATGGGGCACATCACTGGTCCTTCCTGGGATGCCTTGTCGGCAGCTTCCTCTGCTCTTCTCATTCGCATCGATGTTCCCGGTGCACGGCTGCAGTCCTCCATTCCTCGCGGTCTTGGCTTCGCTCTTGGACAATGACAGTCCACCTTGTTGCGATCACGCGACTGCTTCTTCCGTTCGGCCACGCAATTGAGTCTGCTCCTGTCAGACCCACAATGGACTCTCGCAGCCTGCTGCTGGCATACTCTGCACAGCCATGTGCCATTATTTAAGAGTTGGCTATTCTTCATTCTTCTGTTGTTCTTCCTCATCTCAGTATGTTCTGTTCTGGCTATATCCCATGTGCTACAAAAACACATGGGTTTACTCTTAATGAAATGGCTCAGAGGGGGAGCTAGGGAATGTTGGGGAGTGACATTGCTCAACGGACTGTAACCTAGATGATCATCCTTGTCCCCAGAGGGGGAGTTCCTCCCCATGAGGTCCTCCCGCATTAAACCACCCCTAGGGGACTATTGGGTAGCAGCCACACAGCCGTAGCCTCATGGGAAAGGGCGCCCCCTTGGGGAGAAGTGACAACACCATACAAATTGTTACAGGTTTGGAGTGGGTGGAAATTCTCCTGAATTAGATATCGCCCAGTTAAAAACATCCTACATGTTCTCCTTCTGTTGTTCTTAACCCCTTTTTTCCTCTCCCTTCTGTTGCCCATTCCAAGGCACTCCATCTTCAAAATTATCTTAAAAATGATCTTCTACCCTAGCCAAGATGGGTGCATCCAACTCCTCTACTGGCCTTTCCACTTCAAGGGCATTTCATCCCTTTGACTTTTTGGCAAGTTGCCTACTCACTCAGACTTCCTCTTGTCTCATATTTTGTTTTCTAATATGTTGTACTTGAAGGCAAATATGTATACTGACCTCATCTGATAGTGCTTCTAAATGTTCTTGCTTTTCATTCCTTAAAGGAATAGAGCGCTCAAAAATGTTATTGCCCCAAGCGTTTGGGCATGTGGTTTTAAGGAAACTGTGATTGATCCTAAAAACATTTCCTATGCACCTTACCTTAGTTTTCCTCACTTTTACAATGTTATCAGTTGCCCTAGGTTGAAGTGCCCTTGCAGCACTAAATAATATCACCCACCCCTGAAGCTGACATCACTAGACGCGTACGGCACATTTCACAATGCAAATGCACGTCTTGGGTCAACGTTCTCTGTGCGCCAGCTAATGATGTGTCTCCATGGAAAAGGCAGGACGCCTCTTTCCTCAATAAGTATAACAGACCACTTCTTATCAGACAACATCACAGTTGCTTTTTCAATCGTTTAACACTCTTTTGTTTATATAGCCTTTGACTCCTTTCTGCTCTGTTCAGCTATCTTTGTTGCACTGAGCCCCTGCGAACAGATACTTATACTAGCATTACTATTGATTTCAATCGTTACCTGCGTTTGATTTAAATATTTTGTCATATAATGGCAACAATACAGCCCTACCAGTATGAGACGGAGTATTCCGAGGTGGAATTAGTTGATAAAGATGCAGAAATGATGGGGAAATCGGACGACAATTGGGAAGACGAATCACTGGATCCTGAGCCTGTGCCTGGTTGCATGGAAGACGTTTCCACCTGGTGGACCTGCAATCAGTGCGAAGTCATGCCAACCGAGGAGGAGAACTGCTGCTGCAAAGAAAACTCTGGATGCTTGGCCTACATATCGGAAGAAAACACACCAACGCTATGTGCTACCGAGCAGCATGACTTCAAGGCAGCCTGCCTCACAAGGTCCGTGTTGAGGATTATGATGGTGCTTATGCACAAACGTCGCCAACAGTTTGCCCTCGCAATCCAAGTAATGACTAAGTATACTCCTCCAGATGTGATGTCATTTTGACCACTGAGGCCAACTAACATTTCATGTTTGTCTCCTATATTGTCATAACTTTGATCTATCACTGCCTAATTAATGTAGTCTGCCAATTGAATACATTTCTAGCACTTTTGGGAAATCAGAGTGCTCATCTTATGTATCTTTCACGTTCAACTAAGAAACAATATTTCTCTGTGCCCCAAACGTTATGGATTGCATGTGTGTTCACTTTTGTAATGTGTTTACACTTCAAAGCCTAAGTTCATTGATTCATGAAGTAACTTTTGTACGGGCAACTATGCCATAGGATAGAGGGTGCATTTTCAAGTAAGGTTTGTACACTTATCAGGTTCTTTTAAATACAGTATGTATGTTTCTCTTCCACAGGTGGCACAGTCTGGTGGCCTACCATTCATTTACATGGTGGCTTTATTGGAGGCTTGGATTCTGCGTTCGACGAGTAATACCCGCCTGTGTCATTGGAGCCATTTGCGCCAAATTCCCCAGTGACAGCGGACAGTACAGGAGATTTTTACACACTGTGCTGCAACCTGAAGCCTACAATTTGTAGTATATTTGTGCCATCAACAACAAAATAAAATTCAAATGAGCTTATTGTCTATGATATGACATGATATGGTATGGCATTTATAAAGCGCCTATACACAAATATTTCAAGGCACGCTGATGCAAGGGAGGAGGAAGACAGATACAATGATTTTACTAGGCCAGGTGACATTGAGATTGTGCGAGGGTGGGGGAAGGAAAGTGTGGGGGGGGAAAGGGGATGGGGCAGTACAGTACATAGGATAACAATAAAATAAATAAGACAATAAGTAAAATAAACAATAAATAAATAAATAAGAGACCAAAATAAAAGTGCAGCCAGCTGGTGACAAGTCTATGAGGGACATGAAAGAAAGGTTGGTGCCCTTTTATGCTCACCTACTCTGCAACAATCCATCCCCCCTCCATTATAACCCACTACAGTACTGGGAGGGTGGGAACGGCCATGATGCCAAACACCATGTACACTTTAAAGGTATCTTCCACCCAGGGGCCATTGTTCACACAGCCTCCCCAGACCCAGTGTCTCCAGGCTCCCCTGTCGCATTCCCTGCCCCTGCAATCCACATAAGTGTGTTTCCCATCAGCAGTGTTCCGGGCCTCATCTGCACGCCTCATGCCCATCCATCCCCCTTCAGTATCAATGACAGTTCGCACCTGTGGCCCTGCGCTCCCAAGGTGGCTGGCAGGGTGGGAAATGGCCATGATGCCAAGCACCATGTACACTTCAAAGGTATCTTCCACACAGGGGCCATTGTTCACACGGCCTCCCCAGACCCAGTGCCTCCGGGCTCCCCTCCCGCAGGGCCCACCAAAAAAATGTCACACATTCACATACAAACCCACTTTTCTAATCCTTTATAAACCCCTTGATATTTTGCCAGAGAACATCTCGGAGCACTGGAAGGCAACTCTTTATCGTGCTACCTGTTCTCCTGCTGCTAGCTCCTCTGCTTGCTGAATCTAATGTTTGTTAGTCAAGGTAAGGGCAGGTCACCTATTATCTTCTCTATATTCATCTATTTCTGATCTCAGATTTTCTATCTATTTCGACCAAATGTACCCAGTAGTGTAATGGTCATTAATCTCAATGACTTTACCATTGTCTAATGTTTCAAGTGCTTTGATCAAGATATATAGCACATTTCATCAATGTCCATTGTAATAGAATGGCATTTTTCTTGCATTAATCTCATGCATGCAGTACCTTTTTTTGTAATTATTTATATTTTTTATACAGATTTCAAGAATGCCTGCTTGTATGGTTTTCCGTTGCCCTTCTAGGAGCCATGTCAAAAGTCAGGGCACAGTGCTGTATACATTCACGAAGGAGATTGATTTAATAAGAAGATGGGTTTGATATTGTGGTTTTGCGGTGGACGAGCTTGAAAGTAGAACACAGAATGTCTTGGAGGACGTGGGGGCCAATCAATTCTGCATCTGCAGCCTGCACTTTACAGAGGATATGTATGACCAATCGAAGTACACAAAAGAATTGTCGACCCAGAATGTTTTGTAAATTGCTTCCAAATGCAATTCCAACTCTATTGATGCACACGCTGCCTCAGGTGAGTCCCGGGTGATGAATTAGCTGTAGGCGGTGGGGTACTGAAAAGGTAACTTCATGAACGTATTGGTGCTTTTGGTGGAAATTTGTCTCACTAAAGTTTGCATATTTACCAGATTGTATTACATTTTCACTATACCACATTTTACTATACATCTGTCCCCGGTTTATGGAGACTCAAATGAAGTCATTATCACCATAGAAAACAATGCCATAGTGCCCTTCTAAAGAAGCATAATGTTTTTGTAATCGGTTGTTTGACCTGTCAATTATTTTAGGAGAGCACACTGACGGAAGCACAGGCCTTCGCAAGAGAAAAAACCACTGACACGTCCAGCATACCAATGGTGAGGCCTACAGACATGCATAAGTTTATAATCTTGACAGTTGGCTCTTCCCACATATCTAATGCAAATCAAATGTTTCCTTGTTTCCTTGTACCACTTTATGACAATGCACTGAAAATGGAGGAGCAAGATTCTGCATACATTTCTTTTTCGGAGTCAACAACAACTTCAAGGTAATTTTATTTTGCATTTCATTTACGAGAATGTATTATGCTTGGAATTTCAGATAATATGAACACGTTTATGTATGCTGTTGGTTGTTTACACTAGGTGGAATTTATGGTTTTCTCTTTATATGTACCATTGTCTCAGTTCCATTTTGCTGTTTTCATCCGTACTAAAACAAGTAGTGTGTTATAGGGGGATGCTGGTACTTTGACTACAATTACATCGTCCTTTGCAGCTGGTCTAGAGTATGAGGTATGCGTACTTACATTTCCCTTGAATGAAAGAAAGTAAATCCTACATAGAATACTATTAGACAGTGACATGCATATAAACGTGCTGTGTCTCAAACCTTTATGATTTCAGTTCTAACGTTACACTTCCTCCCTAATGCAGAATACATTGGAAAATGTTTGAGGGCAACATTACAATCAGTATGTTTTGCACGTTGATCTCTGATCAAGTACACTTGACATCTCGGATGGCCATCAGGTGAAATTTGAAATGTATATTTTGACTAAATGACGTACACTGTTTGCGAGGGTATGTGTGTAAGTGCTGTGTGCGATGAAAGATTTTAATTTCCAATATGATTGACTTTTTATATGAATATTCTGTTCAAGGAATCTACACAAGGTGTGGAATTAGAAGTGGAATTAGTTCTGTTTGTAGATATTTAAATGTTTGTTTGTGTGTAAATGAAATGTGCTTCATTTTAAACCATATAAAAACATTTTTTTTCAGCTTGCTGGTGCAGTTGTGAAAGAGAAGACCCAGTCTCACAGAAAATCAAGAAAACAAGGGTAACTAACAAACAATTTCACTTTTCTAGAAGTGCTTTGGGCTGGTGTTTTCTTCATAACATGTTTCTGTATTTAAAGTGCTATCTGCTGTATGTGTGCTATACTTTGAACATGTTTTTACAACACACCTCCTAGAGGCCCAGAAGTAAAAGAAGTATAAAGACACAGAAAACAAATGAAACCAAAGATGCTGCTTGCCAAACAGATTTCTGAAACTGAATTGAATATGACCGGAGAAGCCAGCAAAGTGTTCTTGGACCATTGCTACAATGTGAGAACTTGACAAGATGAAACTGAATATAATGAAGATGCACTGGAGTTCCTCGCAGACCACTTGACACAATCTATACCCACAAAAAAAGGTCCACCCAGTAAACATTTGATGTTGACGGTTTCTCCAATTCGTGTACAAATAACACAAGCTGAACTAACAGAGACTGAAGCTTCAATCCAATCAACCAAGGAACTTGCCATAGATCTCTGCTACACTTTTCCTAGCTTGGGGGATTTGTCCACCACAGTTGGGTCACAAACCACATTCATGCAGGATGATTGGCTAATAAAGGAGCCAAAATACATTGCATTCGACAGATGCCTGGTAGAGATTATACTGATGCTGAATTATGTCCATACATTGAGGAGGAAAATATGCGGGGAGCCATTGGTGAATGTGTCTCATGCATTACAAGGCACTAATCTGAAAATCCAAGTCAGCTGTGTCGACCTCCATGATACATTTTCATGGTCCGCTCAACCGATGCTGGGAAAAGTGCCTGCTGGAAAACTACTATGTTCAGCAGCTTTACTTTTCAGTGGCTCGACATTCAGTGAGATGTCCAGTTTCTGTCAATTTGTGGGAGTTCAGTTCCTTGGTAAAACCCAGAACTACAAATATCAAAGTGAATTATTTTTGCCTGCTATTAGACAAGCCTGGAAAATGTAACAGATCTCAAACGAATGCACATTTCTGGCTAGCTGGCGAGAGACAGTGTGACAGCCCTGGATTTTCAGCAAAGTACTGAACATACCACTTTCAAGACGTGGAAACTAAATAAATTGTGAGTTCGGAGATTGTGCACTTGTCCTAATGTACATCCTCTGTGGCCAGGGAGAAACATGGTTTCATCAAATCCCTCAAACATCTTCAATCCCAGGGAATGCAAATAGACCTGATAGCCACTGACAGACATGTTTGAATAGCCAAGGCCACGCGAGAGCAGTTTCCAACATTCGTCATCAATTTGATGTATGGCACGTTGCCAAATCAGTCAATAAAAAAATTACAACTGCTGGTAAAAAAAAAGGTTCAGAACTTATTTTACAGTGGTCTCAGTCTTTCAGAAACCATCTTTGGTGGAGCTCAAAAACTTGTGATGGGTCTGTGGAAATTCTACTTGAAAAATGGCACTCATTAGTGCACCACTGTTCCAACGTTGACTCATGGACAGAAAACGAACATTTTCACGAATGTGCACATGGACCTTTATCAGAGGAGCAGGAACGCAAGAAGAAGTGGTTGGTGCCATGTTCCCCTCCACACAAAGCTCTTGAGAAGATTGTGTATGATAAAACTCTTTAAAGAGAACTAAAGAGACTCACACAATTCTGTCACACAGAGATTTTGAGGTGTTCCATAATATGTGCCTAAATTACAGGCCTAAAAGGTTGCATTTCAGCATAGATGGTATGCAGGCCCGAACATTACTAGCTGTATTAGCGCACAAAAAAATGAATTGGACAAGACTATATACCAGGAAATGGAATTCGATTTTGTGAAAGATCTCACTTTGACTGTGTTGGCTATGCATACTCATGGAATCGATCCTGATTTTGTTCCTAGGAAACATGCAAAGCATTACGAACAAGCCCAGCCCACCCAAACCTGAACTTGTTGAACGGTTGACTTCCCGGTATAAATTATTTGCAGCGGTGTCCTTAATGTGCTCACTATAACTTTTGGGATATGTTGCCCAATGTTTGTACATTGTACATCAACAATGGAATGCTATTAACCCCTTAAATGCCATCATTGGCAATACCTCAGTGTTGCCAAGGACAAGATACCTCGTCCTTTTAGGTACCTTGTTTTGAGCGATTCCTGCAAAGCAGGAATCGCTCAAAACAGTAATACAACCCCCAGGCTATGTGAGGGAGAGGTCCCTCCTCACTGCCCTGGGGCCGGATTACCTTCAATTTCAAAGTGAAAGTAATTTTCACTGCGGCAGCCATTTTGGGCTGCCGCAATGAAAATGAAAAGGGAGTCTCCACCTTTCTCTCCCTCGATCTCCGGCTGTATTTCAAGTTGGAGATCGAGGGAGGTGTCGTTGGAAAGGGGAGATTCTCCCCTTTCCAACACCACCTTTTGTGAAAGAACTGCGGGGCGCTAATTGGGTGCAAAGCGCTCGATCCCCGCCGAGCAATACCCACTAGACCACCAGGGATTTGTTTTGAAAGGTGGAAGGAGGTGGGGGCTGCTTACAGTAAGCAGCCCTCTCCCACCCGGCCCCCAAAGCATGTGGGCACTTATGGATATCCCTGGGGGCAGATGGCTGATCATCTGCCCCAGGGAAGGGGGTAAAAGAAAAAATAATAATGAAATGCAACAGGGATGAGGTGGGGAGGCCACTAGGCACCAGAGATTTGTTTTGCCCCCCCAAAAGGGTGGTGGCCCTTCCCCTCCCACACCAAGGGGAAAGGGGGGCCACCCCTTGTAGCCCTCCCTGGGGCAGATTTCTGCCCCCAGGAAGGAGTACATCAGGTGGCCCCCCATCCAATTGGAGGGGGGCCACCAGGAATAAGTGTGCAGGCACCCCCAAAGGATGGGGCCTGCAGGTTAGGCCCCCTGGGTGCAAATAGCTGATCATCTGCCCCTAGGGAAGGGGGCAAAGTGAAAAAAATAAAAGAAAAACAAAAAACAAAAAGAAGATTTGGGGGGGGGGTCCACTAGCCACAAGGGATTTATTTTACGGAAAAGGGGGGTGGCCCTCTCCCCCTCACCCCTAAGGGGAAATGAGGGCACCCCTTGTAGCCCTCCCTGAGGGAGATATCTGCTCCTAGGAAGGGGCATCTGACCCCAGGGAGGGCTGCATAAGATGCCCCCCTCTTATCCACCCCAGGGAGGGCTGATTGGAAAATTCACCGGAGGTTTAAGGTGCCCCTCAGCCCACCCTGAAGTGTAGTGTACCATTTTAAAACATTTTCTTTGTTTACCAAACTTCCCTTGGCGCAGATGGGCACATTTGTGTGTCAATCTTCCCCCAGGGTGCCCAAACCTTACTGCCCCACCCACTGGGGGGGCCTGTCCAAAACCCTGTCCAAATGGAGGGGGGTGTACCTCACGCAGGCGTTTGTAGGAGGCCCGGGGAAGCCTGCATGAGGTGCCCCCCACCCATTTGGAGTGAGGGGGGAGAGGGCCACCACAAAATGTCAGACTGTCCCCCCAATGGGTGTGTCAGTAGGTTTTGTGCACCCGGGGGGCAGAATGGCACACTAGTGTGTCCATCTCCACCAAGGGGAGTTGGGTAAACGAAGCAAAAAAGTGAAAATGGTAGATAGCATTTTAGGGGGGCTGTGGAGCACCCCAAAGTGCCGGGGAATTTTCTAATGGGTAGGGGTGGTGGCCTCCTCCCCCCCTACCCACAATGGAATGGGGGCCATGTCATGCAGCCCTCCTTGGGGGCTATCTGCTCCTAGGAAGGGACACCTCACCCAAGGGGGGAGTGAATGACAGCCCCCCTTATTTGCCCCTAGGGAGTGCTACATGAGATGTGCCACCCCTCCATTTGGGGGGTTGGAGAGGTGCACCCCCTTTCACATTACAAAATTCCCTGGCGGTTTAGGGTGCCCCTCAGCCAATGCCCCCACCCCCCACCTAAAGTCCAGTCTGCCATTTTCAATTTTTGTATTTGTTTACCCAACGCCCCTTGGCGCAGATGGGCACAATAGTGTGCCATTCTGCCCCCAGGGTGCGCCAACCTTACTGCCCCATCCACTGGGGGGCCTGTACCATGGTTTTTGGTGGCTCTCTCCCCCCATCCCAAATGGAGTGGGGGAACCTTGTGCAGCTGTTCGTAGGATCCCCAGGGAGGCCTGCATGAGTTCCCCCCATCCATTTGGGGAGGGAGGGCGAGGGCCACCAAAAAACGTGAGACAGGCCCCCCAGTGGGTGGGCCAGTAAGGTCTGGGCACCCTGGGGGCAGAATGGCACACTATTGTGCCATTCTGCGCCAAGGGGAGTTGGGTAAACAAAGCAAAAAAGTGAAAATTGTAGATAGCATTTTAGGGGGCTGTGGGGCACCCCAAAGCGCTGGGGAATTTTGTAATTTGAAGGGGTGGTGGCCTCCTCCCACCCACAATGGAGTGGGGGCCATGTCATGCAGCCCTCCCTGGGGGCAGATATCTGCTCCTAGGAAGGGACACCTCATCCCAGGGAAGGGTGCATGACAGCCCCACCCCCTTATCTGCCCCTAGGGAGTGCTACATGAGATGCACCACCCCTCCATTTGGGGGGGTGGAGAGATGCACCCCCCTTCACATTAAAAAATTCCCCAGGCTTAAAGTACCCCTCAACCCCCCCCTAAAGTGCAGTCTGCCATTTTAAATTGTTTTCTTTGTTTGCCTTGGCGCAGATGGGCACATTGGTGTTTCAATCTGCCCCCAGGGTGCCCAAACCCTACTGCCCCATCCATTGGGGGGCCTGTCTGAAGGTTTGGGGTGCACCTCTCCCCCCACCCGAAAATGGAGTGTGGGGGAGCACCTCATTCAGCCCTTCCTGGGGGTAGATTTCTGCCCCTAGGAAGGGGCAAATGTGTTTTCATTGGGGGGGGTGAGGTTCAGTAGACCACCAGGGATGGCTTGCAAGGGGGGGTGGGCATGATTGGAAAGTAGGAGGGTAGATTTGTTTTTGCTGGGGTGACCGTAGGCAACAAATGTTTTTTGTGTCATTTACAGCTTTTTCTCGAGCAGCTGCAACGTTATGCGAGTACTGTTTTTTTTATTATTCTATGGGTAGAGCCCACTGTCAGTAGGGTGGGTGAGACTTTGGCTGGATTGTTGGTGGTGTGGATGGGAATGGGCCGTCTGGGCAGATACTTTGGTGGGCTAGGACACAATTGCAGTGGCAGGCCACGAATTGCCCCCATGCCAGCAGAACATTGTTTTTTCCCTGGGAGCGGATGTTTCCCATGTGGGTTGTCTGTCTGCAAGCCCAGGCTGCACCTCTGGCTGTGCTACGTTACAGATGTTACCTCCGGGGAGGAATGGGAATCCTGCTGGGGCTCCCTGGAGCTGCCGCCGTGCTTAGGGGACGGTACACCCACATGGTACATGGATGTCCAAGGCCGGGGACATCACCTCCACCCATCCTGGAGTTGTGGTTGGGATGCATTACAGCTTTTCCCTTCGGGGAGATATTGGCACACTGCCAGGACTCCCTGGTGGGAAGAAGCTGTAACGTAGGCCAGCCAGAGCTCCAGCAAAGTCGGCGGTAATGTACCTGGCCTTGGGCACCCTTCTCCTACGTGGGTCTTTGGCGGGGCTTGTGGGTCATACATTCTGGGATGATTTGTGCAAGTCAGGATTTGCACGGGTGTCCTCTTTTGGGAAATGCATGGGGATCCCTGTTTTCCTTGCTGGCTTTGAGACCCTAGGGCCAAATCTGTAGGTTGCCCACATGAACAAAATGTGCTGTGCCGAAAGAAAGACTTGGGGTTACCAGTGGGTTAGCCTTTTCCTTTTGCCCCTCAGTAGGTGCATCCACACATGGCCTACCTTCCCACGTCTCCAAACGTGTTCTGATGAAAATGGTACCACACATGTGTGGGTGCACCTACCTGGGTATCAAAGGGAAAGCCTAAAACACGGCTAACCCCAAATCTTTTCCGACAGCTGAATTTCAGGATTTTTTCTGAAGCGCACACCATACAGATATGGCCCTAGGGTGTTCAAGCCACCAAGGAAAACTGGGAACCCCATGCATTTCTGAAAAGAGGACACCCGTGGGAATCCACAGAGGTCTGACTTGCGCAAATCGGCCCAAACTTTATTACCCAGAACTCCCGGCAAAGTCCAAATTTGGGGGGGGAACACAATTTCTGCATATTTCCCTCTGCTCACCTACCGAAATATGCTGCCAACAACACATGGCCTACTGTCCCGCATTCGCACAGGTGTCCCAACAAAAACAGTACCTCACATGTGTGGGTGCACCTACCTGGGTGCAAAGGGGAAAGCCTACAACCCGGCTAACCCCAAGTCTTTCGGCACAGCATAATTTCAGGAATTCTGTGCATGCGCACACCCTACAGATTTGGGCCTAGGGTGTCCAAGCCACCAAGGAAAACAGGGAACCCCATGCATTTCCGAAAAGAGGACACCCGTGGGAATCCTCAGAAGTCTGCCTTGCGCAAATTGCCCCAGTTTTTATTAGCCACAATCCCTGACAAAGTGTGATATTTGGTGGGGAAAAAACACAATGTTCACTTTGTCGGGGGCTCTGGGTAATACATTCTGGCCCGCTTCGCACAAGTTAGACCTCTGTGCATTCCAACGGCTGTCCTCATTTCAGAAATGCATTGGGTTGCCAGTTTTCCTGGGTAGCTTGGACACCCTAGGCCCAAATCTGTATGGTGTGCACATGAGTAAAAATCCTGCAATCCTGCTGTGCGAAGAGAGTTGGTTACCCATGTTTTCGAGTTCGTGCCTTTGTGCCCCGGTAGGTGCCCCCACACGTGAGGTACCGTTTTCGTTGGGACACATGTGGGAACGCAGGACGGTAGGCCATGTGTTGTTGGCAGTGTGTTTTAGTGGATGACCAGAGTAAAATGTACGGAAATTGTGTTTTTCCCCCTAAATTTGGAATTTTCCAGGGGTTCTGGGTAACAAATTCTGGGGCGATTTGCACAAGTCAGACCTCTGTGGATTCCCACGGGTGTCCTCTTTTGGGAAATGCATGGGGTTTCCTGTTTTCTTTGCTGGCTTACCAGCCAAAATCGCCTACCTCTCACAAAACAGTTGATAACAACATCAAAATAATTTATTTTCGTTTCCACTCAACCTGTTCTTGAAAGCCAGGAAATCGGGGAATTCAGCACAGCAAACCATTTGTTCCTAGCACTTACAAGGAAAGAACCACAGGCTTCTTTGTACATCATTGTTTGCCCCCTCCCGCTTTCGTCCTGTGCTTTTCCCCTTCCCCCCCCTCAACTGGACTTATGCAATGTCAATGTCTCTCCGTCGCTCTTGTCACATGTGGGTCAGCTGGGCTCATCTACGTGGTGTGAAAGTCAGGGCAAGGGAACAATTCATCTATCGAACTAAACTAAACAGAAATTGATAATGCAGAAACAATGGCACACATAAAATCTTGCATGAATAGTGGTACTTCGGTGAAATTAGCTAATATACTGCCATTCTAACCTCTACCCATTGGAATCTATTTGATACAACAATCTCTGTACCCAGCTGCACAACCTAGAGGTTTGATCTGCCCTGCTTGGGTCCTCAGGATATAGGTAGACGTGTGTCGCCTTTTGGGAGAATATATTACTACATGGGATTAGGGCTGTGATGTGGGTCCTTGACTGATCAGAGCACAGGAGGATCAGATGGATATCAGCATGAAAGGAACTGCGGGGTCTGAGCTGGTGCGCTCAGACCTGGCGGGGTGGAGGTTGTTTGTGCACGGCCAGTTCAGTGGAGATGAATGGGCATTTGGATTTATGACCCGTCAGTGTCTCACGTTGTCTGCAGAGCATATGGGTAAAAAGTATTCATGATCGCGCAGCATTGGTGGATGCCAGCAAACAATTTGTTTATTTTTCGAACATATTTCAAATGCCACGTTGTTCGGCCGTGCTCATCGCTCCCATGGAGTGAAGGTCAGTTCGTGTGGTGTTGCTTGTGGGGAGTTCACACCAACACGTCTTGTACGGTATGTTTTAGATTTGTGGCTTTCCTTCACAAAAACAAAAGCTACCAGGCATTAACACTCTAAACAAGCTTCAATTGTTATTCAAACTTGGACGAAAGGGAGGATTTGCTCTGGCTTGAAGGACGGAAGGTGTCAAATACCCGCAAAAATTATAACATTCACTATTTTGAAATTGGACATTGAAACATTTACTTTCAAGCAATGCAAACCGTTGTTCTGAGCGGACACTCTCCACTACGCCAAGAGAATGTAACTACCAACTATAATGTAAATTGAACTATTCAGTTTAAAGAGAAGTTTAAAGACGAACGAGTAAAGGTTTCATTTTCTGACCGGTATTGCTTGCTTACATTGTTTTGGATTGTTAGTTGGAGCATATTGTGACGATTATTCATCGACGACCCGCAAACACAACCGTATGAAGGCTAGTGATATATAAACCACTTCGTCCCATGGCATATCAGTGTGTGCTATCAACGTTGTATTATTGGATGTGTCGGGTGGAAAACATTTTCCAAGAGAATTTGGTTTGCTTGTTGAAAGTTGATGTTGCCAGATCCGTTACATTTTTAAAAAGCGTAGCAGCCGCCCCTTTCTAGTAAGAACATGGCATGATAACTTGTTATGCATTTTTTTCACACTTTGAGTGTCGCGTTTTGCTCAGTGTACCTTTCACAGATGGGAATATCCATTTGCATATCAGTCTTTGTCCCGGCCACATGGGCAGTCCAGCACCGAAATGCTATAGCAATTCCCTTCTGAACAAGAGTACCTACAGCAACCCCATATACGTGTTTCAGCCTTGTTGGGCTTCATCAGTGAGGCAGAGCTGTGCCTCTCTAAGCACAGTACGCATGAAGTCCACGTCTGGGTTCCCCCAGGGAACTGAGGGTCACCAACCCCAAATTCGTTGCAAATATTCAGTTATAATGCCGTCTAAGTGTTGTTCAAATTTTTCCATCAGCCTCTGCATCCCATTTGGAGCTATACATACTCCACAGCGCTAACCTCTAAAGCACATCATAGACTCAGACTTTCCACAATGTTTTCTGTGTGTTTACATTGTTTGTGATTTGTGTTCATTATTAGGTTTCATCCGGTGCAGAATTACAGGGTAAATGGATAAATTTGAATAAAGAACAGCTACTAAAATATATTTTTATTATGTTTTCTGCACAACTACATTGTACCGTTCTGCGAATGCCATAGTTTCCAGATACCAACAGATGGTTTCTTCAGCCAGTAGTGGCAGATCCGCCTAAATGGATAGATTTCCATTACGCTGATGTGGGACGATCACCCAGGACCGAACTGTCCTTTGGCGGTACCAGCGGCAAGGAGCAACCTATCATCGTTTACGGTGGTCTAGCAGGAAGCTGATGCTGAAGCCTTGCGATTCAAGGTGCTTCGATTGCGCATCTTCTCCCGAAAAGGAACACTGTGTGCCTTATGATAAGGTTTTGATGCTCTAACCCAAGAACATTATAAAATTGGGGTTAATTGAAATCAGCGGATGTTCTCTGAGCGTTTTTGTATTTGTATTTGTATTTATTTATTTATAATGCGCACCTAACCCAATGGTAGCCAGGCGCAAAGGCAGCAAGAGGGTTGCAAAACTTAGTTACATACAGTAGGGTGAGGTCCAGCTGCGGTTACAGTGCCGGACGTATCACGCCGAGTAGGAAGGGTAGAACATATACACTACAGGCAATACTATATACATATTTACATTCAATGAGGTAAGGAGCCACATGAATCATCCGGGCATTGGCAGGGTCATTATGAGTCAAGAGTTTTGAGCCAGTGGATAGTCCTGGCTCTGAGCTGTAGGTAGGGTAGGTCTTCCCTGCAGGTAGGAGGAAGGGAGTTCCAGAATTGTGCTGCTTTTACTGGAAAGCTGTTGCCTCCAGACATAGTACGTTTAAACCTGGGCACCAGAAGAAGGTTAGAATTGGCCGTTCTCGAGGAGCGAGAGAGGGTAGGTCTAGTAAATCTGGAGATGAGGTATTGAGGGGCTGCTTGGTGGAGGCATTTATGAATCAGAGACACCAATTTAAGGAATATCTTGTCCTTGGTGGATAGCCAATTGACAGATCTTCTGGAATCAGAGATACTGAGGGCCGCTCTAAGGGCATTATTTTGGAGGATTTGGATTTTGTTTGAGATATATTTGTTACAACCTACATATAGAGTTTACAATAGTCCACCTTGGACAGGATCAACGCCCTGGCCAAGGTGGTACAGTTGGCGGGGTAGAGAAAAGCTTTGGCCGCCCTAATAAGTTTGCAAGTGTATGAGGTGGCGGAGGCCATTGCATTCACTTGTTTGTTGAGGGTAAGGATGGAATCTAGATAGAATCCGAGGGTTTTAACCTCCTTAGCTACCTTAATCTTGTTATCGTCAATTATGAACGATGAGTATTTGTGGTCCAGCTTGTTGAGGAAGTGAGCAGAGCCTAGGATAAGGAGTTTCGTCTTGTCATCATTCAGGCATAGACCGTGTGAGGCCATCCATGCCTGGATGATGAGGTACACTCTATTAACGAAGGCCAAATCCTTGTCATAATCCCCCGGCAATGGGATGAGGATCTGGGTATCATCGGCGTAATTAGTGTAGGTGATACCCAGATCGTCTAGATCATCAAAAAGGGGCTTCGTAAAGATGTTCTAGAGTGTAGGGGAGACGCAAGATCCTTGAGGCACGCCGCAAGTGATAGGTGTAGGGTCGGCTGCTGCTGACAGTGAGAAGACTCTCATCGTACGGTTATTAAGGAGGAATGGATCCAATTGGTTGCTTCTTGAGAGAAGTGGGCAGCTTTTTGTAGGTGGTAGCACAAGATCTCATGGTCGACCTGATCGAAGGCTGCCGAGAGATCAAGGAGTAGCAGTAGTGCTGTCTTACCCTGGTCTCTCAGCTCGTCTATCTGTGCCTTGAGATCTATAAGCGCAGTTTTGGTTCCATGCTGTGGCCTGAAGCCCGATTGTCGGACGCCTAAGAGATGGAAATGCTCAAGATAATGTTGGATCTGTTGGTACGCTATTTTGTTGAAGATTTTAAGAAGGAACAGTACTGTGGTAATGGGGCGGTAGTTAGTTGGAATGGATGGGTCTAAATTCGGTTTTTTAAGCAGAGGGAGGACCCAGGACTGTTTTAAATTATTGGGTACGGTGCCTGATGTGAAAGACGCATTTATTAGTTTGGTAATAAATGGTGCGAGATCACGGGCTGCATCCTTAATCAGTTGCGCGGGGCATAGGTCACCGTGGCAATTTGATGGTTTGAGGGTGAGAATAGTATTTTCTACCTCTTTGGTAGATACTTTATGGAAATTAAAGGGTGGGTTGTGCGCTGGGGGGATGATTGAGTCAGATGAACCTTTTTAAGGGTGACGTTACTTGGCTTAGTGGAGGAGAGCAGAGATTCTTTTTTAATGCTTATCTTAGTCTTAAGGGAGGAGATTTTGTTCGCTAGGGCATTTTGTATGCCCGCGCACCAGTTTTCATCTTTGATACACGAGTCGGGCACTTGGATCGGGGATTCAACCTCTTTAAGTATTGTGAAAAGCTCTCTAGTGTTAGATTTAGCTTGTGAGATTCGCGTACTATAAGACGTTTGTTTGGCCAATATAATTTCTTTTTTATATTGGGAGGCTAGACTGCTCAAGTTTTTTTTGTTATTTTCTGAGGGGTGAGCTTGCCAGATTTTTTCACAGCGTCGCTTTTCCTGTCTGAGGGCTTTGAGATGAGGCGAAAACCAGGAGTTGATGTGTTTCCGGGGCTTGCTCTTTTTTAGCTTCAAAGGGGCTATGGCATCGAGGGATGAGAGCATGATTTTATTATAGGTGTCCACCATCGTGAATGGATCTGTGTGATCCTGGATGGCGTTCAAGGTTGGTGTGATTAGTGGGATCAAGTTTTCAGGGTGATGTTTTTTTTTATTTCGGGAATGGACAGCTGGCGCTATACTATTTGCTTGTGCTGGGATTTGCCTCTAGGGTGAACGAGATCAAGTAATGGTCTGCCCAGGGCTGCGGGAGTATGGCAGAGACCAGGACTGGGCAGTTGTGCACAGCTAGCCAGTCCAGGGTTCTCCCTTTGATATGGGTGGGCTCAGTGATCTTCTGGGTGAAACCCAGTTCCTCTAAGGTGTTATTGATTGTACTGGCATTGGCGTCTGTGGGGTCGCTAAATCCGAGGTTAAAGTCTCTAAGTAAGATGTGTTGTGAGGAGTTTTTAAGATTGTTTGATAAGATGTCTGTAAGGTCTTCTTCAAATGACCCTAGAGGGCCTGTTGGCCGGTAGATAAGGTGAATGGAGATGGATTGAGTATTAGATAGTGTTAGCTTGGCGGTTAGAATTTCGCAGGAGCTAGCATTAGTGGGGGAATCAATTGTAATAGGAAATTTAGTTTTGGCTATGATGGCAAGACCACCGCCTCTAGAGGTTGTGCGATCAGGTCTTAATAACGTGTAGTCATCTGGTACCGCTAGCATAATTGCAGGGCCTGCCGTGGGGTGAAGCCAAGATTCAGTGATCGCTAAGAAGTCCAGGTCTTCGTTGTGTATCAGGTCGGCAATGTCTGATGCATGGGCTACCATGGAGCGGGCATTTATTAGTGCACCCTTGGTCCCGAGATCTGCTGGGTTTAGGGGTGGTGGCACAGATTCGTGCGTGCTTTTTTCTGGTCACGGATAGGCTCGCGGTGGAGTCTACTGTTCAATTGCAGTAGGTGTAGGGATGGATTCCTAGTCACCTTATTGTGGGCTGGTTTAGATAGAGGGTCATAGAGCCTTGGGAGCCTGGCGCATAATCTAAGGTTCCTCATGAGAACAGGGCAGGGTGGGGAGGTCATTTCAGTTAGTATGTATGGGTTATGTACGGGCTCAAGTGCTGATGCATTGGGTGGCATAGTTGGGTATTGGCTGTTCAAAATGTACAGTATTGATCTCAGTAACACTGTGTAAAGCGCATGAAGATACATTGTGATATTGGTGGGTGATATGGTGCAATGGCAAGCGACCAAAGGGTTTCAAATGGTGCAATGGCGAACGACCAAAAGGGTCTCAAAAGGGTACAGTGGCGAGCGACCAAAAGGGTCTCAAATGGGTCATAGGTGCAGTGGCGAGCGACCAAACGGGTCTCAAAAGGGTGCAGTGGCGAGCGACCAAAAGGGTCTCAAATGGGTCATAGGTGCAGTGACGAGTGACCAAACGGGTCTCATATGGGTGCAGTGGCGAGCGACCAAAAGGGTCTCAAATGGGTGCAGTGGCGAGCGACCAAAAGGGTCTCAAAAGGGTGCAGGGGCGAGCGACCAAAGGGTCTCAAATGGGTCATAGGTGCAGTGGCGAGCGACCAAACGGGTCTCATATGGGTGCAGTGGCGAGCGACCAAAAGGGTCTCAAATGGGTGCAGTGGTGAGCGACCAAGAGGGTCTCAAAAGGGTGCAGTGGAGAGCAACCAAAAGGGTCTCAAATGGGTGCAGTGGAGAGCGACCAAAAGGGTCTCAAATGGGTGCAGTAGTGAGCGACCAAACGGGTCTCAAATGGGTGCAGTGGCGAGTGACCAAAAGGGTCTCAAATGGGTCACAAGGAGCAATGATAGGCGACCATGTTTATGCAGTAGGTGGTAAAAAACACACTGTTCAGGGCTGCTCAGCGGGTGTACTTACAGGCAGTCCGGTCTGTCCTTGAGGCTAGGGCACAGGCGAAAGGTGGGCATCAAATAGTCCTGGTGATGTAGAGGAGCTAGGTCGAGAAGCAGGGATTTTGGCCCTGGCCTCTGTCACCTCTGGACAGGCTCTAGACATGCAAGAGCCTTAGATGGTGAGCCTTTGAGGGGTGGGCCGGTTTCCACCTGCCGGTGGATGGATTGGTGCATATGCTGCACTCGGCATCCAATCCGTGGGTCAGGAGGTGGTCGCAGGGCTCACTGGCAGGATGGTGCAGCTTCGTCGGCAGGAGCGGCCATCTTTGGCTGATGTACTCCTCGTGGCTGCTAATGGTGGCCAGTGCACGAGATGCACTTCGGTGCATAAAAGAAGAAAATAAACGCGCATTCAGCGTTTGCCTGAAATGCTACAGCAAAGTCAGCGCGTTCCGCTGGGCTGTAGGAGAATAACGCTGTAAATCAGCTGTTGGTCGGGAAGCGCCCTCAGGCTTCGGTCGCCGTTTCGGGAGGCATGGAAGACTCCTCGGGGTGGGGGGCACTGCTCCAGCAGTTTTTGGGAGCTCCAGCTCCTCCGGGGGGCTGGTGTGCAGGGAGTGAGGCTCTAGACATGCAAGAGCCTTAGATGGTGAGCCTTTGACGGGTGGGCCGGTTTCCACCTGCCGGTGGATGGATTGGTGCATATGCTGCACTCGGCGTCCAATCCGTGGGTCAGGAGGTGGTCGCAGGGCTCACTGGCAGGATGGTGCAGCTTTGTCGGCAGGAGCGGCCATCTTTGGCTGATGTACTCCTCGTGGCTGCTAATGGTGGCCAGTGCACGAGATGCACTTCGGTGCATAAAAGAAGAAAATAAACGTGCATTCAGCGTTTGCCTGAAATGCTACAGCAAAGTCAGCGCGTTCCGCTGGGCTGTAGGAGAATAACGCTGTAAATCAGCTGTTGGTCGGGAAGCGCCCTCAGGCTTTGGTTGCCGTTTCGGGAGGCATGGAAGACTCCTCGGGGTGGGGGGCACTGCTCCAGCAGTGTTTGGGAGCTCCAGCTCCTCCGGGGGGCTGGTGTGCAGGGAGTGAGGCTCTAGACAGGCAAGAGCCTTAGATGGTGAGCCTTTGAGGGGTGGGCCGGTTTCCACCTGCCGGTGGATGGATTGGTGCATTTGCTGCACTCGGCGTCCAATTCGTGGGTCAGTGGAGAGGAATTTTGTGAAATTTAAAGCACATTATAAATGGCAGAGTACTGATCTTTCCTTTAAAATTAGTGTTTTCTAATCCGATTTGGGACACGCTGTGCTGTGAGAGGATGTGTGTGTTGATTTGCCGGGTTCTACGTCAACTGACGTTAAGACTTAGGTAATGACTGGGCACGTTTGGCTACACTGCCCACTAACGTCATGAAAATAGGTGGAGAATATCGCTAGGAATAGGGATGTCATTTCAGGGGCGGTTGATATGATTTAGTGCCGCAGGGGCACTTTAACTTAAGGTGATCGATCCACGGGTAGTATTAGCACAAGATGGCCACGGCCGACTCCTTGATTTTGCATGTTTAAAAGTGAGGAAAACTAAGGTAAGGTGAATAGCAGATGTTTTTACAATCGATCACAGTTTGCTTAAAACCACATGCCCGAACGCTCAGGACAATAGCATTTTCGAGCACACTATTCCTTTTATTTCAATACGATAGTCTTCCAAGTTCTTTTCCAATTTTTCAAACTCACCTTTAGTTTCACCTCTAGGATATTTTCCTCTATTATTGAACTATCCATGGTAATTTCCCACCATTCCCATAGTAGCTGGGTATTTAGATCATCATATGGTAGGTCTGAAACTGTTTTCATGTGTAGTGAACTCACACCATTGGTGAATTTCCTTCTAGTTTATTTTCTCCAATTGTCCAATCTTTTCTGGACAGTACTCTTCACACAATTCGCCATCTAATTCTCATTCATCAGTTGCTCACTATCATTATCAAAAAATAAATCCTTCTCCATAATGCAGAGCATGTACCCACCCTATTCCAAATCATGCATCAAAACAGAAATATCACACAGGTTTGTACATTTTTTGTACATTCTTTTCATCCTTGTTAGTCACCTGTACTGTTTCGTCCTGCATAGCCCGCAATAAAAACAGAACACCTTAAAGAAGGTCTCAATATTGTAAAAGTTTGGAAATGTTTGTCTGCCTGTTTAACAGTCTTCAGAGTATCATTACAATGACCATTACATCGATGTGGTCATTTTTTTTGCTAGTGATACATTATCAACAGTTCGAGGAAACCTCAGTACTTTGAATCTAAAGAGTCTTAGGCTAGTAGAACCACCACTAACTGTATTATGTGAGTTATTCTATACATTCTTTGGACTTCAAAAAGTACTTCAAGAGTTACCTCTAAAGGCTTTTGTGTAGTCGGTTCAACAATCCTCTAAAGAATCATCCCCTTCTGACCATTCAGACAACCCCTATATCGAATGGTTTTCTAGCTCCTGCAAAATTCCATATCGTAATATGCCTCCCATAAAGTCAATTTGACTTTCATATTACTAATCCTGTTTCCACTCAGCAACCCTTTTAATTGCATTTGTAATAGGTTTCTTTTCACAGACATGCCCAATTTAATATTTCAAGTTAACACAATTAAAGGTTGAAGCCAATGTACCCTCCTCAAAGATGTGGTCTAATCGTTTTGTACCATCTTGCGTTCTTTCTCTGGATTCTGATTTAGAGTGCAGTTTCTCTTGGTCACCCAAGAACAGATTGCACAGTTGATGTAGGAAAGTCATGTATCCTATGTTTCCCCACTCCCATAGTGTTCTATCCCATCCAGTGACATTTTTCTAGGAGCCACACCCACCTCCACCATTACAAGTTTAGATTGGGCAGCTCGTAAGAGGTGACCTTGGACTCATTTGAGAAATGGTTGCATGATTGACCCAGTTGATCCCAATTAGAGATAATTTGCACAAGGAGATCGTTATTGACCTCCTTTCAGCGAGTCATAATGTTTGGAGTCCAGTCAGTAACTACTGGTATTGACTGCATTCTAAACATTCTCCATTTAAAAGCAGACAGGGAACAACAATGCAATTTCCAAGCAAGATGGGTTTCAACAAGACAATCCCTCTCTGGGAGGATCTTTATTTCATTAGAATATTCCATTTAATGAATTTAAGAGAAATCAAAAACAATAGAAAATCATTTCACTTTCATTTAGAAATGGTTTACCTTTAAGTTATATCTGAAGTATGATCATGTTATACCTGGTCAAGTTGCAATAAAATGCTTAATTTAGGAAGACATTATTTAAAATACTACAAAAGCAAAGCCACATTTAATTTACTTAAACCGCTTGGTATTTACTTAAATTACTGTGATACAATTTTTTAGTTATAATAATAATAATTTAGTATTTATATAGCGCTACAAACCCTCAGGCATCCAAGTGCTGCTTATTATTACCCACGGTGTGTGGTGCTCATTTATCGACCATGGAAGGATGAAAGGCTGAGTTTGGCCCTGCCAGTATTCGAACTTGCATCAGCAGGCTCTGCGCAGATGTCAAAGCGAGTGCTCTAGTCGTTGTGCTATTGGACCCGCTTCACCACAAAAACTCCAAAACACATACTCCTATTACCACTATGTGCTACTAAGATTATAGACCCCGGGAGGGGTCATTATTGTTTGGTATAATTACCTTCCCCAACTTATGGCCCTTGGCTTTGCCTCAGGCCATAACTTGATGACAGGTCATTATCAATCACATTAGTTAGTAACAAAGGCAGGACCTGCCCATAATGAAAGTTTGATCTTATACTTTTACTGTAATAAAATGTAATAAACCATGCCCTCAAAGTGTCTGTGTACTTCTTCTGACTCACAACAGTACATATATCCAGGATATTATTTCTGTTCCTAAAATTAATTGTAAAATGTATCAACATGTAGTCTGACCCAAGAACCAATGCCTCACTTAATTGATAGATAGGTAACTGGCCCTTAATGGTTAAGAAATATTTAATAGACCAGAAGAACTTAAGAGTGTAAATCCACTTACATTAGCTGCTGGAGTTTTCTATTACAATGTAGACGTTATCAAATAGTGTGGAGTCAAAGAAGAAACTGCACAGCCAACTTCACAGATAACGTTAGATGGCATTCTGGGGAAAAATAAACCAGATAATAAAAAAAACACAGAAGGTTAAAAAGAACACATTTTACATCGAAAGTAAAACAAGCAGTAAAAATGTAAAACAAATATGATGAAAAAAGTAAAAATTACTAACTTGATAGTCTTACCTTTCTTCTTAAAAAATGGAAACTCTGGTCAAATAGGTCTTCTATTCAAACTTTTATTTCTGGTTTCTCGTGGATTTACTTATACGGACAAACAACCCTGTACCCACCTATCGCCACTGGGAACTACCTCTTTTGTGCTCATCTGTTTTCTTTCTTGAACGTACACTTTCCAAACGAGGGGGTGGAGGGAGCCCCATTGCATTTTAACTGTCCTTACAATCCGCCTGGCCTGCTCTGAACCAAACTGAACCTGCACAGGAGAGCTTTATTTCTTGTTTTGGTCTATTTTATATGCATATTTATTCAACATCTATATCAGTTATTTTCAACCTTTTTTCTAAATCCTTTTCGTTGAGCCATTTTTACTGTGTAAAATGTAATATATCAGGCTAACATGTTTCATGTCATAAGGCTTCCTCTCAAGGCTGCCTGTTGTCAAAGTCTCAGACGAAGCGTTAAGGTATAACAAACTCAGGTCTGAAGCAATGAATAATTTTTTTCAAAATCACATTTTATATTCATTTTCTCAGTATCAATACAAACATTTTAACAGGTTACAACCAGCAACATATTCCACCTATAAACCACCTAACCCCCTTCTAGACCCCCACCCATCCCTCACGCATCATAATTGCAACCCCTTGTATGGTCACCTCTTCTTATTACAGTACTACCTGGTGTAGTTCTGCCCATGTGGCGGTTTATCTTCCACAGTTTGTACAAAAGGGAAGCCAGACTCCCTCTTTATTTGTCCTTGACTCATCCAATAGGTCTGTGAGGTATTTCAGGTCATACATAGCCCTCACCTTCTGGACCCATACTTTCTCTATGGGGACTATATTCCTTTTCCAGAACTTTGCAATGCAGCTCCTGGCTGCCACCAGTAAGATGTGTACCATATGGCTTCCTTCTTCCTCCTCATAATCTGCTTCTTCATACACCCCTAATAGCATTAACCATGGTGAGAGTTTCCTCCTGATGCCATCAATCTCCCTAATCCACATGAAAACCTCCTCCCATTGTCTCTGTATATGGAGCTAGTCTGTATTCGGTTTTCGACATTTCCCGCAGTGGGAATCCTGCCTTGGGTACATTTTGCAAGAATAGCTTGTGAATATCACCATCTGGGTATAGGTTTGATAGCTTGCATTCTGTACTGCCAGGATTCTGTGGAACGTGACACCCTTATGCACATATTTATCCACAACCCATCAGGTATTTCCCTATTAAGATACATCACCCATTTCTTCCTAGCAGACAAGTTGTCCATAGGTTCCGCCAACAGATATTCCCTGTACAGTCTCGCTATTAGGTCTTTTTTAGCCCTTACCTTGCAACAACGCTGTTTTGAAGGGTGTTAGGCCCCTCTGCAAATTGTCTTCCCATCTCGCAAAAGTACCCCCTTAAGCTGCAAGTAACGAAATACCGAAAGCTTACCTATATGCAAGCATTCCACTAACTGGTCAATGGGGACAAACTTTCCCGCCTCCCACATCTGTCCCACTCTGTTGAGGCCAGCCTCATACAAGGATTGAAACTGTAGTTGTTACACAATCAGACTTCCCAACGGGGGTGCCCATATACAGCATAGGGTTGAGGACCATGTCCACAGTCAGCGCATGCGGTTGCTTTCCTGTGTTCTAAAACGCATCCAATGTGGGATGTTTCACCATTCTGTTGGGTACCTCGTTCTGAGGGACCCACCTCCATTCTCGCAATGTAACCAAAGCCAATGTTGTTTTATCCATATGTACTCACTGTTTCCCGGATTGAGATGATCGACCACAATGCGCAGTTTTGCAACTCTATAGTACAAGACAGGGTCTGGGAAACCCACCCCCTCTTCCTCTCATAGCAATTTAAGCGTCTTGTAGGCTATTCTGGGTTTCGCCCCAGCCCATTATGTGTACTTGAGTTTGTATAATTTAATTAAATGTTTGATTGATGAAAAAAAAACTTCATGAGTGCCCTTTTAGCTGTCATTAAGAAAGTGGCTGGGATGACAATCGGGAGCATATGAAAAAGAAAAAGGAATTTGGGGAGTATCAGCATTTTTAGTTTAATCATGCCATCCATGAGAAATGTAACCTTTCCCATCGATGCAGGTCTAATTGCACCATTTCCCTAATTGTAACATTTTTACTGAACAAAGCACACAGATCCTGAGGAATTTTGACCCCCAAATATGCGTTCAGACGAAAGGCTGTCTACATGTTCCCTGTCCTCTTGTTCCCACTGACCCACCATGAACGCCACCGACTTTTGACTGGTCGCCATATCTAGATAACCCTTGCAATATGTGGGGGATGGAGGTCCTTGGGGTAGTCACATAGAGTAAGGCATCGTCTGTGAAAAGACTCAATTTGTAATCTACGTCTTCTATCTTAACCCCAGCAATCTCAGTGTCGCTCCTCAGCTCATTCTCCCATGGTTCCGTGACCAGCGCATACAGCAGGGATTATAGGAGGCACCCCTGCCTGGTGCCTCTTCTCAGGAATGCCCTCAACTCCTCGCCATTTACCACCGTAGCCACTAGGTGTCGAGTAGAGGGCTGAGATCCATCCTATCCATCGAAGTTCCATTCCTATTGCCTTAAGAACACCCTTCAAGAAGGACCAGCTGACATTGTCAAATGCATTTTTGCCATCAAATGATAATACCAGAATCCCAACTTTCTTTGCTTCCAGTGAGTTTAACATATGAAGGGTCTTTCTTAGGTTATAGAGCCTTGCCTGTTCGCAATAAATCCTGTCTTGTCAGGGTGAAACAATCCAGGGAGTTATACTTCTAATTTGGACACTAAAACCCTGGTGAACTGCTTGGCATCCACATTAAGTTATGAAATAGGCTTGACTGCAGAGCATTGCGCAGGTTCCATTACCTCTAAGAATGTTGGTGGGATCTGCCCTGCACTGCTAATTGAGAGAGGCGAGCCAGGACACCTTAGAATTGTTTATAGAAATCTGAGGTGTATCCATCCTCTCCTGGCACTTTTCCTGCCTTTAATTACCCTATGGCTTGAGCCACCTCCTCTGCTGTAAATTCAGCGTCCAACATGACTTCCTGGGTTACTGCGAGCCTAGGAATGGGAACCCTTCCCAAATATTCGTGGATGTTAGAATCCCCCATCAAGGAAGGCTACATATACAGCTGCTGGTAATATTCCCCAAAGCAGTCCATAATTCCTCCTTCCGCACCAACTAGAAACCCATCGCACCCCTAATCTGCTCCACTCTATTCTATTCTCCCACGCTCTATTAGCCAGTATTGTTCCTGCTCAATCCCCCTTTTTATAATATTGCTACTTGGTATACCTCATCTTCTTTACCACTTCCCCGATCAGAATCGAGTGCAGTTCCTGTTTTTTTCCCTCTTCTCACTTAACAACCCCTCTCTGTCATACCCTTTTTTAGTTCACTGAGGCCTCATTCCTTTTATCTTGTTGCTTAATTGTTTCTCAATCAGACTCCTCTCCCTCTTTATTCTTGCTCCTTCTGCAACAAAGAGTACCCATATTGTTGCCTTGGCTGCTTCCCATACAGTTTTCAGCTGGACCTACCCTGTATCGCTAGTCGTCCTCCTCCTCCTCCTTCTCCCCCCCCTTTATTCTATTTATTATTGTATTATACTGCCTTTGTCCCATGATCCCTCCCTATGCCTTGTGGCCACTTAGAAACACAATGACTTGATGCATAAACACCTTACAAATGCACAATGAATAAAGTAAATGCTGATCTCCTTTCCCAGGAATTCTTTAAAGACTGGGTCCCTTAGGAGACTGTCATTGCATCGCCAACATGGGTTACCTCTTCACACCTTTCCACTCGCAACAGAGCAGTAACCATATCATGGTCAGACCACGAAATGGTCTCGAACCCCGAGTTAGGCAACATTGCCATCTTGTGCCTAAGGCGTTAGCAGGAGTTCTATTCTAGTGTATGTATGGTGTAGAGGGGAGAGAAAAGTGTGTCCTCCCGCTTGAGGGAACCTCTATCTCCACAAACTGTCCAATAGTGTTCTTTAATCAAGTGTGCAAATTCCCAATTATACTTCCACTCTTCTCACCTACGTCTCCCCTTGCAGACCACCAATCCACCGTGGGGTCGGCAATCATATTGAAATCTCCCCCAGCAGCAGGGATCCCTCCCCTCATTCTTCACACAGAGAGCTTTCTTCAGGAATGCAATCTGACTCATGGTTGGCATGTACAGTGTGGCCACGGTGATCACCGTACCCCAGAGATGCCCCTTAATTGCGATTAACTATCCACCAAAACCCCTCTTAACCTGTACGTCTTTCACCTGAAAGGATCTGGGCATGTCGATCCCAACCCCTTCTTTATCATGGTCTTTAAACAAACGATTGGTCGTATTTCCTTCACCTTCAGGGGGCACACTCCCCCTTGCTTAAAATGGGTTTCCTGCAGCAACAGAACCAAAAGGTGGGTTTGCGAAACATGCTGTACATTAAGGACCTTTTGTTTGGAGCGTTGAGCCCTTTAAAATGTAAAGTAGGAACTTTTAATTCATCCACACCCTTGTCTTCAAAACATCTCGTTCCTCCCCTGAGCGAACACCTCACTGTGCTACAAAGAAGTAGATACTTGCATGAGAGATTGCCCATCCCTTCCCCCATCCCCCACGCACCTTCCCTTTGCCCATTTAACATTGTCAGAACTTGTAGGAACAATAACCAATCAAGGCAATGTACCCAACCATTGTGAGACACCCATGTAATCCCATGTCACTAGGATAACAACGAGATTGTCATCCAGTCAGCAATGCAACTCTAAATAAGTCAACCTTTTCTGACCCCTTCCCCTCCGGCCTAAAAATGTCTTCATTCCAGCCCCTTCCATCATCTAGGGGTCGCCGACTGTGAGGCCTGAGTCTTTCTGGACCTTCCGGAGCTCCCATCTTGCCTGTGACGCTTCTGTTGCAAAAACACACTCTTGAAACCCTCAATCAACTGCTGAAGACCTTCCCGATCTTGAGACGCTCCCTCCTTCTGCAGCAGCTGAAGGAATTGAGCAGCCTCCTCCCTGGTTTTACATCATATTGCTCACCCTTGTATTCGAAGGAGAGTGTAAAGGGGAATCTCCATCAATATCTCACCCTTTCTTCTTTGAGCCACCTTGTTAAGGGTCTGCATTTTCACCTTTGGTCCAGGTTGTAAGATGAGAGGTCTTGGAATATTTTTACAGAGGCTCCTTCCCACTCCACTGTGCCCATTTCTCGGACCATTTGCAATATCTCTTCTTTATCTATTTAATAGTGCTACTTTGCCACTACTGAACGTGGCCCCTCACCCGACCCTACTCCCTTAAATACTCAATTGAAACTGATGTATTCCTCATGTGTAGTGGCTAATGGCCTCTTCAACACTTGCCCCACCATACGTTCCAGGTCCTTCTGTGATTTATTGTCTTTCCACGGGAGCCCTCATATCCGTAGATTATTCTTTCTCTCCATATTCTTGACATTGTCCAGTTTGCTTCTGGCTTTTCTTTCTTGTTTTCCAGCTCTTCAATTCTCGCCTACAGGCCAGCTTCCCTGAAGTCTGCTGAGCACTGGTTGTGTTCCAGGGTTTCCACCCTGTCTGCCACCTTTGAAACACGTTTGTTAATAGCAGTTTTCACTCCTACATGGAATGCTTTTTGCTCCAACAAAATGATCTGGACGTCCTGTTAGCCACCAAAGCCTTACGTGCTGTTTGCAGTACCATCCACCTTCTCCATCACAGTCACTGTGGTTCAATCTGCGCTCTTTCCTCATCCACTGACTGTCGGTGCACCCTAATCAATGCACCTTCCCCTCAATCCCCCTTCTTATTGGGCCATATCCTTCCAGATGCTAGTACCTATCAGGGGTCTTCCAGCTTTCTCAAACACCCATCATAGTTTAATCACCCGGAACTCTTCAGGCCATGTTACTGTCTCTGGGGTTGCATAATTTAGAGCACCTTTGCTTGATTGGAGTGCTCGCCTTCCACCTCCCTCCACTGTCCAGTATCTGCATTCCTGCGTGTTAACTATAAGACAGTGCCTGGGCCGCAAGCCCATATTTTGGCATGCAGCTCTTGAGTGGGCCTAGTGTCCCACCTGTAGGTGCAGCCAAGTGGCCCTCTGCAGCACTCCCACAGCTCTCCAGACTTTGCACTGACCACCCTTGTTACTTTCAGAATCCCCACTGAGTACCTCCGTAGGACCACTGCCTCCTCACACTGCCAGCCATGAATTCTGCTTCCCACTCACTACTTTTGGGCTCTCAGCTGTCCGTTGGGCTTGGATCAGGCCGTAGGTCTCTGGTAATTTCTTGTGGTTATCCCACAACAAGCTTCCCACCTGCAGGCCCAGTTAGCTCTCGTGCCTCTGCTCGGGACTGTCAGGATCCGCCCGCCAAGCCCTTCCGCTGTGCCCCCCATAGGTGGGCAGGTTTCTCACTCCCTGTTCTGTCTTATTTACATAGGCCCTTTCAAGTGGCGCTGCACTCCACCGCTCTCCGGTCATGCAGCCCAGTGTTGCTAGTCAAAGCCTGCCCTTCTCCCCGGCTCGGGGTGCGCAATGCTGTTCTCCCCCACTGGCTCTGCCTCTCCCTACTGGGATCTGCCAACTCTATTGCATGGGGTGAGGCGCTGAAGCACTTAGCTGCCATTTTCTCCTGAGCCTAGCTGGATCCAGCTTGGTGCATGGGCTACTACAGCCTCCAGCTATCTCCCTCAATCAGGTCCACATACTTTCGGCCCGAGAGTATGGGATGCCAGCAGCCTCCGGCGAAATGAACAGCATGGTGGGGGTGGAAATGTCTTCTATGTTACTCGTTGGATTCGGAGCACTGCAATCAGGTAGCCATCAAGCACCCCCAAGTGGTCTGCAATGAATAGTTTTTAAGATAGTTGGTGGTTGTGCAGGTTGTTGATCTCCAGTGAGCATGTTTCCACATCTTGGCTGTGCTGGATCAACGCCAACATGAGGGATGCTTGTTATGTCCAGTTCATGGGCAATAGCAATTCCTGTATTATCTTATATCAATTCCTGTATTATCTTACCTTGTTTCCATGGTCCATATTCCACCCCTGTTCTGGTTCTGGAATTGTTATTGTGGGAGTGTTGGTTGGTGGTGAGGACTGTGGGTTTTGAATAGATTACTTGGAACCTCCACTTAGCCTTGCATCATCTTTAATATTGGCAACAAGGATGACATTGAAGGGGTGGACATGGCCCACATATGCCCCCCTTTTTCCTGTGCAGACAGCAGTAAGTAATTCATGCTCTGGGGCACACCTTCGGCACGGACTACACACAGGGAGATGCAAAGTCCGCCAGAACCTGACCATCCCAGAGCAGTCGTGATCCACAGTTGGGTCCTGGGGGTGCATGAAAGAATTGGGGTCAACTGCCCTTCCCTGCCGCGAGTGACCAGCATTACGCTCTCTCTGTGCTGTGGCATCGAGAGGAAAGGACCTCTTGACATGCTTGAGAGCGCGTTCGGCTCTCCCCTTCATAGCAACAAGGTTGCGTTGTTAAGGTCTGCACCTGCAGCAATCAACTGAGTGTCTCTTCCTCGTTGTGAATGTCGGATCATTCTACTAAAGCGGCCACCTACAGCAAGGGGTGAAGGGCCGAGCTCCAGAAGGAAATTTTAAAGCAGAGTGCCCAAGAAATTCTGAGGTAGGCAGCTCATCAAGAAACCAATACTGATTGATCAGTTGCAAGCAGGATTGTATTTTCCAGAATGGCTGCTACAGGAATTCTTCCTCTGCCACCTTTTCTTGGGGAAACTGGCACTCCTCCAGTCAAGTGGGACAGATGGAGGAAAATGTTTGAGACTTACATGCTAGCAATGGGAGGGGACAAGTTTGCACCGGCAAGGAAACAGTCCCTCTTGCTTCAGAATCTTGGCTCGGAAGGACGCATTTTCTTTGATGGACTGCCAGAACTTGAGGGAGTTTAGGCTGGTGACCAGAATTACTTCACAATAGCCATTAGAAAACTCCAAGATAACTATGAGCCAAGGACAAATTTGACCTTTGAACGCCACAGGTTCTTCCAGAGACGCGAGAACAATTAGAACCAGTTGAAAGTTATGTAGCGGCTCTCCGCACCTTGAGCCACATCTGCGATTTTGGCCACTTAAACTACTTCATTAGGGACCAACTAGTAAGATGCACCAATAGCGTCAAGATCCAAAAGCTCCTGGCCAAAGACCTTTCCTTGGAGAAGGCTGTGGAACTTACTTGCAATATTGAGCAAACAGCTCATTACATGAGGAACATGAAGGTGGAGCAAACTGGCATTGAGGTGTGTGCCATCAAGAACAGGAGAGGAGGTGAGAATACTAGAGAAGCACAATACTTTAAGTGCGGCAGCCCCAGGCACCTGTCCTCAAGTCTGTTCTGTCTGGCCCGTAATGCCAGCTGTATTTTGGGGTCGTTTCGCTCGAGTTTGCAAGGAGGGAGGAGTGAATGCTGTGGAGCAACAGGGAGCCCCCAAAGGTGAACAATAGGTTGCACAGTTGTCTCAAGAGCAGTTGCCTCAACTGGAGTAAAAACCTGCCACCGTCCACCATGTGTTTGAAATGTATGCCCTCAACGTGGGCAAGGGAGGTCCCTAAAACCAATTTACTATTGATGGCAGTTCCCCAATGATGAAGGTCGATTATTTCAGGAGAAACTTTCATGTATACCATTGTTGGTAGAATAGAGGGCCTTTTAGAAAATATCTGCCCACATTATTACTGTGATGTGGGGATTGAGATGCTTGGAAAATTCAAGGCTGTGGTAGAATACAAGGGTCGAAATTGTGCTGCAGAAATATATCTGGCCAAGAAAGGCTCATCTCTCTTGGGATGGGAGGAGCAGAGGAACCTGGGAATTCATATTCAAGCTAACCTGTAAGTACCGGATTCCATATCACAAGTACAGGACAGATGGGTGAATGACTTTCCAGAAGTTTATTCTGACAACTTGGGCAGGCTCAAAGATTTTGAACATCACATCAGATTAAAAAAGAATGCTACTCCAGTGGTTCACAAAGTATTGCCTGTTCCCCACCACCTTCGCCATCAACTCAAGGAGGAACTTGACAAATTGTGGCAGAGAGGAGTGATCGAAAGGGTTGAAGGTATGGAGTGGCTTTCTCATGTGGTTCTGGTGGCAAATGGAACCCTTAGGATGTGTGTCGATCTTACATATATGAATACATATTGGTGGTGAGGCATCCCTTGCCCGTAATATCAGAGGTTTTGGCTCTTTTGGGGGATGCCAAACATTTTACAGTAATGGTCTTTTCTTCAGCTTACCATCAAGTACCACTTGCACACAATTGTCAAGAACTCCCTTCTTTCATCACACCGGAATGGACCTTCAAGTACTGCAGAATGCCCATCGGACTAGCATCTGCGGCTGCTGTCTTTCAACGTGTTATGGAAAAAGTGATGGTCTTTCAATATGATGTGCTTGTCCATGCCAGCAATACGGAGGAGCATGACAAAGTGTTAAGAGACGTGTTGTGCAAATTGAGGGAAGAAGGGCTTATTGTCCAAAGGAGTAAATGCAGAATAGGGGCTCAGAGTGTGGAAAACTTGGGTCATTGTGTGTCGGCTGAAGGGATTGTACCCAAGCATAATTTGGTTGAAGCAATAAGTCTGGCCCCTTACCAAGGATAAGGAACAGCTTTGTTCCTTTCTAGGTTTGTCAGAGTATTATCACAGATTTGTGGAGAAATTTGCTGTCCTGTCAGCACCCCTTAGAGCATTATTGAAGAAAGGCGTAAGCTATGTTTGGTCAAGGGAATGTAAGAAAGCATTCAAGGAAATTAAAGGTGCATTGCTAATCCTTGGGGAAGTTTTCCACTGGAAGCATGACACATTTTACAGTGATGCTAGCATTTTGGGCTTAGGAGCGTCACTGATGCAGAGTGATGGAAAGGGGGAAGAATGCATCGAGCTTCCAGGGCTTTGAGAGGTTCAGAGTGTAACTATTTGGTAGTGGAGAGGGAGGCTTTAGCCGTGTATTGGGCCATGTTACACTTCAAGGTTTTCTTGTTGTGCCACCGTTTTATAGTGAGGTCTGATCACAAACCTTTGGCACAGATGTTATCCAGTGTGAGTTGGAGTAGAGGATCTCCTAGAGTTTCTAAATGGTTATTAGGCCTGCAAGGATATGATTTTTCAGTGTGTTATTTGCCTGGCAAGAGTAATTCGGTGGCAGATTGTTTGTCAAGTTTACCAATGAGGGTGCCAAAACTGGGCGACAAGGTCACAACTGAAGGAGCAGTGGTGGCAAACATTGAGGGTAGTGCCATTGATGAGGAGGAATGGGAACATGCAATGGTGGACGATGAGGTTTTAAACATTATTTCTGGGTGGACGATTAAGGGGTGGCCCGAAAGAAATATGTTCGACAGGAAATGTCAACATTATTTTGAAGTGAAAGATGAACTATCCTTGGTGGGGACAGAGGTGAGGAGGGTGACAAACCAGATTCCTCCTGAGGGCCTTAGGAAGAAGTTTATTGATTTGCCCATCTAGGTCACATGGGGTGATTGCCACAAAAAGGAGGTGACAGCAGAGTTTTTGAGACAACGGATTTGGGGATATTCCACCACACCCCAGTCAGTGACCAATGTTTCGCCTTTTGTTTCTTTAAAGGGATGTAAGGTGGGAATAAAGTTATGTCCTGGTTGGATGGGATCAGCGGTTCCCGTTTGTGTGGATTGTGAAAAGGTGATGAAGGTAGTGAGAGAGGGCCAGGACTTGTTCAGTAAGGCTGCAGCCCTTGTTCACAGTGGCCATTAGTTGTAGTCATGAATGTTGTATTACCCATTTATCTCCAGATTTCTTCTTTGTTTGCGTTCATCTAAAGTAGGAAGATATGTTATGTTCAGTCCATGAGCAATATCAATTCCTGTATTATCTTACCTTGTTTCCATGCGCCATATTCCACCCCAATTCTGGCTCTGGAATTTTTATTGTGGGAGATTTTGCTGGCGGTCGGGCCGGAGGGCACGCACAACTGAAGCTGCGCTCTATGGGTTTTGAATAAATTACTTGGAACCTCCACTTGGCCTCCCATTATTTTTAACACTGAGCATTTTTCAACATCTTGGCTGTGCGGGATAGACGCTAACATGAGGGAAGCTCTCGGTTTGCTTTTCAGCTCATTCTGCGGTGGAGGTTACCCATCAGCCTTTGTGCTCTGCGTGGATGAACTAACGTGGCCTCCTGCAAAGCATATTTCTCCAAAAATGTACTAATATGTGTTTCCATAGAACCGAGTGATGAAAGAAAACATCTGTTGTGAGTCATGCAGTTCAGCCTTCGCCAAACTGCGTGATATCAGTCGCTCAAAGCCTGCTGTTCCCCTAAGAGGACGGAGACCGTGTTAAAACTATCGAGATAATATCCATTTAAACATATTTTTTTTAAGAAATTTTGTTCAGTTCTGTTCAACATGCTTTTTTGCCTCATTTATACGTCAAGGTAAAACAAACAAAACAGTGTGTTACATGCTTTAGTGGTTCTTTTAGATACATGGAACACCTTGAAATTATGAATCACCATATTCAACATAGCAATACAAGCAAGACATGTGACACTGACATGTACAGATTGAAGAAATAATCACTTTCCAGCTTTCAGTGAGCAAATTCATAAAGTATTGATTCTGCCAGCAGCAGTAGCATTTTAAAGCAATATATTCTATTAGCACAGACAAATCTAGAGTGATACAATGGCCTAATACCAGAGGGAAATGCTCTTTCCACTTGTGTGCATTTTCTCGTTTAGAGAAAGGCCTACAAGCAAAAGAAAACAGTGACGTGGTTAGCAAAATGGCCGACTAGTCAGAGAACATACCTACAAAAGAAAACGGTTCGTATAATGGCCGATTACTCTGATAATATACCTCAAAAACATGAGGCAATTTTTTCAAATTACTGCAGAAGTGAATCATCATGGAAGGATAAGCCATTACTTCCTTTCCTACATTATTTTCTTTGTCGTAATCTGTACCAAAACTGTGCAAAGCTTTATTGACTGGACCAAAAGATGCCCCATTTCTGTCTGTCATGCAATTTCAGCCATGGGCAAGAGAGCAGATTTGTTCTGCTTCGGACAACAATCAATGAAGAACAATTCACCCACAAGAAGGCGGAAATAACCCACAGCCCCAAATGGACCGCCCGGCCTGTCATCTGGGAAATTAACAAAGGGAGACTAGGCTTGCCAGACAAGGCGCAGCCACAGACAGGTACGGATGAACGAGCAGCAAGCCCTGGAATGAGTCTAACCCTAATTCTCTGCTACTGTGCACAGCTCCCCAGATGAATAAGAGAGCAAGCTGCACTGTGATATGCCGCAGATCAGGTCTGGGGAATGTGCAATGGCCTCTGCCAAGGCTTTATAGGTCTTGAATAAAGATCCTGGAAGAAACGAGCACAGTACTGAGCAGGATTTTGAATCTTTCTTTACCCGACTAATCGCCGATTACGTTCTTACTTCAGGGACATGGAACTTGTAGAGAAATGGCAGCATGGAGTATCGCAACGAGGTTGCCTCTTTCTGTCCCCTTCAGTCCCTCCTTTATTTCTCTGCATCTGGACGTTAAGAGCAGCCATTACTGACGTCACCACTTCAATCCTGCGCTTCAAACTTTTTGCGGCTGGCTTCTTTTGCTGATGTCTGCCGCCGAGTGTGCCATGCCAGGACCTCCAATTCTCCATGTTGGGTGTTGTATAGGAGAGCTATTTGGGATTGGGTGTGCTGGGTCCTTGCATGTTCTACAACCTAACTGGTGCCACATTCAATGGCCATGAGTGTGATGGAATAAACATTTGCTCCAGCACCAAGCCCGGAGGTGTACAACTGTTGGGTTCAAGCTGGGCCCCACTTTCCTCTAAAGAGCCATCTGGCATTGCTAGTGCCTAGACTAGCTTGAATAATTCCAACACACGCCCTCTTAAGGCTTCTGATTTAGTGGTTGCAGTGATATGTGTGTCTAAGAGAACATCCCTCCTAACAATTCCATCACGTGTCAACACTGATTCCTAGTGGCACTGTTTTCTGGTGGAAAAAGGAGGACACATGATGTTTGGAGAATAAGGACACACTTTTGGAGTGGGACCTCTTATTTTGCCCTTACTTCTACCGCTACTCATCATTAGCCACCTGCCAGAAGTGCACCTGATCTGAGAACGATTCTTTCACATACAGCAGTGCTTAAAATGTTAAAGATTGGAATTCACCCACAATTCTACAGTTACCTAACACCACCTGACCAAAGACTAATACCAATGGATGCACAGACCGCAACTCACAGTACTGCACTACTGTTAAAAGATGCCAGCCCAAACGTTGGCTACCCACACTCTGCCCAGCGCTCCTCTGCTCTCGAACTATGTCCACTCTTTAAACAATAAAATATAAATTAAATACACAATTCATTAAAATACGGAATCTCTGGAAGGAAGACACTCATCACCCGTTTGCTTTTCCAAGTGAAATATTTCCCCAATATATTATATGGAAACACCATCAAGGACGTGTTATGTTATTTTATTACTGCTAGACTGTCCACTATATAGTTTCAAAGTCCAGGCCATGAATAGAGGTACGGATTATGTAAGGCACAAATCCAACCAATAATGCATTGTAGCATAGGATTCTCCATAGAACCGAGTGAAGCACCTTGAAAATACCTAATGCCCACATTAGAAGGACTATCCTATTGTTCTTTTCGCCATTCTAATGCTGGATGGGTATGTTATGCCTGAAACACCTTCACATGCTCCGTTCAGCCAAGTAGAACCATGTACCAGCAGCATATGCCGGATTCAGCCTCAAATTACCAGGCTCCTACATATATTGCCATATCATAACATTTCATGGTAAGTCCAGCATTCAGTGCCATGTATCATCACCTTGTACTGGGAACAGAGGCAAATGCCATTCCCCAACAAACGCCAAATTCTGCCCCGCATGCTCTGGTCTGGACTGCACCACTATCAAATGCCAAGATCCGATGGACAAATCAAGCCAAGAAACAAAGGGTTAGGGGGTGTTTCCTTTGTGTGCATAGGTTAGGGAGAGAGGAGAAGGGCTGGTGTGCTGGTGAATCGAACCTCTACAGAATTTGACTGAGCCCCAAAGCAGTCGCTGGTGATGTACTTCGATACTGTGGTCGCACAAAGGACCTTTGTGCAGGATATAGTGAACATCTAGGGAAGGTACGTGGAGGATAAGGACTGATGGATTCAGATGTTAATGTGACCAGGGCAGAATGTCATGGTTGAGAAGTAGCATGAGGATCCAGGATCATTGTGTTCCAGTGTCAGGAGGGAGAGAGGAGCCAGGATCCTGTTTTGCTTCTGCAAGGCACGAACTGGTTACCTCCATTAATGTGCGCTTGTTCTGCTTTATGCAAGGCTCTTCGGGGTCCAGGACTTCATTCCCTGGATAGAAAAGGGGAACACTGGAGACTGAAAGATTCTGTGTTTTTGGTAGTGTTATCAGCAGTGACTCAGAGGCGAGCCTGATTTGTTCCAGTGGCAAATGTCTATGGAGAAACCTTAAGAGTTTGCAACAGGTAGTGGAGAATAGTATGGCAAGCTCTCAAGTTTCTCTGTGGGACAGTTTGCTAGAGGGAGAACAGAGCGATAGGTGTGATGGCTCTGTTTGAATGAGACGGTCAGCGAGAGATACTCTGCAGATGGAATTGGTGAAAGGGCAGGAGATTTGGATATTGGTAGACTTCCCAAAAGGCGGGCTGCCTTTTCTAGGTCAATGGGGCTGGGGATAAGTGGGGTACAGGTCAGACAGTTCAAGATATGGGTGGCATTTTATAGGCAGAGCCTGCTTATTGGTAGCTCTCACCATTACATTATAGGTGTGTCAGTCCCAACATGAAAGTGTGTGAGAGAGAAGATCAGTCTTCTGTTTGGACTGATTGATACAGGGAGCTCTCATCTGCATGTGCAGTGGGGTGAAGGGTTTAACACAGACATTGAAAAAGCCATACAACTTTGCATCTTCTAGTGTTGTGGGTAGGAGGTGGGGCAAGTGATGTGGATGTGGACTGTGATTTGGTGGAATTGACCGAATGCCCAACAAGCATTAGCCTTTTTAGAATGTGTTGCATTTGGCCAGATTCAGTCACATGTCATGTTTTCTTACGTGCAATAATCCCTACTTCAACTTTGGAGCCCTTTTCCGTGAGAGGCTTGTGGGTGGGAACCGCCAGGAGATAACGCACCTCATATATACAGATGACTTGTGCCCTGCAGGAGCGAACAGAAACAATTTATACATTTCTATGTGAGCTGCAAAACGTTTCGAAACTCACATTCTGGCCGAGCTACCTTCCAACAGACTGCAATGTCTAACCACCACTACTTGAATAGTACATAAGTAGTACATAAGTAGTTCTGAATAGCGGTATGTACAGAAATGCTGACAGTCAGAACGAGTAATATATAACTATCTATAATGATGACATGGATTTGTGTTTCTGAGGTGATCACATTTTAATCTCTTCTTCTGTCATGTATGAAATTGAAATATTGCTTGAGTAAAGTATGAAATTGAAATAGCTTGATTTGAACATTTAATTTTCATGTTATATCTGTGTCTGTTTTGATTGATTTCTTTTAGTTTGAATCTATTTATTATTATGAATGTATAATTTTATTCTTTCTGATAAGTATTGAAAAGTTGATTAATTTCAGCTGAATCAATAAACAAAAGACTGCAATGTGTGTAATTTACAATAGCATTTTGCAATACTATTTTGTTCATTACAACCTAGCAATTTTGCATTTCTGAAGCCGGTCACTTTGAGTAGCACTGGTTTTGCATATTCAGAACCTTCCGTTTTTCTTTCATTTATGTCTTTTGTTCTTGAGTGTATGCTTTGAATAAGGATATGTTGATCAAATTAAGAGAAGTATTAAATATGTGAACACATTTAAAATAGTTCTTGAATTTGGTACACAATGTATTAAACTAGTATTCAGATTTGGGTGAATACATGACATTCTGGGGGTAATTCATAGAATCCAGCATCCAGCGCATAAGTGGTGCACGCGGCTGGCGCAGAGGGGGGATTGTGCCCCAGCGTGTGCCAGCGTGCACTAAATCCCATTTCCACACACCGCGTACTCATGGATTTCCCCATCCACATCCAGCCGTGGTGCAGCGACCATGCAGCAGTGCCAGTTATGCCCCCAACCCCACCCCTTGTGCCAAAACAGCCGCACAAATCCCCCGCTCGCGCCAGCCAAATCGCGTGAAAAAAGCTGCGCATGCTCGGAATACCTGCGAACGCATCTCGCAAGCAGCCCACACCACAACACCCGTGCACATGCCAGCATGCAGCCCACACCACAACATACCCCCCATCACCTGTGCACATGTCAGCAGGCAGCCCACACCACAAGCGACCCCCCCATCACCAGGGCACATGTCAGCAGGCAGCCCATACCACAAGCGACCCCCCCCATCACCCATGGCCATGCCCACAGGCAGCCCACACCACAAGGGATCCCCCCCATCACCCATGACCATGCCCACAACACAGAGGAGCTCCAACACACATGACCATGCCCCACATGCAGCCCACACCACAGGGGACCCCCCCAACACCCATGTCCATAACCTGCAGGCAGCCCACACCACAACTGCCCCCCCCATCACCCGAGCACTTGCCAGCACGCAAGCCTCGACTCATGTGTCCCCCACGCCCCACCAGTGACGGCAACCTGTCAGCAGGCCCCGACTCATGTCCCTCACAAAACCCATAGTCATAAAAATAAAACCATGTATTAAATATCCCCCAAAATGGCTCCACCCGCTGCCCCCCCATGCTACTCCATACCCATCCATTGCCCCCACCTGACAGTACTGGCCCCATGGCATGCCATGCCCAGAAGCACACATGCATGCATATAAATGCCTAACATAGCCACACAGCACTAACACATGGCAGAGCGAGTGGCAAATGACACATGCAACAAACAAATGTGAGCAAACAACATTGTGATTGAACCAAATGAAAATGTACTGTGCATCAAGAACCTCCACCTTTCAAAAATCAAAAATGCAAATAAAAATGCAATTAACTGAAACAAAACAAAATGGCAAATTCAAATGAAGTATTAAATCAAAAATAACCAAGTAAATGATGAAAATGCACTTCCACAAAATAAATCCAGTCAGTTCCAAATAGTAACAAAAAAAAGGAAACCTATTAGTCCATGGGAAAGAAAAATTTAAAAAAACAATTCACACAAGTGCAACTATGTACATAAAATTTCAAAGGATCTATGGATCCCAAACTGCAGATCTGTCCAAAAAACTTCCTACAAAAAAGAACTATATACAAAAGAGTGGGGCAATGTCCATGTCCTCCAAAAAAAATAAAAAAATAGAAAGGAACTTAACACTAAGGAACTATTTACAGTGGCGGCGGGCTAGTCCTACGGCTCACTTCTTGATGTTAATGTCTTTGGCAAGGGCATCATCGAACTCCATGTTGATGTCCCGCAGGGGGGCCCTCGGCTGTGTCCTCGAGGGGTCGCAAGGATGTCGCCATGGTGTCCTCCAACTCCCTGCGAGTCTCCTCAAGGAACGCTGCCCGCCTCAATGCCTGGTTCATGGAGTTCTCTGCCCTGACCATTGTGAGCCGTGCCCTCTTCGCTCACCGCCGCTCTGCATCTATCTGCTGGCCCAACCTCTGCCACACGGAAGACACTCGTAGTCCAGTGTCCTCCTGCCCATCGACCGATGCCTGCCTCCGTGATGTAGATGGCCCGAGGCCTGATGCCTTCCACGTCGCGCCTGCCGGCGCCTTAATGCCAACTGCCTCTGCAACCACGACTGCACCCGGGAAGATGGAAACACTTGGGGCCGTGGTGCACATGCCCTAATTGATGGTGCCTGCACATCCTCCACTGGCTGCGGTCCAGTTGTTGGGGTGACCACCTCTGCTGGTCCTCAGACTCCCGACTGTGGTAGGGATGTGTTCTCCACCAGCGTGGCCGCGGTGGATGGGGCAGGTCCACAGGGTACCCAGGTGAGACACGGACAGGAAGACGGCATGGACGACGACTGGCACATAGGGTGTGCAGATGAGGAGGGGGTCGCAAGAGCGTCCAGCACACGGAGGAACCCTGTGCCAATGACCTGTCCTAGCAAGTCAACGCGGCCACACAGGTGTCCAAAATTATGTGCGTTGTCCTGCCTGGAACCACTCACATCATCCCGAATCACCCGTGTACGCAAATCAACACCGACTAGGACAGGCTCAACCCTGTCATGGATTGCCTCGTCCACAGGTAGAGGAAGGTCAGTTGACATAGACACATCCCCCTACCTGCGAACAGGCCTGGACAGAGGCATCCCTGCTGGTGCAGGATGATGCAGTCACAGGATCAGGGACAGGATTACACACAGGCACCTCCACGGTGACCTGTGCTGCCTCCTGCCCCTGAACTGCCCCACCTGCACCAGGGAACCACCCCCTCCAGGCCCCATGCGTGGGCCTTATATGGCCTCCTCCTCAACCACACCCCAGACCAACCTGGATAACTCTGTGCCGTGTTCCGTACTATGCCCCTGTGGGGGCTCACCTGCCCCTTCATCTGCCGAGGAGTCCATATCCAACCTTGACCTCTTGGACCTCCCCTCGGCAGCTGCAGCCATGGACATGGCACCACTCCCCTCACTCCTGGAAGAAATTATTACCTGGGAGGGGGGGCAGGGCTTTGCATCTCCGGCTGGCGGTATCATCCTTGCCGCTGGGCTCTACAGTGCAGTCTCCGCCCTCTTCATCAGTCGACGCTGCAGACAGGGAGAGACAGAACACAGGCATCAGGACACTGTACAAAGGTCTGCTAGATACATAACTATTGCACATGAGTGGCAGTGTCAAACATCATAGACAGCATCACCCTCCCCATCACTCAGGTCCATTGAAGCCACACACATGCACAAACAAGCAGGGTACGCGCAGCAGGCATCTGTATCCATTCACATGGAACTGCATGAACATCCTAAGGGTGGCATGACGTCAAAAGCATCATGGAGCACGTCATTCACATGCACACGTGCCAGCAGACAGACATGCATCTGGCCATCTCTACCTCCTGTCACAGTGCAATCATCGTCAACTATGTCACATCTGCCAATCGGGTATCTACATGTCCATGTCACATGCATCTCACAGTCACACACATACCAAACACACACACACACGTACACTGTGCGATTACATGAAGGTGGGACGAGCGTCCATGTATCACACCCCAAACATGGCTGAGCACATACACAGGCCTGCAAACTGTCACACTCACCTGTGTCTCTGGAGGAGCGATGGATGAGCCTCCCTGGACCCCGAGTTCACTTCCCCTGTTTTCACCCGGAGGGATTCCGGTCAAATACAAGATATACACTCAGACCTGAATTCACCCGATTCCCCTGGACCCTTTCCTTTACTTTACGTGTGCTGTGATGCCCCCTAAGGGCTTACCTTGATATTTAGTAAGGTGAGCACTCCATCCTGCATTTGCAGGGAGGCGATTTGCTCATATGAATGATGGCAATGTCTGTTAGCGGAGTTCAGATGCCACACGCTGTTATATGCCTTCACAGCGAGGCAGAGTGTTCAAGGCGCCAGTTTCTTCACTGTCTAGAAAGTCTTTTCCACAAGTGAACGTTGCACAGAGAATGTTTAGTATCCTGATTGTCCGTATTGTCTTGTTTGCCCAGGTATTTTTTGCGTGAGTAGCACTGCGTGTAGAAGTCAGCTGCTGGTAGTTAAGCCTAGCGTCTTAAATTCGAGCGGGTCTGGTAATGGCTCTCCCTTTTCCTTTGCAGGAGTGGATTATGTGATATTAGCGCCTCGAGTCCGGGTTCAGCACTACCGGAGACTTGGTGGTCTGGCAAGTTTGCACCGAGACTTTGGTAAGTATGTACTGCGTTATGAGAGGGATTGCAGTGCAATAGTCTTCGCGTTATTGGGGCGAGCGCAATGACTAATGTCTCTTCTTTCTTTTGCAGGGGTTTGTGTGCTCGTACAACTGACCTGGATTCCAGCATCGCGGGAAGATTTGGTGAATATGCGCAGCATTATTGAAGTGCACGTGCTAACGCTGTTCTTCTTTGTTCTTACAGGTGTCGGTGTTGAAGTCCCCTCTTGACCAGAGATAGCTGCGGTGTGGAGAAAGCACAAGTACCTGTAAGCAGAAGCAGAAAGTTCCGAAGCAGGTAAGCTGAAGCAGGATGATCCGGAGCAGGTAAGCTGAAGCAGGATGATCCGAAGCAGGTAAGCAGAAGCTGGCTGATCCAGAGCACGGCAAGTGTGTTGCTGATGCAGCTCACAGTGAGCAACAATAAGCACTGGAAGAATCGTGGGTGTGGCTTATATAGCCAGCCACACCCAAACACTAGAGAGCTCATGAATTGTCATGCACTTCCTGTTTGGCAACAGGAAGTGGTAACCAGGAAGTTCCTACAAACACTAGGAAGGAATTAAGTGGAGGTATCTGCTATGGGCTTTTTGTGTGCCTATGCCAGGCCTGCCAAGCCTCCACCCAGCTTGCCCCAACTACCTGCCTGGTATCCATGACACAAACATGTGTGCATCTTCACATGCAGTTGTGCATCATGCATCGGAACACATACACAAATGATGGACTCACATGCAGCACGGTCATGTCCCTGCACACACACATCCATGCATGGGCCATGTCAGACATATGTCCAAGCTGCACACTCCTGCCACACCTCAACATGCACTGTGTCAAATTAGAATACATGGACACTTACCGCTCGACTCCAAATGGGTCTCGAGGACCTAGTGGTTAAGCGCTGGGTGAATGCGCTCCAGGACCCGGCGCCCCACTGTATATGCTGCATTCAAGAGGCGCTGGGCTTTCCTGAGGGTCCTGGACTTGAAGTCCTCCCAGCGCTTATGGACTTGTTTGATGTCGTGGGGTGCCACCCCTGCCGCGTTGAACAGCAAAAACAGCACGTCAGCATGAGATTGCGTGAAATCCGAGGAAAGGCCCTTAGCATGTAAGCGTGCGAGTGACGTTATGCACACGAGTGTTTCCCTCGGCACGGGTTAAAGGTGAGCGAGGGCAACAGTTCACTGTATGTGCTTATCGTGGAGACCGACACGTGCGTTCACTCTTCTTGTGGTTTCACACGCGATTACTTCACAGTGGATAGAGTTCATACTTCTTCTTTTGGGTGGGTGTTGCCTACACGCACAATTAGTGTATTTTTCTTTTCCACGCAAGGCAGGCGTCGAGTTGCGCACTCTATTTTTCCCACTGCAGGTGCCCCTGTGCATCGCGTAGCCGTTTTCGAGGTCATAGTAGCCCACGTGTTCCACGCGTATGTGTTTTTTGTGTCCCTGGTTGCCACAGCGCATGTGGGCTACTGGGGGCTACGTGCATGTTTGTCATCATTTTTGGGGTGCCTGAGCATTGCGTGACCCATCATTTTTCACCAGGGGCCACAAACAGCCTTGCAGGAGCACAGGGGTGCATCTAACATCATGTACCCTGCCCCCTGTACCCCAATTGCCCAGGACAATTGTTGAGTACACCGCCTATTGTCAATATACCATCTGTGCCTTGGTTGGGAGGCCACCAAAGATACAGGGTGGCAAAGTTGGGCGTCCTCCCAGTGTTGTGCATGGTCGGGGACGTGGCCGAGCTGACCGGGGGGTATAGGGATTCCAGGGTGGCCAGGGTGGCCGCAGAGGGGGAAAAGGCAGGGGTGCACCACTGGGGCAGGATGTTCAGCAACGTGTTGGTGCAGTCATGCCACCACCCCCTGCGGCTCCAGGAGATGCAGCCGTTTCATCTGGCCCAGCACCCATATGACCAGACAGTCAATAATATCTGCTGTCACGGGCCCACCGGTAGTGGTAGCCGCAGGTGCAACTGTGGGTTGGCCAGCGCATGATGTGTTGGAACCTGAGGACTCCCAGACAGAATTTCAGGTGTCCAGGAAGCACAGGCCACGTGTGTCCAGGGTTGCTGTGACCGAGGCACACATATCCAGGGCAGTGGTGACATCTGCTGCCCCAAGCAGCCAGGTGGTGGTAACTGCATGGGCAGATGCAGCCAACACCACCCCAGCTCTGAGTCTGCCAGTCAGGACTGTGTCGGTCACAGACCTTGACACTGCGGCAGATGTGGCACTGGGTCCTGGCAACAGCACCCAGCAGCCACTGACTCAAGCCAGGCCTTCCGTCCTGGTTCCACCAACCACTACATTGGTCCAGTCCACCAGCGCCACTGCCCCTACTGATCGGGAAACATTGGACACTCAGGGTCCGTACCACAGCATGCTCCTGCGCAAGAGGCTAGGACCCTAGACACTGCTCAGGCCTCCGGCACGTCGAGGAAGAAGCCTTTCGACAAGCAGGAACTGGACTTCCTTGTGGGTTACGTGTCGGCACACAAATGCAATATACTGGTGGACCCACAGTGCCATACTACACCTGCCCAGCATTGGGTCCACTGGCAGCATATTGCGGATGGTGTGAATGCCATGGAAGTCCAGGTGCGCACAGCTCAAGACTGCTACAAGCGTTGGAATGACCTCCGACGCTGTGCAAAACAAAGCGTTCATCCAATTATGCCATGACTCATGTGACACGCAGTGGGCCAGTACCAGAGGAGGATGCACTCACTCAGCACAAGGAGATCGCTGCAGAGTTCATCGAGGCAGAACTAATCTGTGAAGTGGGAGAGAGGATAGATTATGATGCATCGTCCAGTGTCGATGCGTGTTTGTCCAGAACATGTGTGTTTGGCTTGTGTGATGTGTTGTGCTTGACTGCCACTACATGCTATGTATACATGGTTGTCATGTGTGAGTCATGCACTGTTTCACGGATGCGTGCCTGTTGTGATGCATGCAGGATATGTGATGCACACAGGGACTGTCCCCATCACAACACATGCACCCTACTCGCATGCAAGTCACTCGGCTGCCCCTCCGGTACATGTTCTGCTCTCCAACCTGGACTCTTATACTCTCCTCTGTCCTCATTGTACTTGTTCTCTCCTCTGCTTTTGACACGGTAAACCATTCCACCTTGCTAAATCGTCTCCATGACAACCTGGGCATCACCTATCAGGCTCTGGTCTGGCTGACCTCTTTTCACTCTGATCGACCCTCCCAGGTACAACTTGGGTCCTTCCTATCCTCTATCTCCCTCCCTACCTGCGGTGTTCCCCAGGGGTCTAACCTCTCACACTGGCTTTTCATTCAATACTGGGCAACTCTCACCTACTGCATTTCCATTTTCTGCACAATTTTCCAGTGTTATGCTGATGAGACAACTTATTTTAAGGCTTCCCTCAGCCACCTCCTCTCCTTCCCTCATCTCTGACTGCCTAATCGCCATTCAAAATGTGCGTGCCGCAAATTATCCTTGTTTAAATACCAACAAGACTGAGATCTCTCTCATTGGTACACCCCCTCCATCCTTTCCCCTCACACACTGACCGGCCTCCCTTGGTCCTCCCTTGGTCCTCCTCCCGCCCCTACCGGTGAAGCTAAGGACCTCGGGGTCATCTTTGACTCCTCACTTTCCTTCTCCGCACACATCTCACCAAAAAGTCAAACTTCTTACTGCACCTCCTTAAAGGCACTCTTCCTTTCCTCTCCTTCCCACAGAAGTTCCTTGTCTCCCATGCTCCGATTCACTCGAGGTTGGACTGCTCTAACAACCTCTTTCTAAATCAACCTTCACTCACTGCCCTTTACATCTAATCCAAAACAGGACTGCAAGACTTGTCATGAGGACTCAAGCCCATGGCATCATATCTGTCTGGCTCTGAAATCCCTTCATTGTCTCCCTGTGGTTGCAAGGATTAAATTTAAAATCCTTTGCATTGTCCACAAGGCTTTCTGGGCCTGGGTTCTAATTGCCTTCAACTATCCCTCTGTAAATTCCTTCCCTCTAGAGCCCTTCGCTCCTCCACCTCAAACTCCCTCAGGGTCAGCTGTTTTTCAAAGGAACAAGCTGGTGGTATGTCCTTATCTTCTGCTGGGGCCTCCCTCTGGAACTGCCTACCTGCCACCTTGAAACTTGAGGAGAACTATCTATGGTTCCGGAAGCTCCTCTAGACCTTCCTCTTCGCCTCTGCCTTTGCCCCTCTTCTCCCCTGCTGATCTGCTTTCTCTCTCAGCAATGCTGCACCTGGCCCAGGTACCGGCTCACCATGCCACCCTCCTGCACTGCCTCCTGGCCACCCCTCACACGGGGGCCTGTATCTGTACCCATACAGCACCCCCCTCTTCTTCCGCACTTATCTGATACTCCCTTTCTGACTAACCTTGCACTTGGCCACTCACAGGCTACACTTCCACTGTTTTGGATCACCATGTTTATTTGATTGTTATATTATTATTGATGTTGTCCTCTCTTATGCTCTGCACTCTCCGATTTGTCCCCCCTCCCATGCACTTCCCCCCCTTCACTCCTGATGCGCTAGCACGTTCCCAATGTCACTGGACCCAGTAAAATAGTTGTTTTAGTTTTCTCCCATGTTCCCCTCCCTTTGCCTGGTGGCACTCTGAAACACCTGTGTACGAGCGCAATATGATTTAATTTCCATTTCATGTCATATCATGCTCCTGCTCACTCACATGTCTGCATGTGGCCTGTGGTGTTGCACACAGCACTCGGCCTATCTGATCACATGAGTGCCGTGCATGTGTGGACAGCTTGCAAGGTGGTCCGCCTCACAGGCATGCTTCCTTGCATCTCAAAGCCCCCGCAGCTCCATTTCAACATGGCACTGGTAAATTACATGTTGGACTACTGCTATTGCCTGTTCCCCATTCCTGTGTACATGCACACTTCCCTCTGCAGACCTGCAAAACACATACCGTGGTGTACATCCTTTGTCCTTAGTGCAGTGTGTCTCACTCAGACTGTGCAGATGGCAGTGGCTCCCCGTGGAAATGCGTGCCCATTCATGCTCCATGTTCATTCCATGTATGCCCCTATGGGTCGTTGACAGGCTGATCATTGTGGTACATTTCCAGGATTACTTAAATGTCATGGTATTTGGTCATCCATTCAATGCTAACTCTGGGTCAGTCCCTCATCACGCACATGTTTAAGGTCTCCTCGTCTGTGTCGTGCACAGGCCTCACCCCGTTTCAGGCCCCTGCCTCTGTTCAACTGGTGTTCTGGCTTTTGCATGCATGGTTGTACTACTGATGCTTCCTCATGTGTCCTGCTTAATGTCCACTTGTCATCTGCTGTAGTGTCATTTGACTGACGAGATGCAATTGACGCATGACAATACTGTCTGCCAATGCATTGTCTCTGGTTAACCTTTTATTGCCATGCACTGCCTCCCTGCAATTCCCCAAAGGGGGGGGTTCACTGTATCCATGCAACCCAGTGCATGCACTTTGCACATGATGGCTGCACTTGCCCTTACACTGCTGTCATGTTAAGAGATTGACATCACTACGTACGTGTTAATGTTAGAAGTTGAGGTGGTACACATGCACTGAACTGCACCCAACCACTTCTGAACCATGTTCTGGCCTTCAACAGGCCTACGCAATGCTGCTATGTCAAACTGACCTGGCATGTATGTTCCCATGTTCATCCCTTCACTGTATTGAAACGCTCTAGCATAGGTGTGTGTTACGCTCACCTGGTATCCAAGGGGCGCCACACGATACTGGATGGAGGTCTAAGTGCTATCCCGGACCCCTCTCTGCTTGGGACCCCTCTCTGCTTGGTTATTTGCCAGACGTTGTGTAGCGCCTATAGCAGGAGAATGGATGGTTAAGATACAGGTTCTGTGATGGGTGGACTCCCTCTGGTCCAAATCCCCTCCCTTGGGGTTATTGCTCACCTTAGGTTTTTGTGCATTGAACTCTCCGTCCTGCGTCTCTGTGCAGGGGCGTGTGGTTGGTGCGGGTGTTCCATGGATCTAGTTGCTTCACTGGTCCGTGTGCCCCTATGATGGGTTCAGGCTGGCTGTGACTCCAATTCTGCTTGCTGTTTTCCAGGTGAATTATAAAGTCTTTTGAGTCTTTATTCTGTCTCTTTCTTTCCCTCCATTATCTCTGTCTTCTCTGTGTCTTGCTCCAATATGCTGTTGCCTAACAATGTCTCTTTTTGTTTTCACAGGGATGGTTGGGATCTCGGAGTTGCCGCGCTGATGGCGAATACCACAGTGAGTTATTGATGCGCGGAGCGCTGCGCTGTTTATTGGTGTTAATTGCTAACCTGTGTTCTCTTCCCTTTGTACAGGTTGCGGTGATGTTCTGCTTGAAGCGCTGCTTGCACAGGTAAGATTTTTGTTAATGCTGACCTTGTTCCGTCTCCCTTGCAGGTTGCGGTGAAACCCAGAGATGGGCGAGGTAAGAGAAGCACAGGGTGCTGCCAGGACTCGCTGCTTGCCCAGGTGAGAATTGTTATTAATGCTGTCCTTGTTTCTTTACCTTTGCAGGTTGCAGCGAACTCCGGTGATGGGTGAGGTAAGCAAATCGCAGGATGGATTCAAGACCGGTTACTTCACAGGTAATTGTTCTTGCTCGCTAATGCTGTTCTTGTTCTTCCAGGTTATTAATGGAATCTGGATTCAGGGCTTCAGGATCGGGCCACCGGAGAAGCATATGAGCAGGAGCTGGACACGGTGAGCGTTACGCTGCAGGAGACAGAATAACGTGAAGCGTGTTCTGCTGTTTGGGTGTGGTTTAAATAGCCCAGGTAAAGTAGTTCCAGGCCAAGCAGTTCCGGACCCAGCCACACCCAAAACACTAGACTGCATGGCTTGGTTCTAAAGAACTGAGCTGTGCAATAGGCCTCCATGTTGGATTAAGGTCCAAAACTGGTATTGCTTTATTCCTGATAATGCATGTCCTGTGACACACGTACTCTATATTGGTGATGGTTGTTGAGTGCCGCATGTCAACATGCATATTACATGTGTCATGGTGCGTTTGGTTTCACTTGTAGCTGCGGTTATTTGGGTGTTCCGCCATGCTTATGCTACGTGCCATCTCTTTGTTGCCATCTATCATTTCTGCCTTGGATCTGTGCCTGCCAGAGGTTGTGTGTGATGCAGGTGATATGCAACATGCAGTTCATGCCACTGGATGCATGTCGGAGTTTGAGTTGTGTGTGACATGTCTGCTTCATGTGTTGGCTGTCGATGTTGTGGTGTGTATGTGTGTGGTATGTGCTGCTCACATGTGTGCTCATGTTTCTTTTGTTTACGTTACAGGTGATGAGGCACTGGAGGCAGAGGATGAGGATGTGATTCCAGATACAGTGGTGGGTTTACGTCACCAACCTAGCACCAGTGGTGGTCGTGGGGTGGTAGACCACGAAAACCCATTTGTGCTCCAGGCCATCATGTCCAGGGCTGACTCTGAGTCAAGCTCTGATGAACTCTCTGACCACTATGTTGAGTTGGATGTGCATCATGAGGTGTCGTCACCAGTGAGTGATCATGCAGTGGATTATCTTCTGTCCGCGACACCTGCAGTGTGGGGCCAGGCAGTGTTGGAACGTCCGTCTGGGGTGGTTATGGGTGCACGGTCACACTCCATACCAATTGCACATGTTCCTGGGGCATCAGGTCGACGGAGGGATGCAGTCCTGCAGCCGTGGGCGGTGCCAACCCAGCAAGGACCACCGCTCCTTGGGCCCGGCAGGTGTAGAGTCCAGCAACGTGGTGCCGAGCACCACCGGGGACCACAGAGTGGGAGCATGCCATGTATGCCATAACGCAGCAACAGGGGGGAGCAGTTGAGATGATGGCTCAAGGCATGGAAAGTGTGGCCTGTTCCATCCTCACCCCTGCGAGGCAGGTGCAGCTCCAGCAGCAGGCAACGCAGTCCACATGCCGCTCACTCAGCCTGGGGATGGCAGCTTCCGACAGGGCTCGCCGGGCTGAAATTGTGCCTCTGCGCCAGTCAATTGCTGCTCAGGCAGAGGCACACAGGGAGGCTCTGAGGGAAGAACACCAATCCCTCAGATCTACTCTGGGTGTGCTCTTGATGGCCCAGAGAACACGGTCAGAAGAGAGGGTGGAGCAGCTTGAAAACACCATCTCGGCTGAACTCCGTGCTACCCGGGAGGTGCTCTGTATGTCATGTGAGGCCATGCAGGCAGAACTCTGTCATACACGTGAGACCTTGCATGATGTGATGCATGCAGACCTACGTGCCATAGCCACACAGGGCCGGGCTTACCAGACCTGAATGCTTGCTGCAGATAGGCATGGTAAGGCAACTGTGCCATGTCCACCTTCTGATTTACATCCAGAGGGTGACGACGATGACAATTTATCTCTCACACATGTCAGGCCGTGCAGGCGTTGAGCCCATGGAGGATTCTTTTTTTTAATCTCATATCAACACATGTGGGTGTTGACGTGCACCCTGTACCTCGACCCTCCTGGATGCCCCCCACCTCGGGTTGTATGTGGCCATTTTTATTTTTTTTCTATTATTATTTGTCTATTGTGCATTCATGTGACAGTGTTGTGCTTTGTGGCATTTGAAAGCATCCACTGCGTGTTCCAGCTGGGCCCATACAGGCTTGTCTCGTGTATGTGTTTGTGGCTTGGGGTCCCGACACATATGCCACTCCTGCTTTCCCTTTCCATGGGCTAGGAAGGATGGCTTGTGTGACAGCATCTTACATAGGGGCATTGGGCTTCTGTCATATCTGTGGCCAGTCTGCAGTCCTACTTGTGTATACACCCCTAGTGGGGATTCCGGATGGTTTCTGCAATGCATGTCTGCACTTCATTTTGGTGAGTATTTTGTTGACTGTGCATTTCATCATGTTGCTTGTGATCTATTTCATGACTTGCCTGTCTATGTTGTTGATGCACTTCCTGCTGTAGGCGGTACTGTGCAGCCTTTGGCTGTGAAACACACACTGATGATGTGAGTGGTCCGTGTGGTCACAATGTCACATTGGGAGTCTTGGGATACATTGATTGGTCACTGTCTGACATTGTCGATGTGAGGTACTATGTACATGATGTGTTATGCTGGTCAATGGATGATCCTGTGTTGGGTTTGCTTTTGAGGTGTCTGGGATTGGTGTGGTTTAACACACTGGGGGGTCCACAAGGGCAATGCTCACATGTGATGTGTACAGGACACTGAGGCTCAGTTCATTTCACATGCATGTATTCAGTGCATGTCCCTACTGACACAAACACTTGGACAACTCACCCCCCTACCAACTATGACAACAATGTGCACCCAGATTGCCTTTTCAGGCATGCTGTGTCCCTGCAGTGCATGATCACTCAATTCCTTGATCGTGTACATGCATCAAAGGGTGTTTTTGGTTGATTGTACTATTTTATCATGGTGTTCAAGGGGTTTCACATACGCAAAGCACACTCACTGTGCTGTCTGGTGTGTGTTGCAGGGGACACACATGCAGCACGCAGTGTTTCTATTGGCAAATTTGTATTGGCCGATGTGCACGGCAACAGGCGGCTTTTGCTCTTTTATTGCTTGTACCGCTGGTGGCATGCATTTGTGCCACACTTTTTATGGGTGGGAGGTTTTGGTCAGTCATTTCATCAGATTCCATGTCAGGTGTAATTGTCTTGTGTCTGTTTACATTTCTCACGTGGCACTTCATGATGATTGTGTCATGTGTTGTGCATTTGGTTTGCTGTTTTGCCGTTGCATGCCATGGCATGGTATGGCAGACGGTGGTCATGGGAGTTGGGAGGGTTTAGGTGACATACCAGTAATTTCATGCCCTGTTTTGCAGAGAGGTGGTGGGATATGCACCTTGCATGTATTCCTTTTGGTCACATGGGATTGGTTATGTTTAAGTAGCTAGGGATGCACACAATGTAGCACTTCCGTGGGCACATTCTCAGGGTGGTAAGGTTGCGACAGTTGACTGACCCTTTGTCATCATCGATTGTCACCTGGTATGGGCCAGGCATGTGTGCACTCTGCAGGGGTGGGAGTTTAGGTGAAGAATGTGGCCACAATCTGGGTACAGGCTGCCTCGCCATGTGCCCTTCCCCTCCCATGCGCATCACCTGTGCGTGTGGTTGAAGATGTGGGGGCACCACCATGTCCACCGGCATGCCCTGCCGTGTTGCAACGTTGTGCAGGACACACGCTACCACAATGATCCTGCACACTACTGGGGGTGCATATAGTAACTGCCCACCAGAGCAGTCAAGGGACCAGAAGCGTGACTTGAGCACTCCAAATATGTGCTCCACTATGGCCCTGGTTGCTATATGGGCTGCGTTGTATCTTACCTGAGAGGGTAGGCATTGTCCCCTGGGGAGGTGATAAGGGTTGTCATTAGTTGGGTTGGTGCATTATTTCTGTGTGTGACATGCATGCATGTGCACAGGGATTTGTACTCACCAATGAGAAATGTGTTGACATGCTTCCCAGCTTCCAGGTCCCGGCTCAGGGCGGACATTCTGTATATGAAACTGTCATGGGTGGACCCTGGATAGTTTGCATAGACGGAGGTGATGATTCCCTTGGCATTGCATACAACCTGCACGTTGATGGAATGCCAGTACTTGTTGTTGCGGTAGATGTTCTCAGTGGCCCTAGGTGGACGTAGGGCCACATGGGTGCAAACTATGGCATCAAGCAATTTGGGGCAGTGTGCCACCCTGTAGAAGTCCTGGACCATGGCCTGCCTTTCTGCGGGTGTTCAGGGCATGTATTTGTGCCAGCGGACTGAGGGGCGTGCAATCATGATTGCCAACACCTGGTGGTGGCAGCGTGACTGTGTGGGCTGTGAGACTCCCCTGACTATGGCACTAGTCCGCTGAAATGACCCAGTGGCCAAGAAATGCAGTACATTGAGCACCTTTTCCAAGGGGCTCAGTGCTTGGGAGCACAAGGTGGGTGATGTGAGATCATCCTCCCGCTCAATGACCAGGTCTAGGATGATATGAGGTGGAAAATGTGGGGCCTGGCTATTCTCCTCCTCCTGCGGTGTCCACGATCACTGCTGCGAGAAATGGGACATCGTAGCTGTATATGCTTCTTTGTTGTTTGCGCACACTTTTATACTGCGCGGGGGCGCTTCCGCCTGCTTTCGTGTGACGGACGTATTTACGCGTGTGCGTGTCTGTTGGGGTGCGTGGGTTTTCCCTATTAGATTCCATGAATACGTGTTGTTTGCGAGCGTGTGGGTGTTGCGTGTATTTCCCAGCAGTGCTTCTCCCGTTATGGCCACATTTTGACTCGTTGTTCCCCATTCTGTGAGTTGTGCGCTTTCACTGTGGATTTGGCGCAGCTCCCGGGAAAGCCACGTGCAGAACCTTCCTTCATGCTTGCGCGTGAATCACACCCGTGCGCTGGCTTTTTCATGCTTGCGCCACACATTTCGGCGCACAATTATTCAATGAATTACCCCGTAAATATGCTATTCGGGACACAACTACATTCTATGGAAAGTATTTGTTCACACAAAAGTATACCACCAATTGTCATGCCCCCAACACAGTGCCCCGCCCAACTCTGTGACCTAACCCTGCTTTCACCTAAATTCGGTCCTCCAGCCTGATCACAACCTCCCTTGTGATGCCAACCTCATTTCTCAGGGGTCCTCAGGGTCTGGGGTGACTAAGTGGGCCACACTAGTGGGCATATGTAAGACCAGGAGTAGGGGGCTACATCCTCCAAACGCCTCTGTAACCACGCAAGACGTTTAAGGTCAGAGTTGCCATTTTGTGACCAAGGTATATTTAAGACATGCCCGCCGCCACACCTGGGCTTAGCGTTCTGGAAATCCTAGTGCGCTTACCTGCATCTGAATCATGTCTTCTCCTGGATCAATCGCCAGCTGCATCTAAATGAAAGACCGTCATCAGCATCTGTATAGTAGAGGAGAAGACTCCATAAATTCACCATACAGTATGAAACGTGACCTCCTATTTATAATACTTAACGGGCCTGGCTTTTAATTCCTTTGTCTGGATCTCTGTTGTGATTCATTCACTGTGCACAACCTGAAAAAGGGAGAAATAGTGAGATTGCTCCATTTGACCCTAAAGTTTGCATGCAATAACAGGAGTCAGGACAATAACGGTCCCAGTACATTAATCTTGGAAGGGACACAAACAAAAACCTACAACAGACATGATTAAAATCCAGTGCAGTAACAAGGCTTCCTAAATGGGAACAACCGAGAAGATCAGGCAGTGCCAGCAGTTAACATAACACCCCCTCAGATTAATTAGTAAGGTATGGCACAAAAGTGCTGTGTGCACATCTCTTTCTTACCCACTCTATGTTCACTTCCAATGTTTGGTGAGAAACTGTCTGAGCCCCGGTTGGAAAGGCAGAGCCAGTGATGGAAGTGTGTGAAAGGAAGTAGTGGAACTATGTTCCCTACTAGCCAGCACCGCTCCCCAAAGACCCCATCTCCACGCCCCCTCCCATGCACAATAAAAACCCCAAAACACATGTGCCTGCTCTTTAAGGAAACGTCCTGTGCAGTTCACTGAAAGTGCACGTTCCAACCTCTTCCCACACTTTCATTTTAAAACAAAATCGTTCTGGAAAATAAAATTATAGGAACGGTAAAACTTAATGAAAAGAAGTAGAGACACACCGCTCCAGCCCACTTCGACCACTGCGCTGAGCCATCAGATTGTCATAAATTACATCATACCATGCATGCTAGACCCTACCTCCACCCAAAGGTGGTTAAAATACCTACCTGGGGCGTTGGCAAGTTTTGCAGCAGAGAATAGCATTGACCCTTGCTGTTGTGGCTGGTCATTGGATCAAGCCTGCCCCCTGTGGGTGCTATGGGACACCAGCACCAGTGCCTCAGAGGGTTGCTGGGGAACACCCGGTCATAGTTGGGGGGCAGGACGGTTCCCACCCAGCACATGCAGACCCTTGCCACCTTGCTGGCGAGAGGGTCCCATGGCAACATGGCCTGCAGGCCTGTGCACACACGGTCTGGGCCTGCAGGCCTAAATGAGAGACAGTCTCAGTCATTCCTCTTTGGGAGTCTGCAGCCGTTATAATGCATTTGACAGAGTCATGGCCCATCTTAAAAGGGCAATACACATGGGAGGTACACAGCACATTATAAGGGCAACACACATGGGAGGGTCACAACATCACACTCCTGAAGCACAGCTCTGCAGAAAGGTGGCTCTCTGTGCTTTAGTGCCCCTGACCACCTGCAGGGTGACTGGTTGACAGCAGTATCGATGTGAGTCTACCTTCTGGGTCATCAATGTTTTTAATGCTTAGTACTCGTGTGTCTGATAAACATTGGATGTTATCAATGTCTTTCCTACACAGTTGTATCATTAACCCAACAAGTGTTTGCACTTGCAGAAAGTTTCTTTTATAATTATAAATAGAAACACATTTATGATGATCTCATTCTCTTGTTTAGCATTTATGCATATCCATTCTGTTGTCGAGACAATTAAAAGCAGAATAGTCAAACAATAATCAGTTCCTAATACTATTAATAAAGTAGTAAATACGAAACATCCTACTCTTGTAAAATGTTAAAGCTACCTACAACCAATCAACCTCTGGATAGTCAATTAGGTGGAAAGGGTAAAAATCTCTGTCAAGAAGACTGATGTTTCTATGGGTAATTACCTAAGAACAAACAAAGTATTCTACAGAAATGGATCAAGAAAAGATTACAGGTAAAGAATTTTAAACCCCCCCCTACAAAGCAGCCCCCTCGCCCTTCGCCAAAGTACAACACAGGTTGGACACTATACTGAAGCTCAGTGCCACAATAAAACTCAGTGTTTTGCCAACACAGGGAAAGTTGAAAGGCTAACCTAACAAAAACAATCATGATGTGACCACGAAGAAGAAAAATATATATTGCAAAAATGGGTAAAAAAAAAAAAAACCTCAGTGTCCAAAAGAATAAAACAGTGCCAATTTTAAGATGCATGAACAGTTTAATATCCCAGGGTGAAGTCATCTTAAAACTGCTTTGTAAAAGGTCTAAGGTTAGAACATAATGAGCATAGGGATTAGCATGGCCATAGGCAGTTTGTGGGTGGTGTAAGGAAGGCAGGGCCTCATCAGTAAGACAGACACAAGTGACCATAGTTCAAGGGTGTTTATTGAACTTCAACAATGGTGTGATTAACACCTATCCAACCCTAAATCTACAGAAGTTACGGCCATCAAATAATAATAATGCAGACCTAGTGGAGTCTCGGCAAAGCAAAAAAGGCCTATACTAAAAGAAACGATTGCCAATTCTTACTGCTAAATACAATAATGTGGTGTAGTGTTCATGAGGAAAAAAGAAGGCCTCCCTTCCCCACCTTATAAGCACGGGCAAGGCGGTTCACTGAAGCAAAGCATACACACCGGCTTCTTCGGCACGAGGATACAGTTTCATTACCAGCATCAGGGCCTTCTGTACCCAAGAGTCTTTACTTCAAAGTCTCTTGATTTAGAGGGCCTGATGTACCAAAACAAAACACACAGTTCCTTTCCTCTTATATGCATTCAATTCTTGTGATTCAGCTTGGATCCCCCTGGATCAGCCGAGCTCAGATCACATTTATATCACGATAGTTACTGTGGATCCTCCTCTTCTGGGCTCAGATCTCCCTTTTCACAATGTTCAGAGAATATTCTTTCTCTGGTGACTCACGGTTCACAACGGATGCCCCTCAGCTGGGCTCAGAGCCTTCTTCTTACACAATTAGTCTCCTTCAGCCGGGCTCAGACCAATTTCAATTTGCATTAAACTATCAAAGACTTTTGAATGTGCACAGGGCTTAACTTGACCCATTGCAGGACCACTCCAATCTCCAGTTTCCCTTTTCACAGTTGCCAACCTGTTGAATACCTAACAGAGACGTTCGAGTGAGCACCCACATGGGGCCAGCCCCACTGTCCATGGTATCTTTCCTGGCTTGCAAACGCTCAATCACTCCTCTGGTTTTCAATCATATTTGTGTTGCTCATTACATACATTTCACAACCAGTTCTCTTTAGATGTCTTCATAGAATGTTGCTGCTTGCAACTTTGGTTCTAACATAGGCTGGTCTCATATCAGTTTCTCAGGCTCACTGTCTGTGTTTTCTTTACTGCCGCTGCTTTGTTGTAGGAACCAAGGACAGTACCATGGGGCCAACCGTTCCTCCACACCTTGGTAATCGACGTGGGAGAGCCCTGGGTAACTCCGACACACAATGCAGGGTTCTTCATCTTTAGTCCCCGGTCTTAGGTTTCTTACTTTCCAAGTGTCATGAAAGTAACCGTCTGAAAAGGTCAAGGACACTTCCCTTCTTAAATCCCTCTCAGGTCTCGTCATCTTTCTCCTTGCATTAAACCGCCATTTGGGATCCGCTGCTTCCTCGTGTGCCTGTTCAGAGTGTGCGTTCGTGCTCCGCCTTTTATCCATCTGGGGAAGTGTGATGGAAGTCAGGTGTGTGTAATGATCAGTAATTGCCTGACCATTGTATTGGGACATGTCAGGTATAAGGCTCTGGTGTTAGTCTGTTTTCGCTCATGGTGAGCTGTCCATGAGAGAGTGTTTGTCTAGGAAAAGGGGATGGGGGGTTGAGCTCCCACGTTCATACCTGGTAGGATGGGGAAAAGGTGTTACAGAGAAGGGGATACTGCATCTCACCATTCGGGGTCCCACTCCCACTCCCCGAAGACTCCTCATCCAGGTGATCCTCCCACACTGGTCCAGGAACGGGATCCAAAGTGATGGCCGTGTCCTGGCCACCTGGATGACAGATCCCCAGGGACTAGCGGGTGAGACACCTTCAGGTTTCTCACAGTGGGTAACTAATCAAACACCACCCAGAAGATGTGCCCCTCCTCACATCATACCCCCTCATAGCTGTAATCAAAGCTAGCAGCCAAAACTAAAAATAGATGTTAGTTCCCCGGTGGCCACATGCTGTATATAATGTTTTGCCTCCTCCCAACACTACTTCACTCTAAGGTAATATACACAGTAATCAGAAGGCATTTGCTGTCACAAAAGGTCAGTTAGGGGCAGTGACAATGATAATACTGCACACCCAAGGAATTATGCATAATGCTACGGCCTAGAATCTTACATATCTATTGTTGTCAAGGAGTTCAAACCAGAAATAACAGGTCTGTATACAATGCTCATTCAGACTTTGAAATCCACCAGTATAGCAGGTTTTCAGAGAGGCCTCCTGTGAGTGGTTGATAGAAGTGTAAGCAGGAAGAGATCAGAAGTGCAAAGAGAAGGCAGTTTGTGAAAAAGTCCCAAGTAGTCCCTGAAATATAGGCTAACCAGGCGCCAGGGGAGCAACGATAAGGAGGGTTGAGGCAAGTGGGACCTCACCAACAAATACTCCCCCTCATGGGACAAGGACTCCTGTTCCTGTGAGGAAATCCCAAAAGTGTTAAACATAATGGCATACATGGGACTCTCTATAATATCAAGGAATTACAAGTCCTAAGACTTGGGTGAAGAAAAAGCCAATCCTTTCCATTATCAAGAACAAAGAGACTGCATCCCTTTAAATACAAGTCTCCAATCAACTGAGACAAGTACGTTAAATAGTGATTACATGTCGAACAAGGTGGAGAGAGAGAGAGGCACACATACGCAGGCAAGGGAGGCCCCCTTCCTACGTAACACTTGAAGGAGGTGTAGCAGAAGCGAGCCGCAGAATCCACTGCATTTAAGCTTACACTGGAAGGTAGAGGGGACGCCAGAGACATGGCATATCCCAGATGCAGGAATCAGAGAGGGCTGGAGCCCAAAACAAGTTGGCATGACCACAGACAATTCGTGGTAGGCATCCAGCCCTCAAACCAATGCCAATACCATCCCGAGAACAAAGCAGCAATCGACCCGGTTACCCAAAGAAACACTGGGACACGACAGGAACGCGAGAATGCCAGGAAGAGGACACTGGCAATAGAGAGCTGAGGGCAATGAGGAACAAGAGAGAAGCTTCCAGACAGTTCCCCTACGTTGTTCAAGGTAACAGTGAGAACAGGAAGACCGGGAGACCAAGAGAGAATCATTATACAGTTCAAAAGACTCATCCCAGTACAAGTAAAGAAAAGTTTAATACCAAACTGATTAACCTAAATTTACTTTGTGTAAAAAAGTAAACCATTGAAGTCCCTGAGAGGAAGAGAAAGCAGCCTTGGATATCACTACCCTGGGAAAAGAGTAAAGTACCCAAACCTTCAACACAAAAGAAGGGAACATAACAGAAAGAGAATGTTATGAATGGAAGTACAGAGACACTACCAAAGAAAACCATATACAAGACAGAATGTCAGAATAAGGTGAACCCCAATTGACTCAAAGGCCAGCAGTACAGAAGAAAGTGTACATCTCCAGGTTGTTCTGAGTCTTTTAAAAATGGATCAAAGAAAGTATCAAACATCAAAGAAAGATATTTTTCAGGAGGAAAGATTAAGCTAATAATCTGATGAGAGATGCATGAACTGATACAGAAAGTAACTAGAGACTATCTAAAGATTACCCATTAACAAGAAACCCAAACACTGATTGTGATGGTGGAAATGCCTTATTTTGGGACAGGGGCTCCTGTCCTTGTCCTACCACTTCTCTCTGTGTGTTTTCTCCATATTGTCTGCCAATGAGGTCCAGCCTGTACCTCTGTCAGCGCAGCTCTTCATTTTATCTTTTGGGGAAAACCCCCTTGGGGTACCCATATGGCACCCGTGGATGGGGGTACACACTTCCACTTATTTTGTGCATTTTTGGGCACCTGTGCGTTTCCCACAGATCAGGGTATGGGCTGGTGTCAGCTACATGCTGACTTGGCAGTGGCTCGGAGTGTCCTCCATTTTGGGATACCCAGGCCCTGTCATAGGAATCAATGGGTTCCTACACAAAGGCAAGACGGCCACTGTGGCCTCTTGATTTCTGTTGCCTTTTACCTTGTTTCCCAAAGTACTGGTAAGTCCTGTCTCTGCTCCCTTCCACCTGAGTGGCTGTTGGGTGGAATCACCATATATGGCTCTGGGGCTGCCTCCTGTCAGACTAACTGGAGCCTTCCATGGGCTGTGAGTTGTGGGTACACCCTAGGGGTGAGTCCTGTATGAATTGGGTCTGAAGGAAACTCGCACTCTCTGTTGTGGGTGTCTGGTTTCTGTGTGTTCATTGAATGATACAGCCCTGACTGAAACTGGCATGAATGCAGTGTATTGTGTTGAAAGGCTGGGTACTTGCCCAATCCACATTCTTTGTTATGGGTGTCTGGGTGGAGTGAATGACCTGAATGCCTGTGAGCCTAATTGGCTGCCTGCCTGCATGAATGTCCTTCTACGAGATTGGCTGACTGGGACTGGCCCAGCCAGAGTGAATGGGGAACAGATGTGTATATCTGGGGACCTCTCACTTACTAAGTCGAAGCTGAAGCATGAAGAGGCTGTTCCTTGAAGTCCAGCTGGAGGAGAAGTCTGCTGCTGCAATTTCTTCAATGTAATCCGAAAGCTGTCGTGTCTCCCAAGGACTGATCCAGAGAGGACCTGCAAAGGAGACCTCTCCCCGAGATACACAGGACCACTGTGCAAACTGCTACTCTTCATCGAGTACCCTGGAAGCCAGTCCTGTGTGCCTGCCGTCCAAATAAGGGGTCTTCATGAGTCCTGAAGGAGTGCCCGGACATCTTGAGTCGAAGTCCATTGGTGTCACTCAGGTTCCGGTGGTGCTTTTTGTGATCGCTGGAAGGCTACTGCCCAGAAGATGGGGCACCCTGGCATAGTGCTGCTGGACACCTGTAGCTCCAAAAGTTCAAAACTGCCTAACAACATTTCAAGGGACACCCTTCCCATCATCACCGACCACTTTTTCCCGCCATGAAAAATCCAGAGTTGCTGAGTGCAGAGGAAGGTCCGTCAGTGGGTTTCCTGCCACCAGAAGCTATCAAAGATGTCCTGAGGGTCCAGATTTGGTGAGGGTCTGCGGTCTACTCCAGTGGTCGAGTTCAGGTCGCCAGAAGCTGTCCAGAGGTCCATGCTACGGCTGCAGCTCTGAAGAACCGAAAGCTGGAAAACGCAATATTCTGAAATCCGACACCAAAAGTGACTTATGCACCAGTCGCCACCAGACGTCATCGAAGGGTGTCAGGGTCCATACTCTCATCTGCCAAGTCTTTAAAGGAGCCCACAGCAAGTTTCATTTTCACAGGACTTCTACAGTTGGAGAAATCGTCGACCAAAGGAGAGCACTGCAAAGAGTAAAACTGCTGCAATTCGTAAAGACTTTGGTTCCCTTTTACTTCTTGCACTCGGCATCCTAGTGGCTCCGTCTTCCAAGGGCAGTCCATCCTCAGAGGGAATTGTCAAGTGAAACAGGGGATGGAAGGCTGCCTTGTAGATACCCTGCTATGCTGAAGAGTGAAACCTGAGAGAGCCAAGTTGATCACAGAGGGGTAAAAGAGGCCCACACCACTATGATCTGAGAGCAGCTGGAAGATATTCATCCCGGGCTAACCCGTGGAAGGGGCTATGCCACCTAAAGTTCCCCAGAGAAGAAGGGACTGTGAGCAGCCTGAAAATGCTGGAGGGCAGGAAATGGTAAGTCCAATGTGAAGGAGTCACATAAGTGATGTATACCCTTTGCTCCTAGTGAAGAGGCGGAAAGGGGTGAATTGAATTCGACAGTGTCACGCAAGAGACCCATCCCCTTTCCCTGAGTGAAGCTAACGTAAAACAGTGAAGATACCCCAAGAGAGGGGAAGGAGAGTCAAGAGATTCCAGAAGAGGGGGAGAGATTGAAGACACCCTGGAACAGGAATGAGAGACAAAGAGTATGTGAAGATTTGGAGGGAAAGAGAACTACTCTGGGGTGGGATAAACAAGAGAAAACGGCACGCTGAGGTTTCAGGAATAAGATTTAGAATACCTAAGAAGTTATTTGGTACTCGATTTGGACCATTTAGCCATTACAGTGCCACCAAAATATGTTCATATCTAGAGGATAAAACCTGTAATAGAAGAAGTCCAGCATCATTTTAGTTGTTAAACCCTTTAGATTTATGTGGGTTCATTTTTCTATGAACGTGGTAGACTAGTATAGGATTTGGGCTATAGACTTTATGTTTTGGATTCATCCTGACAAGAAAATGCTTTCCTTGAACATTTGAGTTTTAAAATATGGCATTTAGCACTTGGAGTTATTGTTCATTATTTTAGTTTATTTTCTGTGAAGCTGGCCAAGAGATCAGACTAATTGTAAAACAAGATAATAAAAATCCATGAATGTGATGTCCCAGAGTCTGAATCATACTTCTGGTCCGCCACACAATGCAGCCCTGTAGCCAATCATTCCACAGCCCCCAAACCCTTCTCAGCCCGCTGAGAGCAAGACTCCCATTCACCACTACCGAGGGTGCTCCCGAGGGCACATAAGCATCAAGTGAATTTTCAAGCACAGTGCCAAGGGTGTCTACACTAGCCTTTCTCTGTAGAACATTGGTCTTTAACTGATTCTCCAACAATTCCCATGCCACCTATGGGGTGTACCTTCAGCCGAGCTGGGTAGAACATCATGTATTTATAATCACATTCTCAAACTTTCCTCTTCACAGCCTCAAATGACTTATCCTGCCTCTGTTCTTCCTGCATAAAGTCCGGAAAATCAGAATCCTTGATCCACCTAAATAATAAGAGGAGTGCCACTTGGAATCCTTCAGCACAGTGTCTGTGTTTTGGAAGTTCAAAACCTCACAATCTGGGCATGTGGGGGAGCCCCAAAAGGCAGCTTCCATCCAGGTACCTGTGAGCACATTCATTGGTGAAGGACTTAGATAATCCTAATATACACAATGTATCAGAGGTTTTTCCAAGATACAATTCCGCACTGTGTGCTTCTTCACCTTCCGCCACTCCAAGCATCCTTACATTGCAGTGTCATGAGCAGCCGTCTGCAGCTTCTGCTCTGAATTCCAACAGTCTTGTGACAGTTGTGAGAGCATCAAACCTAGCCTTCAACATCAACACCAGATCCTGAGCATCGATCACCCTCTGTTCAACCTCAGTGACTCTCTCGTTCCCCTTTTGAAGATCTACCCGCATCAGGGAGACTTAAATGCCCACCGTCTGCACCTTATTTTCCAGTAAGGTTCTCAAATCCTGGATGGCTGCCATAAGGCCATCAAGCATAATTGCTCACACCACAGTGGCCTCAGGCTTCTCATTCGGCTGCTGCATGGGCCTAGAGGGTCTCCCCTTTCCGCCCACAAACTGGTCCAATTTCTGCTGTCCCTTCACCATCCTGATCATCCCATAAAGTTGGTGTGTCATCGACCCCATCTCCTCCTATAGTCAGCCTACACACAACAGCTCACCATGTCCAGGCCTAACAGGATGGAGCCAACAATAGCATTATAGGCTTAGCAGGGTAATGTGCACAAAATGTATCTAGTCATTGCATCGAATGGAAGACCATCGAATGCCTTACCATAGAAATAAATACATCAAATGCATTTTTTTATAAAGGAAAAGGGTGTATTTTAATTATAATGGGCTTTAAAGGTTAAAAAAGGGGAGATGGGCGTAGGAAAAAAATGCATTTTCTATGCTAAGGCTTTCTATGGTAAGGCATTCGATGCATTGACTATAAACCGTGCAAAACAATGCAGCTGCAAATTGTCGGTGTGTAACAAACCAGTGGCACTGACAACAGTCCTCGGTGGTGCGGTCGGTCTAGCACTTGTTAGACTCACCAGACCCACTCACAATCTCTCAGGATGAAGCGATAGAGTGGTGGCAGTGCCACAGGGGCATCACAAACTGTGCCACCCACAGCCTATTCCACGGCACGCTTCCTCCACAGGATCACATCCACATCATGCCGGGGAGTAGATAGTTAAAAGCCGTTATTGGCGTAGTATGATGAAGGATATATTTCAGGATTTATCCAGATGCGTGGATGGAGCCATCATGCTCACATCCTCCTTGTCTGGCACCGAGCCACGTCCCCTAGTATTTTGCATAGTTGACAGAGAACCCCAGCGATCTTAAGCAATGGATTGTGGTCTCTGTATGTCGAAGATCCAGCAGAATAGACAATGCCCAAACCAGCCAGTCATCAAGGTACCGGGAAACATGAACCCCCGAAGGATGAAAATGAGCCAGGGCTAGGCATTTGGTGAACAACCTTGGAGTGGATCCAAGGCCAAAGGGCAAGGCTTTTAAGTGGAAGTGCCAGTGAACCTAAGGAACCTTTGGTGCTGTAGATTAATCGGGCCATAGACATACACAGCTTCTAGGTCTAAAGATGAATGGGAATCCCCTGCTGCCTGGTCGAAAGGTCTGAGGCTGCTGGTGGAATGTGCCCAAGGGACAGGCAGTATTAGTGTCAACTTTGATGGCTTAAAGAGCGTCATCAACCTTCTTGCCTAACAGGTCCTCTCCATTAAAGGGAATATCCACCACCTTCGACTAGACACAGTCAACTGAGTCATCGACAAAGTCATTGTCGGAATGGGCGTCGACAGGACCATAGACTGGGTCATCAATGAAGACTTGACTTGCTTTTGTGCCATCGACAGGGTCGTAGACAAAGTTGTAGTCGAGAGGCCAGCAGTAGGTGTCAACGAGTACTTCTTTGCCGAAGACGAGTGTGGGATTGAAGACCTACATAGGCGCTTCATTGAAGATGATGCCGTTACCAACAGGATCATGGACACAGACTTTGAAGCAGTCACTCACATTGTGGCAGCTCCAGCTTGGGTCAGATGTCCATTTTTAGCTCTTTTTCCATGGGAAAGGTCATCATGGGACCATGACCTCTTGGACGAGGAGTTACGCTCTACAGGTCTGCTCTGCCTGAGGGAAGCATGGTTACAGACAGAAGCCTTAACAGTGTTTCCAGCAGCAACATTTAACTAAGTCACCAACCTTTGATGACGGTTTTGAAGCATCTTGCTGAAGAATAACTGGCAGGTGGAACAGTCACCGATCTTATGATCAGGATAAAGACAGTAGATGCTGTTGTGAAGATCCTCGACAGAAACGTTCAAGTGACAGGTAGCACAAGCCTTGAAAATGCTCTTCCTGGTGTTAGCAATAGCTTTACATTCACAATTCCAACGACTCACTGAAAAGTAATCAAAAGGTACCTCCAGAGGCACCAAGAAGCTGGAAGAGCACCACCGACAGGCAGAGGAAGTTCCAGAAGTAATCAGAAAAACAGTAGACAAAATAAAAAAACAATCAACAAATCGTAAAAGAATGGAGAGATTTTATGAGGACTCCCAACATTGAAAGTGCAGTAAGAAATCTGAAGATGGCATCCACCATTGAAGCTAAGGTAGACCTGTCAATTGGCTGTGGGGAAATATGACCCAAAATGACTGATAGACCATTAAAGTGACAGCAATTTTAAATTGAAATATAAACTGATTTTATTTTTCTGAGGACTCCCACCCTGACTATGGGGAATATTCAAACAGCATGTGCATCTATAAAAGATGCAATGATGGAGAAAATTAAACTTGCTGATTCCTTTTTCTATTTCAATATTATAACTTCATTCTGGTGTGACACTTTATCAAATTGATAGTTTTCTCGTCAAAATAAAAGCTCCTACCCGGAACAGACACCTTAAGAATAAGTAGAAAGGTTAACTCTACCAAACAGTCTTGGTAGGGTTAACTTGGCTATGCCCAAGCTAGAAACCAATGGTGTGCAACATTTTAGAGTTGAATCAGCCCTAGAATAACAAAATCATATGTGAACCCGATATTTCTTCTCATACAAACATTTGTGAATTGTATTTTTATAAAGCTTATTCTGCGAGTGGTTTTGTGTTTGCCCAACTCTTATGTCAGATGACACTTTGCATGTTTACTTTGGTGAAGATTGTATACACTTGGTTTGAATAATAATTCAGATTTGTTTTTACACGTATGAATGTGTGTGTGTAATATGAATGTAAAAAATATCGAGAGAATTAATTCCTTGCAGATCATGTTTTTCTGTAGACAAGGTGCCTGTATTAATGCGGAATATTGTGTGCTACCCCCCCCCCCCAGCATTGAAACTTAGGGCACTATATTTAATTGGTGTTATTCTTTAATTAAATATTCAGATTAAAAATAGCCTGTTTCTTGTCCCATAGTTTGGGATGTGATTGTTGTGGTGTAAAGTCAGGGACATTTGTCCTGAAAGGAATAAAATGCTAGAAATTGAGATTGCATTTTGACATTACAACTTTAATGTTATTAATCTCCAAAATAAACCTTCTACATCATTGAAATTAGCTGAAAAAGTAGTATTTATTTTAGAAAAGTTAATAGATCGAAACCCCCAAACTACGAATCTATTTCCTTAATAGATGCAACAGGATAAAAACCGGATACATTTAAACCTGCAAACTACCAACCTATTTCCTTGATAGATGTAATAGGATAAGTTAATGGTACGGTTTTAAAGAATTGTTTATAGGTATGCGCAGAAGAAAATGTTTTAATCCATCCACAGGTAGGTTTTAAGAAAATGGGCCTTATTAAACAGATTGGTATTTAGATTTCATATTTTGATTGAAAGATTTGTGATTTAGGAAAGGCTCTTTATACTTTTTGTTTTCAGAACTGCATTTGATTGAGACAGGGAAATCTTGTGGAATATTTTACAAACAATGAAAATCCCAATTTATTTACTGAAAGCTATTAAAACACCTAATGCAATTTAATGTTGTCAAAGTTAAGCATGGCAGGTGCAGATAAATTACTGAACCATTTCAGATTGAGTCTGGGATCCACCAATGGTGTGTGTTAGCCCCACTATTGCTTTAGCTATTCATAGATGAAATGGCTAGGAGTATAGTGAAGATGGAGGCCGATGCACCAAAAATAGATGGCAAATCAGAAGGAATCTTATCGGTTGTATGCTATTTATGTATGATTTTATTGCTACATTAAAATCAAAGACTGCAAATGGACTCCACAATTTGACTGACCATTGTGTAGAGATTTGAGCTTGGTGATTAACATTAAAAAAAAAACAAAATCTATGGTGTGCAATGCAAATAAAAGTAAATATTTCACTAAAATTGGAAGGGCAAGTTATCCATCTGTAGAAAATACGTTGATTACTTTGATGTGTTACGCTCACCTGGTCTCCGCGGGGGCGTTGGAGCCCTCCCTGGACCTGGCTCCCGTGGATCAGCTCTCTCCCCCAGCCACTGCGTTGTCAAGGACCCAGGACACTGGTTCTGCTCCTGAGAGAAGATAAAAGACGGTGAAAATGGCGTGGTGACATCGGGATTCCCCTCAACCCTTGCGTGCCAGAAGGTTGTGAGCAAGAGTTTGCCCATGCAGGCTCACCCGTTTTGATTGAAAGATGAGATCTCCGTCCTGCTTTCTTCCAGCAGGGGCGCTGTAGATGAACCTAGTTGCGTCAGTGGTCCTTGGCGTGAAGGTCCAGACCGGCTGCGACCATTCCGTCTTGAAAGTAAGTTTTGTAACTATGATTATTGTTCATATTGATAGTGTTAATCTTCCTCCATGATCATTGTCCGTAACCCTATATTGTCCTTTCTCTCTCCCGTAGTTATGAAGATGACCCAGAAACGTCTGATGACAAAGTCTACTCCGGAGGAGCTACCAGAGGTAAATGGCCTCTACCTGAACCCCGCTGCTTAGAGTATGAAAGTCTATGCAAGTGCTAACCTTGTGTTTTCTTTTCCTTTGCAGGTGCAGCTGACGGGTGCTTGATGGGCGGTTTCCGAACTCTGACAGGCGGCCGGAGATGAAGATCCTCGAGAATGGTGCGTCGGAAGAAGATCCCATGTTGATGGTAGTTTTGGGACTGGTAAGAATGCCAGGCAGCACCCGCGAGGATCTGCAGATCCAGGTATAATATGCGCATGGCTGCAGAAGGGGAAGCGATAGCAGTGCTTCCATCGATGGTGCGCCTGACCCAGGTAAGATGCGCGCATAGTTGCCGAAGTGAAGCGATAGCAGTGCTTCCAGCGAAGGTGCGGCTGACTCAGGTAAGATGCGTGCGTAGCTGCAGAAGTGAAGCGGTGGTGTAGCTGACCTCAAGGTAAGATATTGGAGGGTTCCGTAGACCGAGGATACACGTGCTGAAACAGGTATGCTCTTCTGAACGGTGGTAAGCGTTACGCTGCACTAGCAGACTAACGCGAAGCCACTCCCTTTAGGCCCCGCCCTGAGGCCCCACCTTGCAACTCCTCCTGCCTTCTGCACGTGTCTTCCATGCATTGCTAGGGCCCCGCCCTGTCCAGATGCACGTGCCTTCAACAGTCTGTGTGCAAAGCACAATTTATCATGAGCTTGGTGCCAAAGGTGCCAAGACTGGGTCTATTGGGATCCTGCAGGATGTGAAGTGACTGGCCAATGACAGGTGGCCATGACATGATGTTAGAATATGTCAGAATGAGTCCTGAAAAGATCATACAGTTGCAGAACTAGTTATGCCCTAAAATGGCTATAGCATGCAGGGACACAGTGCAGCACTTAATGGTGCATAATAGGGTTGAGACGCACACAAGAAGAAAACATGTGTGCGCGCTTTGTTGTCCCTCCCTTAAGAGATGTTCACTCTGCCATTGAAATTAGAAATAGGTTTGCTAGGGATGGACCAGTTAGCATGCTAGAATCCAGTCTCGTTTTGGGCCAGATTGTGGAGGAACACCGAATTAGAACCATACAGAGCTGCTCTAAAAGAATTGATTTAAACTCCAAGTGTAATTGGTAGGCCCTGATTAAAATATGCTCACAAATCTGAGGGAGCTGTGGTCAAACCCGAAAAGTAAGAAAGAAATATATGTCATAAAAGACAGTTAGGCCGAACTAATTCTAGGAGTTAGTGCAAAATGTATGGTAAACATATACGAGATTAAAAAGACGATCAATTAAACCGCTATAGAATGGCACCTTGATTGGATTAAACCACAATATAAAACACTGCTGTACCTGAGATGCCATCTTCGTATATTCACAGTTGCAAGCTTTACCAAAAACCGGTGCATTACATAGTCTGTCTTCTGCTGACTTTGTCTATGTGTTAAGGAAGAGAATATGAATTCCTTGGCTTTCTTTTACCCTTATAACTAGATGAATGTGGCCAATAACTCTACTGAAGAATAAGGGTATTAGATACATTAATCATTCCCTGCTTTGTTGTCAATCCACTGAAATACATAGCAGTGTTTGCCATTTCCAACTATGCGGGAAGTGCATGGTGAAAAAGGGAACATTTGATTATATCTTGATGGTTTGACTGCATATAACAAAAATGTGAAACCCATTTATTTTTAATAACATTCTATTTTTTTGTTATACGGAATGTTCTGTTTTCTTGTATTGCGAGATTAAATGTATCTAGATTTAGAGCGTGGCTAACAACGGATGTCCATGAAAAGATTGAATGGAGAAATGACTGCATCTTTTTTTTTTTTAATATATGTGGCGGGCGACCCCCCATCCCTCTCCCACCTTAACTATTACCCTTACCCAACCCCTATATTCTAGAAAAATGTCCCATATTTACGATTAAAAAAAAATCAGTAAAAAGATGCAGTCATTTCTACGGATGCCGCTAACAACCATCTGTTGCCGATCCTATTTATAGATCTTAACTTTATTTTATGTCCATTAACTAGCATTTCGTGTTGTGCGTTATTTGAAAATAAATATTATTGCAATTTGTTTTTCACTTTTATGGATGCATTTCCAACTTAATGAAATAGAGAAGACTGCTCTGGTAGTGCCCTTGAGATGCTGGCTAATTTCTACAGAGTGGGGAGATGCAGACCCTTTTATAGCCCCAATTTATGTTGCACAAGATCACTGTTACAGGAAATATTCAGGCCAAAAAATAAAAAAAATCATCACCTGGTCTGGGAATACCCTACCTCTTCCCCAGCCCTGCCTTCGAATTATTTGAATGGTTAACACATCAAATGAAGCAGAATTCACATATGGCAGCAAAGTCTCTGAGATTTCCATGAAATAGGGTAGATGGAAATATGGCTTCATTAAAGACCACTTGCCATTGGATAGTGCAAGAACATTGGTGTTAGTGTATTGAGTAAAGTGTATGACGTCTGTATTAGTAATATGTGAAATAATTGGTGTTCCATAGGAAAAGCAAGTGGTGTCTGACTCCATGCAAGACCCAAGAATGATATTGCATAAAGGTTACCATCCCGACCAGAGATCACTGGGATCTGTCAGCTGGCTACCTGGAGGCTGGCCAACCAGGACTGAGTTTTAAACATCCTGATTCACCAAAAGGGAATTTTAAACTTTGGTCGTCTAACATTGCTGACAAGAAGGCAGAGTCTGTTAGAACCAAAACCTGAGTCCTGTAGGGCAAGGCTATTATTCATGAACAAACTCACTCCAATGGACATATTCTGCATTGGTTATTCACATTAGGCATATCGGTTGATTCTCAAAGTCTTACTAGGTCCTTGGTCTGCCCATTATACTATAATTATTAAGTATATTGGTGCTCTATTTTTGTGCCACATCTATATCCCTCATGAAAAAAGTAATGAAACATTGTTTCATGAATATTACCTCTAAATCGTTTGCCCGTTTTATTGATCCGCCTTCTCAACACCCTACTAATGCAATTACAACTACTGACTGTACTTCTCACTATAAATCCTGCATTTTGAAAGCTATGAACTCACTTGTTCCTTTAAAGCCCTGGAGGTCTGAAGTGGCATCTAGATCCATTGGGTCTTGGTTCACAAAGGATTTACATAACTTACGTACACTTAAAAATAAGGCCCATCTTCGTTGGAGGAAAACACTTTCTCCAACCAACAAAGTTGAATTTACGAGCTAAATTATATAAGAATGCTGTGAATGCAACTAAAAAGAATCATCTAAACAACAATATCTCTGAGGCATCATCCAAACCTAAAGAACTATTTGTAATACTAAAGGAACTTCAATGCCCTGAAATTAAAATAATTGAGACAGTGATAATGCTTGATTCAGCAAGCCATGTTTTGCGAAAATCTCAAAACCTAAGAAGGATATTGCAGAGAAGCAGCTAATCCTACCATTCTTTCTTGCTGATAACTACTTACAATCACTTGATATTGCCTCAGTTGATTTTAAAACTGTCTCTGTGCAAGATGTACAGAACATAATCTTTGCTCTCAAACAAACAAATTGTACTGAAGATCCCCGTCCAGCAGAAATTGTTAAGAAATGCGCAGATATTCTCTCACCAATGATTGCTGAATTGTTTGTCATCTATGGTGCCTGCCTGAATCATGCAAGCTTAGATAACGCCATTATTAAAGAAACCTTTGCTTGATCCAGGCACTCTCGCTAACTAGACCTATCACCAGTGTCCCTTTCCTGCTTAAGATCCTAGATCAAATACCTTACACAAGTTCCACAGCACATTAAGTTATAATGCCATTTCATCACCTGTCATTTCTACGACTATATTTTAAACGTGTACGAAATTACAAAAAAGGTCATCAAAAGGTTTTGAGGGGGAGGGCAGATAGGCGGTTGTGGGGTTCATGAATAGTAAAATAATAGGTGGCGGAGGGTGAGTTTGGTGGGAGACACCCCATCCCAAAAAGGAAAAAAATGTTTTTAAAATTGCGAAGACCTTTTGGTAATTTTATACACGTTTAAAAGGCATATGTAAAAATGTCAGACGATGGAAGAAAATAGAACCAACATTGACTTTGAAGACTGTGGACTTTTGAGCGAAAGGTAGTCTGGATTTAGAGCTTTCCATGGTACCGAAACTGCGCTCCTGGATCTAAAATCTGGGATGCATCAGAATACGGAGAGTGGCAAAATGGCTTTATTAGTTCTATTGGATCTATCTGCAGTCTTCCATTTGCTGGATTTTAAAAGTTTATATAACAATGTACAGGAAAATGCCATGTTTACTGACAGAGCAGTGGACTGGAGTTTATCCTTTCTTGCAGGTCATCAAGCCAGAGTCTTTTATAAGGTCCAGAGCGCCACTCCAATAGAGTTACACTGGAGTACTGCAGGGGTCTTGCCTTTCCCCTACTATTTTTAATCTATTCATGAAACCCCCTTTTTGTTAATTTAGGTGAGTACGCTGCGTTTTATACTGCTGCTGGTACTCAGATTTAAATACCACTCACAGGGGTGTACAAGTCAATGTGTTTTTTAACCCTGTTCAAAATTGGATGTCTCATAACTCACCTGCCCTAAATAGTAGCAGGACAGAGCTTTTGTTAGTAGGAACACAGCAGAACCTGAATAGACTGTACAATCTAGATCATTAGTTAACAATGTCAAATTGTTCCATCCACGTTCTTCCTAAAGTAAAATCTCTTGGAGTCATTTTGGACTCCTCTCTTACTATGAAGGGCCACGCTACTTATATAAGATCCTTGTCAGCATTTTATTTACAATTGCTATGCTGGATTAAACCTTTTCTTTCCAAAGACAACTGTACTACAATAGCCAGAGTTAACCAGGGTGGTCAAATTAACTATTGTGGGAGCCTCCTTGTTCGCTCCGCACTGACACTTTTAAACAAGCTGCAAGTCCTTCAGAATAACGCGGTTCGTATTGTTGCAGATATCAGAAGTATGGGACATGTAATGGAAGCCAGGAGAGCCCTACATTGGCTTCCAGTTTAGCATCAGTTCCCATTTCGAATACTTACTATGGACACAAATGCCTTTTTAGAAAAAGTCTGGCCTATTTGTCTAAAAACTCGGCTTGAAGCAATCACCTTGTCTCCTAAGATCCAGCAATGGCAATCTTCTTGAAGCACCAATGGCCAAACTGGCGAGGACTGGGAAAGGTGCATTTGTATTTTTAATACCAGCTTTGTGGAATAAACTACCAGTCAAGCTCAGAATCCAGACTTCTGTAAAGGCCTTCAAGAAAACTCTGAAAACGTAATTTTTTTTACCTGTTTTTAGCACATGTACTGTTCCCTGTTCTAGTTTTACTGGTTTTTATGCTATTTTGATCATGATTTTATATGGGCTGCCTTTATTGTTTATATTCTCTCTTCTTCTATTCTCTTATACTTTTCTATTTTTCGTCTCTTGCGACGATTTGTTGAAGGATGAAAATGTATGCATGATGCCATCTCCAGTTCATTCCCATGCTGAGCCTCGAGTTTGGGTGAAAGTCACCACCATGCAGTGTGAAACTTGCAAGTTCCTTCAAGTAAAATATTTTAGAAAATATGCCATCTTTTTTACATCTAGTAGGGGAAAAGAGAAATGTACCCCAACGGTTAGCCAGTAGTGTGGGCAACATGGAGAATATGTATGGAGCAAATCACAAGACTTCGGATATTCCCCATTGTGAGATGCAGGGCCCCTTAGGTCTCATCTTTTGTCTCCATTGGCAACAGGTGAATCACGTTGACCTTGGACACTACTTCAAGAGGTACGTTTTTATTTCTGACAGTCATTAGAGGTGCACTAAAATATATCTGTTATCCCTCGCCCACAATTTGTTTCTGTAGCACTGGTTGAGGATTTGTTGGAGCGCTGCTGCTCAAAGCCCACCGACTTTTGCCAACATAACCATTTTCATAAACGTTTCATGCCTAACACATGCATTTTTCATTTTTGTTACACAAGTAAAAGCTTAAGATTAGGGTGCAACTTTTACTTCCCTCACACTTCACTTGCTTTAGTTGTTGGGATAGAAAGAGCGTCTTCTCTGCTGTCATTAAACATTTGTCACTTTGTTATTCTATAAGTTACTCTTATCTTCGTTGAGTTGTATTAGACACTGGTACACACAGCTTAATCTGGCTACTTGTTCACTTTCATAGTACAATAGTACACAGGGGAATCCTTCCAACATTGTGGCAATTGAGTTGTGTAGTCCCAATCTTTAAAAAAGGGGATTTGAACAACCCAGCAAATCATCGACCAATCACACTCTTCCATGCATCATCCAAACCTTTTGCAGGACTTCTGTAGAATCACCTTAATTTCTGATTTCTGGGCAGAATCTGTAGACAAGTTAAACAGCAAACAGGATTTAGAAAACAGTGCAGTACTATTAATTCACCTTAAAACTGCAAGAGCGTGATAAAGACCAACAACCATTATTCATAACGTGTGTTGGCCTTACAAGTGCTTTTGACCATGTAGACGAACAAAGGCTCTGGAATAAGGTACACACAGAGAATTCACGGTGGCCTGCTGAACCGCTCAATAGAACTACACGACAAGACATCCATGCAAATAAGATTAAACGCTGAAGACAGGCTTAGTGTAGCAATGGAAACATTCTGGTCTTAGAGAAGGTTGTGTCCTTGCCCCAATTCTCTTCAATGTATATTTATCTGATTGTGTTGAAGAGCCGGGGGGACAGCACAAATTTCCACCAAACATAGGAAAGATGAGAGTACCGGCACAGCTGTTTGCCAATGAACTAGCCATTTTCGATATGACTCGATTCGGCATTCAGAGGTCTCACACATCACTATATTTGTACAGGAACTTTTCAAAGATAAATATTGATAAATCAGCTATTTCTTCACATGCAAGTCTTTATTGATTTTTTAACACGAGGGAAGACCTATACATCACATATTTTATCATTAAGAATTGGCAACAATACAACCACCATTCCCTTCCCTCATATCCCTATCCACCTCCCTAGCCCTACAACCCCTATCTACTCTCCCCGCCCAGAGTACAGTCTCTTAAATCTACAATCTGACAGTACTTGGGCTGTGGCTTCAGGGCCTATGAAACATCACTGAACCGAATAGCATCAGCAAGGGGGAGTATTCCCTTCTATTCCTGTCCAACTATTTCACCCATTTTATGACATCATACCAGAATTCCTGCATCTTGTCACACCTGTTACGTGACTTCAATTCAGCAATCCCACTAAGTCAGTGCCTCGTCTGGGACGCCCAAGGGAAGCCCTTATTTATATATTTTTATGACAAGTTATACTCTGGATGATAAACCCTTATATAACGCCCCTCTCTTTGAATCCCCCTGACCTCACTGAGCCAAGAAGTAGGTTTGTTTTGCAATTTAAAAGATTTATTGGAAAAATTTAACAATATATATATCACACTTTTATAATAAATTAATATTTGATATCACACCTAAGAATATGACCAGTGATCAACAATGGATAATATTACAATTGTACGCTTATTTAATTACTTAGGTGTTGGTATAGGAAGGAAAAGGTAACTGAGAATGCTTTTATGGTTTCAAGGAAAAACAATGATGGAAAGAATGCAGTACAGAAATAAACTGATAGGGTTTCACAAGAGATAATATGTTCCCTTTTCCCCTGGTGGCAATTCACTCCCCCCCCCTATGCAATATAAGGAGATGGAAGTAAAGCACACAGTTTTCAGGGATACAATACAAATTTCAGTTCCCCCGTAGCAAGTTTAGAGAAACAGGGATGGTTTTAAACACAGGCAAAACTACTTTTAAATGTGGTATGCAAAAAAGGGAAAAATATGCTAAAAATGATTTTAATTCCCGATAGGAGGTTCAGGGTAGGTGCCAGGTACTTTGAATTAGTTCAGGTCAACCTAACAATGATTAATAAGGGATTATCAGGTTGAAAACGAATTTCAGCAATGCAAGCCAAAGCAGCTAATTTGACAGAAAACGAAATTGAGCAAAATGACAATTTGCTGCAAGTTTTCCGAATGCGTTGAGCGCGATTACGGAAAAACTATAAATCTCGTTCCTAGCACACGCGGTTCCAAAGATACGGACGATTTTGTGAAGGTAGTTTTTCAGAAATTAAATAATGATTCAAAATGGCAAAATTACACTTTTACAGGTTTAAAATCGGAGAAGGGATACACGATTCTATGATGCAGTTCTGGACAGGTTAAAATGGTTTGAATCAGATTATTTTAGACTAACAGATTGGTTCTGGCACAGTTCTAGCTGAGTACTGACACTATAAATTTGAAATAGGCTATCAAGATCTGGTCAGGTTGGCTGCGGTTCTCTCGCCACGGACAGTCTTTAGTACCGGTTCTGCTCACAGCGATCTGGTCTGGGTCTGCTAGCGGCACTGCGGTCTGGTCTGGGTCTCTGGTTCTGCTGGTTTGGATCAAGTGGATTCTGGATACAGCACTGCTTTCTGGGTACTGGCACAGGGTTCTTGGCCAGAATCAAACAGCTTGCCCGGCTGTTGAATAGTTTGGTTAGGTTTGCTGGATGCTGAGGCCCGCTGAGAAGAGTTCAGCTGTTTGGGTTAGGCCTCTCTGCTTTAAGTTCTGGCTTGGTTCTGGATCTATCTGGAGTTGAGTTCTGTATCTTGAAGTCGTCCAGCAAAATGCTTTGCAAGAAAATGGAAAGTGAGAGTTTTGCCTGTTCAAAGCAGTCTCTTTTTATGTGTTTTGAAAATGGGTGTGTGCGTGGGCATAACTAAGCCTGCCCCTCACAACTTATTGGCCAAGCTCTCCTCTCTCCCTTGATTGGGGGAAGGAATGGAGTGTCATCAGGCATTAATTTTATGTCATACAGAAAGAACACTCCCCTTGTCAATTTGAACACAAATATATTTTTTGATCCAAATACATATTTATCTATGTACCATTTTTCTAATATTATATGTCCAGTTAAAATATTTTCTGTTGCACCAAACCATCCTGTGCCTGTCTTTGTAAGATGTCGTGTCCACTTATGACAGAATTCTGCCCTTTTCATCAAGAACACAACCTCTAAACTTTTCCAGAATTTACACAAACATGCACAAGGAATATGGGCATCAGATGATAAAGTGTCAGATTTGTAACATACAGACATTCGGAGTAATACCTTATTTTCCGCTACTACCCCCCCAGAACATACCACAGAGTCCTAACACCTCTTAAAATGTGCACAGAAAAATCACAAGAATAATGATATTAATTATATAATTTTGACAAGTCTGTACTATGAATTATCCACCTTTTCTTTTAAATTATGCTCTGGCCCAGAGGGGTGTGGTTTCCCAAAGCACATGGTGGAATTTCTGGTTTGTCCACTTCCTCCAACTCAGGTTGCTCACAGAGACACTGCTCCTCCCAGTTTCTTCCAAGAGGAAGCCATTTACGACCCCCCCTAATTTAACATTTGCCTGAGCCAAGGAAAGCTAATTGTTCTGTTTCCCTGCTCCCAGGTGCTCCTCCCCTGAATCAATCATAGAGGTGTAAACTCCTTTTGGTGGGAACAGCAGAAGGCAGCCAGGCCTGGAATGCAGTTGCGGGGCAAGTTTCAACTCCTGTCGAGGGTAGTTGCCAGGCAGAATTCAATCTCTTCAAGCCAGGCTTCAGCTAACTGTCACTTTTGTTCCAGTTTTCTTCATTCAAATCAAACTTACAATTTTTACACATGCAGCTAGAACGCTGATTCTAAGTTCAAAACGATGACCTTTAAACAGTTGCAACCTATGTGACACTCAAAAGTAGGTCACTCATTTATTTTAAACATTTCGATTTTGGTGGTTTTAAATCCAATTTCAGTTAAGCTACTGACATCCACAGCTCAGCCAGTTTTGTTATAAACATTGCTTTAGGCTCTTCATCTTTCCAGATTTTGTTGCACACAAGACTACATTCTGCCAAATGTCTGCTGGTGTTCAGTGAGCTTTTTGAATATCTTGCAATATATAAAATAAGCATTTTTAGCTTGCATTTCAGAGAAACAAAGGTGATTTCAAAGCGCTTTTTTTTGTTGCTAACACGCACTGCTGTTTTTCCTTTGGCACCACGTTTCACTCATGGTGCTTCTGGCCCATCACGCTCGCACTGGTGGGTGGTAGGTCAGGCAACCATTTTGGTGTGCGCAAAACTGCGCGGTTTTCCTGGATTCTGGCGCAAATGTGGGCTTTTCGGCCATCTTGGATTTTTTAAGCCCACAGCACCAAATGTTGCAGCATAGTAGTTCAAACGTGGGTCAAGACACCCAACACACCCCTACCTCATGTGCCAAATGTTAGCTCGACTGTAATTCTATTTACAACAATTTGGTTTCACTTCAAAGTACATCTTCACCAATTTGAGAGAGGGGAAATGCCATCTGTACAAAAGCTTAGTCACCTGCCATCTATATTGTGTCGAGATAACACTGTGGGAGACCATCTTACACATGTCAGCTCATAAGGAATCAGAAATGTCCCTACCTACGTCTTTACCCAATCGTAGCGTTGCCTCATCTGGCAGCTCAGTCAAGAGGAACTCCCTGTACTTAGTATCTTCCCTAAGGAGAGAGAGTGGGCATCCCCATCTGGTGCTTCTAGACAGGGAGAAAGAATGCAACGCCATCCTATTTACCAGCACTGGCAGAGGGCAACGTGTATAATGCTCTGATCCATCCCATCCAAGTTACACCCAAGCCAACCTTCTTCAGTACCACTCTCAAAAAAGCCCAATCTACCCAGTCAAAGACCTTCTCGGTGTCCATGGAAAGCACCAATGTTACCCCACTCTCAGTGTTGGGGAGAGTTATCATTCTATGGCTAATTTCCCTTACCTATAGAGTCCCCCAGCAGCTTTGCTGGATTTGAAGGGTTTGTTTTCTTCTCCTGCTAAGAGTGTGACTCTTTTTCCCACTCTTAGGCACATTTGCTATGTGTGTTCTAGGCTATTTTTTGTGTTTAATGTCTATGGGGTTTATCTCACCCCCATAGGAACATCTTTATCCACATGTGTTACACAGCAGTCTCCGTGCAGGGACACAGGGGTGTTGTAGCGACCCCCAAACAGCCTCCATACCCTGGGACTGACTACTGTCTCCCAGGGCATGTAAAGTCCCCATTGACTTCACTAGTCAATCTTTATGAACAAAACCGGTACAACCCATCTTACTATGGAGGTACTGGCAAGAGTTAATAGTTTTTCCCTTATGTTCATTTTCGAGAGGGTACCATACAGTCCCTCACTCAAAAGTTTCTGGCTGGCGGCAGTGGTTACTACCAAAAATATTCGACCGCAAATATTTCCCTGTGGGATTTTCCCATTGTTCGAGGCTACCACATTTACTGACAGCCTCTAACATACCGCAGGTTTATTTTTATATTAACTTTACTCTGGTAGTTCTTTCTCTAAACTCCTAACCCATGTCGGGGATCCTTTGTTCGTCCTTTTGGCGTGCTTCTGGCAAGAAGCCCTCCTTTCGTCGCCACTGAGTCTGGGGTGGATCCATTGTGTGGGAGGGGGGAGTAGTACCCTTGGACAGGGTTGCCTCAGCAACCCATGTCGCACACTGCCCCGATACGCTGGAGGGTCTCCCACCAGGATGACCACTCCACTGTGTGAGTGACAGCTAGGCTGTATGAATGGGGATCTTTTTGCATAAAAGCAGGGTCCTGAGGACTTGAAGAGCAAGACGTCGCCACTGGAACTAAGGAGCTGAAAAGGAGAGAAGCCAAAGACTCTGCAACAACAACCACCAGTGAAGCTCTGCTGCAGCGTTTCACCACTTTTCTCCACACGACGAGAGAAGATCTTCATCTGCAAGAGCCTTCTTCCCTTGAGCTGTTGGGCCAACCAGTTTGCCAATCGCCTTCCTGGACCTGCCTTGGTTGAATCGCCAGTACCCTGTACTCGGAGACCGGATAGCCAGGCACCCGTCCACCCGGACAGCGATTTAAAGGAGCGTACCTTTTATTCGTTGGGCAGCACCGCAGCTGGTTTCATCCCTGGGCAGTGCAGTAACTCGAACCTTCCTCCACGAGAGCCTCTCTTCCTCTGCTGGATCTCCCAAACTGCAGGAACTGCCAGGAACAACTGCTACAGCAGGAGCCTCTTCTACATTTCAAGGTACTTTGTTCCGCCAGGCCTCCCTTTCCGCGTGGTAGGGCTAAAGGTGTTTTAAATCCTTTACCTACCTGTTGGGTTGGCCGCCCCTATCCTCTAACATTGTCTTTCACCTTTTGCATCCACCTTTTCGAATCGTTTAACAAAGACTTGACTGCAGCTACAAGAACATTTTGCTCCTGGGCTCTTTGCCCTGTACCACTGACTCTGGCATAGGCCTATTGACTCTGGTTGAAATTGTTAGAACTGCCTTCTCTAGATTGCTTCTCAACTAGAACTGTGTTGGTGCACCCACTTCTTATAACCACCTTCTTCTTCCCACTTTTAGAACTTGTGAAGTGCCATTTTGCTCGGTTTTCATTTAAGTATTATACATGCTAAAGTACTGCCTTGCCTAAACTTGTTCACAAACTTATGGGAAGTGTTGCTAAGGTGTCTAAGAATATATTCCTGCATAACTTGTGCTTTCCCTCCCTTGTGAGAAATTACTAGAGTGACAATTGTGTTTGGTTTTCACTGTGCCGTTTTGCTCAGTTTTCACTCTTGCTCAAACTGGTCTACAATTTAACTAGGGAGTTGTGTATACTTTTCTTGACTGATTTTAACTTGCTTTATTAACTGTGATTAATGTGTTAACTTAGAAGTGTGTAAAATAAATATATATATTCTTTTTAGTACAAAGCTTTGGTCAGTGTTTCCTTGTACCAGATTATTATGGTCCTACTGTGTAAACCCTGAATACTGCTCATCTCCCTCTTGAGATAAGTCTGACTGCTTAGCCACAGCTACCAACTAAATCTTTGTGGTACAGACTGATACCAAAGGGGATTTATTGCTCATACTGTAGTCTTAATCTTCTGTAGTGCTCCCTAAGGGAACTGCACAGGATTCTCCCTAACACTCAGCCTCTGAGGATGCCAATATATTCAGCTTCCACACAAAGCCCATCTGATCTGGATGCACTAGACTCAGAAGAACCACCCCAAGCCGCGAAGCCAAGATCCGAGTGAGTATCCTGGCATCTATAGCCGAGCATTGGGTTAGAACTTTACCCTCCTATGGGATTATTTTTTTATCATGGTGTCGAGGAATGTTGCGGGTATATCACTTCCATACTTGATACTGCTGAAGACCTTTATCACTGGTGGAGCCAGAAGGTCCACATAGAGCTTATAAAAGGCTGATGTGAAGCCATCTTTGCCAGGTGCCTTCCCTGTTTTCATGTGTTGAATGGCCCTTTTAACCTCACCCAGGGAGATCTCAGCATTCAGGGCTTCTATCTCCTGTACAGTGAGGGGAGGGTAAAGCCATCAGGTATGTCTCGATCTCTGAGTTCGAGATATCTTCCTCGTTTCTACAGAGGGTTTCATAAAATCTGTTTTGAATCTGCCCCTGTTCTGTCATATATGCACTTAACCCTCTGTTCATCTGTAGCTGCTCTTAGTCTATAGGTCAGTATAGATCCCACCTTATCACCCTTCTCATAATCTCTGTTTTGTAACATTAATGGCTCGGCTTGCCTCGCCTATAAGCAAGGAATGTAGCTACTGTCTCTTCTCCCTAATAGAATGAAGCGCGTCTGTATTGCTCTCCCCAGAGTGCACGAAAAAACATCAATCACCAATGCAATTACAGAGCAAATTCTTTGAACGCGGACAGATGCAATAACTCACAACCACACACTCTTAGAAGATAATCAGCTCTTATACGGCTATTTATTCAAAGCTTAGAAGCAACCAATAATAACATAGAAATAACTCACAGAAGGAATATAGACATAAATCACAGAAGAAGCAAAGAATTCAAAAGGAAATACATCACCATGAGCGTAACAGGATTCCTCATCTCGCCCAGAAGCAGCTGGAAGAACCCAGGAACAGCCAGGCCGGGAGCACCACAGCTCACAGGAGTGCCGGACGTAAGCGTCCTTCTCTGGCTAAAGTCTCACCTGACCACCTCTGGGTTTCCCAATATATACACACTCCGCAAAGGGGTGGCAGTTCTCGAACCTTCTGGAAATGGCACTTGCGCAGTTGATGAGCAGCTGTAGGTTGCCAGCTGGGTCAATCGAGAGCTACCCTCAAGGAGCAGAGTGCCTCCCTCCTCTAAAAACACGCTCCACGGAGAACAGTAACAAACCACAACAAAGTTAGCTTTCCCAGCAGAAATGTCCTTGACCGCATGCCAGGTTTGGAAAGCATGTGTTCCTCAGCACCATGAATCTAACACTCAGCAAAATGTGTGCAGCTTTTCACTGCGACATGAAGTAAATATCCATCATGGCTCCGAGCGCTCCCAGAATACACTGCGCACCAGCGCCATTTTAGTTCAAGCATAACAGCGTCCTCCAAGTCTCCTCAGTTTTCCTTAAGAGAATTTCTAAGGTATGCAATGTCCTCCCTTAGTCTCATCTCAATTAGGCCTCTCTCCCTTTTCTTTTGTGCCACCTCTGCGATGATTACTCGGAAGGTGGCCCCTGCAACTTCCAATGGTATGTCGCTGTGATTTCTCCCACGTATCATTTGTTAAAAAAAAACATCTCTCTCTCAAAGTCCCGAAAGACTCCATTCCACAATAGGTAGTCATTACAGGGATAACCGCAAGCTTTATGCTCCTAGCTGCCCAGTGACAATGTGAGCACTGTCAGAAAGTCATCTGTCCAAGCTATGGTGTCAATCACGACCATTGTAACACAGTCCCCAAACTCTGACAGTAGGAGGAGGTCAATTCTCGTGAATGTGTTTTGTGTCAGGGAGAGAAAAGTGTATCCTCCCGGCAGGGTGTCCCAGAATCCTCATACATAGAACCAGAAATGTTGGATGAGTTCCGAGAACTCCTGGTTTTCTCTAGCAAGCTCCTTTGCGTGCCCACGGCCTTCCTGATTTACAGTCTAATTTAGGATCTCCAATCAAATTGAAATCACTACCCACTATGGACATTCCCTCGATGACACCAAAGGATTTTTACAGGAAAGGTAGCTGTCCTAGATTGGGCATGTAGATAGCAATCAGGGCAATTGATTCCCCGTCCAGGAGCCCATTCACAAATAAAAAACCTTTGTCACAAGCCTTCCTCACAAGTGGATCTTTTAGGATAATGGACTACCCCAAAATTATGTCCGCTTTACCTCTTTTCCTTTCACCCTCTGAAGCCCAAAAATTCTGCCCCACCATCTTGCCAATCAGGGGGCTTTCTGCTGCAGTCCAAGCATGAGTTTCCTCTACAAACATAATATCCAAGTGTAGGTGTTTAAAGTCTCTCAGGAGTAGAGATCGCATATGTGGTGAGTGGAGACCCTTAAGATTCAATGTCCCAGTTTGAACTTCACCCATAGCTCCAAATCTGTTTATAAATCCACACCAACCTCCCAACTCCACAGCTTCATCAGTAACATAATCGCACTAGCAATGTTTCATAATTGTGTCAGCACATTCAACATGGAACACCCTCCTCTTATCAGTGCTTTGTATGGATCTGAACTCTGCCCCTCAGAAAGGTCAGTCTCCCAAACATCTCCACCTACTTTGGCACAGAGCCATTTATATTCCGAAATGTTCATGCAAGTCACTTTCTTTCACCTCTCGGATTGAGAAAACGCCTTCTTAAATGTGTCCCTCATCTGCTGCTGGCTCTATGTAGTCAGGCTTTGCGCTTCTTACTGCAGATCATGCAACAGTGAATCTGCTAAATCGCCGAACTTCACCTCACATCGTATAGCACAAATTTCAAAGAGGGCAGATGGATACCTCCACCTGTAGCGTATACTCTCTGATTGAAGTTAAGGGCCTACAATTGCTCATTTAGTCCAGTGTGCGGAGTGACAGATCTTGGAAGAAACTGATGGAAGATAACCACGTCTCTCACTTTCATCAGGACATCTTCCTTGTCTTTGTAGCAGTGGCATTAATCCACAACTGATATGGGTCCCATGCTTGGTTCCGGTCCGCGATTAATCTGATCAATGGGATGTCCCCACTTGTCACCTCCCAATAGTGCTCTGAACAGGTTACCGACCCTCCTCTCTAGGTCGTGGTGAGTATCGCCATCCTTCTGGTGAGCCCCCAGATCTGTATGTTGTTCTGATGCTCCCATTTTTCGATGTCTATTTTACTTCTGAACTTCTTCTCCCGCAGTTCAAGTTCCTTCAGACTGACGTCCATCTTGGCTTCCATGATATCGGTTGATAGCTGGTTATTCTCAATGGCTTCACTCCTATCTTCAGCCTTCTCAACCTTCTCCTTAATCACAGACAGGGAGTATTGGCCCTCTGCCCTAAATGCCTTAGTCTCAGACCTATCAGTTTGGAAGTAGCTGTGTGTCTTCGAGCGTGTGAGACACTCTGCAGTGCGGCTTGACACTCGATTCCTGCCCTCAGGTCCTTTCCTCTAGTGTGAACAACGACAGAGGAACAGAGGAACGACTGGACCCTTAGTGACGGTCCTCTGTGATGGCATTCGGCCTTGGGAGACGGTGGACAGTGCGCTCTGTGTTTTCCTGTTTTCCTGTTTGCTCTGGTGGAATGTAGTGTATTACTGAACACGCCCAGAGGAACGCGGAGACATCTGCTGTGAGTTGGGTGCTCGAGTCTCACCCAGAATTGAAGGGAAGAAGCACAGTGAGTGGAGGGGGACTTGATGTGGTGCTCTGGTGGTATATGCCCCGAGGGGGTCGTCAGAAGAGCTATATGGAGCATACTTAAGTATAGTTATATTAGACACCCTATGACCAGTTATTGACACCCTTATCCCCCGACCAGTCGCCTGTCAACTACCAGATCGAGTGTCCCCATGGAGAGCTCTGCGCTTGTTAGTGTGAGAAGTGCCGGTCTGCGTTGATTAATAGTCTATACACACTGGTTCATGGGTGTACATTTATCAGTAACAGAGAAAAAATGTGTTTAACAACCACGTGAATGCTCTTCCGGCCTGAGGAGTGGGTCAAGGTGTTGTGAGGGATTGGCCTGTACTACACTGTGAGTGTATTATAAATATTCAACAGAGAGGTCTGTCAGAGGCAGCCAGCAGTGAGTCTCAGCGAGTGATTCACTGCAATTTGCGGGGCTAGTGTGGTTGGACAGTCCCTTGCGTGGGCTGTGAGTTCTGTGCGATGGCAGCAGATAATCCCTATTGCCACCCTTTACCTATCACCAGTGGTAACAACTACCATAGGGGGCATATCAGGAAACTGCTGGAAAAATTCCCTTTGACCCTGTCTACTTACAGTGGCAATGTGCTAAACTGCTAACATCAGCTGGACTTAAATAAGATCAGCGCTGCAGTCCTTTGGGGAAGGGAAAGCAGAGAACTAGAAAACACCAAAAATGTAGAATGTCCCCCCGAAGAAAACTTGCACAGAACAACTACAACTTGCGCAAAGCACCCGCTGGTAGAATGATGAAAGGGGGTGCTAACAATAAACCTAAACAGCAAACGCCAATAAGTAAAGGCACTATCACAAATGTTTTCCCATGCAACCTTTCGGTTGAATCCATTCCGAATACTCTTGAAAAGGAGGTAGTGAATTATCATAGCGCAAGTACTGTGCAAGACAATTCCTCAGTATTAATGATCGACAACAATTCCCTATTGGAGCTATGCGTCTCTGTCCAAAGATCGATGACTCCTGCCTTGAATAGTTCGGCAGTTGATAAGGAAAATGGTTCGACAGCAAAGGAACTTCCACCAACTACAACAACTTCAGAGAGACTTTCAATGTCACCGGACTTAGCGATACACTCAGAAATCCCAGAATCAGAATCCAATACGGGCTCCTTTTCCGATGCGAATACCTTGGTCGAGATGCAATCTACTATGGCTTCATTGCAGTTTGCATTAAAAATACTGCTAAAACTGTGTGGCCGTATCCTGGAAAACACAATTAATTTGGCAGCATTGAATACAGTAGAGAAAGAGGTGATTGAGGATACTGAGAATAACTGATCTGAAGCCATTCGGATGATTAAAGACCCCACCCCGCCGCTGGAAGTGGATCAGTATGCAACTAATAACTCTGAGGTCTATTTCTCAAGGAAACAGCGGAGACTAGCTACAAGGGCAATAGAAAAGAAAAGATCATGTGATGTACCCTTACTATCCTCTGTGTCTGATCCAGAGACTAAAAACACGAAAAAAGCTAGGAAAAAAGCAGCACGGGCGAAAAAGAGAAACTCTGAAAGAGAAGGGTGCCTCACTAGCTGGCTCATTCCGGAGAAAGAGAAAGATCTACCCGACGCAGAAGAAACTCCACCTAAACCCTCTATCATGCCAAAACAAACAATCAGTAGAAAATATCTCATCTACTCCTAACAATTCAAGGCTGATCCCTTACCTTGAAACTACACAGAAGTCAAGGCACACCAACGAGGGGCAGAAGCCAGAAATGAGTAACAACCGTATCTGTATAATCAAGAATCTTTACCAAAATAATGATCATGATTGGTTGACACGAACAGAATTCTTGATTAGGCTCCACTCTATTCCACAATTGAGAGTCTTAACATCAGATGACTTTGAATATATTGAACCACTAAATACTCTGAATACGAATGTATCAGCAATTCACTGCACATTTTTGGCCACTGCTAATTTGCTATGTACATACAAGGTTACTTTGCTGAAGGTTGATGTGGAAATTGATGCGGATCCAGGAAAAGAAGACCTGGACTGCCCAAGGAAAGTGCCGCTTGAACCTAAGATTAAGACCAGTATAACCCAGCTCCCGGAAAGTAATGAGGTTCAACTGGCAGATGTACAAAATATCTTAAAATGGCTGGCAGAATCTTTGCCGGTAGTATTGAAAAAAGACTGAGGGATTTCATTTCTCTCATGGAACACTAGGGGTTTCAGTCATTTTATTTCTCAGGATGGATCATTGCCATACATAAGTAACTATACATGTATTTGTCTACAAGAGGTATGGCTGACTGACCCAATTGCTTTGAATGGATATACAGTGTTTCAATCCCTTGCTAAAAAAGGTGAAGTGGGCATTCAGCATAACGTTAAATCACGCCCCATAGAAACTAAAACGGATGACTTTGTGATTGCGATTGAATTGGTTATATGCATCGAGAATAAGGATGAGAAAATGCTGTTGATAAGTCTGTATAATCCTCCTGGGGATGTTCAAACTACTACTATTCAAGAGTCTCTTCATGACATTATGATCAATTGGACTTTCAAACAGGAGAATAAATCTGTAATGATTGTTGGGGACTTCAATTGTTATATGTCTGGAGATGTGGGGACTATGAGTAATCCAAATTTAAGACCTAAGCATGTAATGTCCTTTAAGAAAGTTGACCCAGAAGGACAGTATTGGCTGAGCTTTTTTGAACTATGGGACATGGAGATGATTAATGGGAGAACTAATGATTTTCCCGGTCAAACAACTTGAGAAAGTGGTGGCTCAAAGAGTATCTTGGATTATATTTTTGTGACTGCAGACATTGCTAGCCGGGTGAAGGATATGCAGGTTGCCAAAAACATCTGGAGTGATCATGCCTCACTTGGGTTAACTCTGAGTGCTGATGAGTTAAATCATGCTGTCAAATCTATGGGGGAACCTAAGGGTAATTCATGCTGCAACTAGGATCGCCTGGTCAGAGAAAAACATAGCCAAAGTGGTAGCTACTCTGTCACAAGACCAGTATAATGATACCAGCCGATTTCAGGTTATGTCCATAGATCATATTGGACATTGGATTTCTACACTTGCTAGTGGGCATGCCACAACTGGTAAGGGAGGTGCGTTTATAGGTCTGCCCAAGAAAAACCCATTTGACTGTGAAGTTAGAGATGCTAAAATGCAACTCAGAACTCAGAGCAGAAATAAGGAAGGCAAGGAAAACATCTGTGTCGATCAAATGCTTTCTTTCTGTTTGTAAAACACTCAAGGGTAAGTTTCAGTCGTGGTTAAGACAAAGAAAGTACCTTAAGAAATTAAAACAATGGTAACAGACCATAAGGTTACTATGTACCAAGAATTCTCGTAACATCTGGGCACTCTTGGGAGAAGTAAGAGGCAATAGGACAAATTCAATCCTTAATCCTATTGGTGCCCATATATGGGAAAGATTCCTGAGAGATCATAATTTGCCTAGCAATATTGAGACAACGATGGCCGAAAACATATTTCCTTCTAGGCCCCCGTTTACAGTAACAGTTGCTATGCTAATTGATAAGATAACACAGTTAAAATCTTCAAGGGCACCTGGACCTAATGGTCTGGTCAATATCATTTTGAAATGTAACCCTACATTTTGGGCCGAGCTGCTAAAGATTCTTTTTGAAAAAATCATGCTAGAAGGTAGAATACCCTGTTCTTGGCAAACAGCTACACTTATACCTGTGCACAAGAAGGGTGATAAGAGCGACCCTAGCAATTACAGATTGTTATCGATGTTGGATTGCACTGGGAAACTCTTTGCAGGTTTAATCCTTGACACGAATGGGTGGACAAGGAAAATATACTCAATTGTTTTCAAAGTGCTTTTAGGAGGGGCTATTCCGCGACACATAATTTGAAGATCTTAGATACCTTACGCATGGCAGCCAGCAATAAGGATAATCCTCCCTTGTATTCGTTATACGTAAACTTTAAGGCAGCTTTTGATTTGGTCCATAGAGACATTCTATGGACTAAATTTGAATCTCTCGGCTGCCCACAAAGCCTGTTGTATGATCTTAGGCTTCTTCATCAAAACACAGTCTCCCTGAAATTGGACCATCAAGGGAATTTGACCACTCAAATCGAACAAAATAGAGGAATCAAGTAAGGCTGTGTTACGGCCCGACTCTATAATCTATTAACATATGATCTACTGGCGGAAATTGAAAAGGTCCATAACTACCCCCCTAAAATTGGTGATAAACACTGCCCAGTCCTTGCCTATGCAGATGACTTACTGATACTAGACCATACTCTGAGTGGCCTGCGGAGATCAGCGGGAGCTTTATGGCTATACGCTAAAAGCTATGGTTTAATAATATATCTGCAGAAAACCCAAGTGATGCTGCTTATGGAAAAAAAGTAGCACGCACTAGCCTTAAGATTCAGGAGCTGGAGATTTTATACACCCCCGAATTACAGATACTGGGAATTGAATTTGAAACTAAAGGGGACTACCTCCAATGTAAGCAGACGAGAATGATCAGGGCTGCCCAAATTTCTTCAATGGTGTACCGTTTTACCATCTCGCATGGCAGTTTTACTGTTTGGGCTGCGCGTTTGCTGTACCAACAGGTTTTAACCCTGTTGATGACCTATGGTGTTGAAGCCCTACAACCAATGAGCCTTAACTGGCTGCAGGTTGTGGAAGACAAATATTGGAAAAAGATTCTAGGTCTCCCAACCTGCATACCAAAGGCCTTTATTAGGCTTCAATTAGGTTGGACTTCATTAAAATCTCAGGTTCTTAAGAAAAGAGCTGAATTGTATCTTCTAATGTTGAGTAACACTGATAATCAATTAGTTGACACCATGAAGAAAGAAATCATTAGACAGATCGGGAAATCACTCCTGAAAGTTAAGGTCGATATATACCTGAAAGAAATTGGTATACTTGCGACGGGGAGTATACTCATAGGTTAAGAACGGCACTACAAAAAAAGCAGATCTGGGTGATTGGCTTTAGAATTATGCTCACTTGGAAAAGCTTAAGAAATATAATTTTGTTACGTATATGTTATATACATATAAAAAAACGCAGTTCTACCTTAATTTATGTCCGGCAGTGAGAGTGAGGCGTTTCATTTTGCTGCTTAGGGTGAATCATCTTCCGGTGCTGGCCCACACAGGCCCAGTAAATCAGATTCCTTATTCGGAATGCTATTGCCGACTATGTTAAGAACCATTCAATAGCAGAAACAGGCAAACATGTTTTAATGAACTGTCCTAAATTATTAACAACATATTTGACCCACTACTGTAAATTTGTCCATAACAGTGAGTACATAGCAGTATTAACTCAACAAATATTAATTTTGCTCTTGCTATGTACAATGTATGGTTATTGATTGAGAGTTTACTGGAAATCTCTATTTGAACTGATTTCCTTGCATAAATTGAATTAATTTGAGCCCGGAAGGCCTTACATTTTTACTGTATGTGGAAGCAATGAATATTAGCTGTTAGCCACTGGTTGGGGAATGGTTAAGATCTTACATTTGCTCTGTTTCTTTAATCTGAATGAGTAAATCTTTCATATGTTTTAAGTATGATTTGATCTGGGTGTATTGCTGCCTAAATTTTGAAGATATGTATTGTAAAACATATGGAAATGTAGTGATTGAGGTCATTTTACTTATTGTAAATATTATGTTTATTTGTGTACTTTGAAACTGTTTTATACTGTAAATGTATATGTCATGTGTAAAGTCTATTTATAGACTATACCACATTAATAATAACATTTAAAAATGTAATCTCGGACAAGGTTCCTTGAATGTCCAATTGTAGGGCTCCTAATACACCCCCCAAGTGCACACCAGCCATGTTGGCAGGGTCCTGAACGTCCAACGTCTCGGAGAAAGCTAGAAAAGCACTTTCAAGACCCACTTAGTTCATATGAAGCCTCAGGGGGAGGGGCAGGTCCAGTCAGGGCCAAGGCTCAGTATACCGCCTTCCCAGCACTATTAGGTGAGAGCAGTACACCTTTGGATACTTGTCCTCCCCTCCTGCACCAAAATCGGTGCTTTCCCCCTCAAGGGAAGGTGCTGGGGTGGAACTTCAACCATGCACCCATAGCTAGACCTAAAATATTCAGGGAGCTTCCTCTTCAAACTCCAGATAGGCACCTTCAGGTCACCTTGATGTGCCTAATTTTCACAGAGATCTCCTTTGCCGTCTTTGCAGAGGTCCTGTATCCTCAGCAAGATCCTACCGTCAATGTGCTTCCAATTCTGGGTTGGGTTCTCGTTATGTTCAGTAGTATGCACGGGTCCCCCACACAGCGCTGGCATCTCCAGCAAGCTTACAGTCCAGTGCTTCCCTCTGCTCCTCACAACAGTACCCACCACTCCTGAAAAGTCTGTACCCACTGTACTGGAGCGCCCGCTCCTCAACACGCAGATCTGCAGTGCCTCGAGGCCATCCCATCCTCAATCATGGAAACCCTGACCAGGCTACACCTCTGTTGCAGGGCTAAGAGGGGTCATGGACTCAGGAGGGAGACAGTATCTCAGCTAGGCCGCACCATCGGCTTGATTGGTCTCCCCTCACTCAGTACACCAGATCATCGTAATCCCAGGTGAGATCGGATCCAGTGATTGATGGGATCCGAGGGAGAACCATATCCCAGTGTGGGAGTCAAGGTCACACAAGAAATGCTGTTCTGGAGCTCTTGTATTTGCTACAGGGTGGGAAGCAAGCTGTGTATGCGGCCAGCTTCATCTGCGCCCCCAATGATCTCCCTAGATCATCTATTTTAATAACATCAAGTGCAGAAGGAAAGGGGCATTTCAAATGGTATGTAGACAACCAACCTATCATGATAGTAACTTGATTGGTTTATTTGGGCTATCCACTATAAATCAGGTGTACGATATAGTAGTGTGCAAGCAAAATTAACCCGGTTCTACACGTTAATGAGGAAAGGTAAATATAAACATTGTAGTTCCACAATGGTTACCCTTGTAGAGTTCTATATTGTAAAGATATTTCCTTCTATTTAATAGGGGGTAGAATTTGCTTTGTTGATTGGAAGCTTTTGTATAATTTGGGAGGTTACTTTTGAAAGCTTTTACTGGGGTTACCAGCATTGCTTAAATTTGTAATACTAAGGCTCACGTTTTGTTTAGTGTCATGGAAAACTTCTGTTTACCTGGAAAGCTAAGGCTATATCACAAAGTACTTGTTCCGCCAAAGGACCCCATTTCTGTGGAACTGAGAGTAGTGTAAACTAGCAGGGTAATTCATAGAATTTCGCAGAAAAGTGTCGCAAGCGGCTGGCGCAGAGTGTCCGCGTGCGATTGTCTGCGCCAGGCGCGTGCGCTAAAACCGATTTCCGCGCACAGCGTATTCATGGATTTTAGGCTCCCAAACCAGCCGTGGCGCAGAGTATCGCAGCGACCCTGCAGCAGCGCCAGTAACGCCCCCAAGAACGCCCTCGTGCAAGGAAAAGCCATCAAAATCGCTAATCATCGCAAAGGGCTGCGCTAACCCTGGACCAGTTTACAGGGCTGCCAAACAAGGAACGCAAAGCGGGTAACGTTTATATCAGGGGTACGCGGGAAGTTTTACACGCGATTAGCCAGGGTACGTGTATTACAGGGGTACGCGGGAAGTTTTACACGCGATTGGCCAGGGTACGTGTATTACAGGGGTACGCGTGAAGTTTTACACACGATTAGCCAGGGTACGTGTATTACAGGGGTACGCGGGAATTATCACACGCGATTTGGCTGGGTACGTGTATTACAGGGGTACGCGGGAAGTTTTACACGCGATTTGGCTGGGTACGTGTATTACAGGGGTGCGCGGGAATTATCACACGCGATTTGGCCAGGTACGTGTATTACAGGGGTGCGCGGGAATTATCACACGCGATTTGGCCAGGTACGTGTATTACAGGGGTGCGCGGGAAGTTACACACGCGATTAGGCTGGGTGGGTCCTCACAGGTGTTCCCTGTACACCCTCCACGGCCCCTGCAGGCAGCCCACAAAACAGGGGACTACCCTGCACACCTGCTCATGTCCCACAGCACCCCCAGCACTGTGGGCCACCCTCCACCAGGCCCCCACTCATGTCCCCTATAACCCCCACCCCCCAGCACTGAGGGGCACCCTCCACTAGGCCCCCACTCATGTCCCCTATCACCCCTACCCCCCCAGCAGTGCAGGGGCAGCCTCCACCAGGCCCCCACTCATGTCTCCCACCACCCCCACCCCCCAGCATCCAGGGGCACCCTCCACCAGGCCCCCACTCATGTCCCCCTGCACCCCCACCCCCCAGCAGTGCAGGGGCCCCCTCCACCAGGCCCCCACTCATGTCCCCCTGCACCCCCACCCCCCAGCAGTGCAGGGGCACCCTCCACCAGGCCCCCACTCATGTCTCCCACCACCCCCACCCCCCAGCCACCAGGGGCAGCCTCCACCAGGCCCCCACTCATGTCTCCCACCACCCCCACCCCCCAGCAGTGCAGTGGCAGCCTCCACCAGGCGCCCACTCATGTCTCCCACCACCCCCACCCCCCAGCATCCAGGGGCACCCTCCACCAGGCCCCCACTCATGTCTCCCACCACCCCCACCCCCCCAGCAGTGTGGGGCAGCCTCCACCAGGCTCCCACCCATGTCTCCCACCACCCCCACCCCCCAGCCACCAGAGGCAGCCTCCACCAGGCCCCCACTCATGTCTCCCACCACCCCCACCCCCAGCAGTGCAGGGGCAGCCTCCACCAGGCCCCCACTCATGTCTCCCACCACCCCCACCCCCCAGCATCCAGGGGCACCCTCCACCAGGCCCCCACTCATGTCTCCCACCACCTCCACCCCCCAGCAGTGTGGGGCACCCTCCACCAGGCCCCCACTCATGTCTCCCACCACCCCCACCGCCCAGCAGTGCAGGGGCAGCCACCACCAGGCCCCCACTCATGTCTCCTATCACCCCCACCCCCCAGCACTGAGGGGCAGCCTCCACCAGGCCCCCACACATGTCCCCTATCACCCCCACCCCCCAGCAGTGCAGGGGCAGCCTCCACCAGGCCCCCACTCATGTCTCCCACCCACCCCACCCCCCAGCACTGTGGGGCACCCTCCACTAGGCCCCCACTCATGTCTCCCACCACCCCCAGCAGTGCAGGGGCAGCCTCCGCCAGGCCCCCACTCAGGTCTCCCACCACCCCCACCCCCCAGCATCCAGGGGCACCCTCCACCAGGCCCCCACTCATGTCCCCTATCACCCCCACCCCCCAGCAGTGTGGGGCACCCTCCACCAGGCCCCCACTCATGTCTCCCACCACCCCCATCGCCCAGCAGTGCAGGGGCAGCCACCACCAGGCCCCCACTCATGTCCCCTATCACCCCCACCCCCCAGCACTGAGGGGCAGCCTCCACCAGGCCCCCACTCATGTCCCCTATCACCCCCACCCCCCAGCAGTGCAGGGGCAGCCTCCACCAGGCCCCCACCCATGTCTACCACCACCCCCACCCCCCAGCAGTGCAGGGGCAGCCTTCGCCAGGCCCCCACTAATGTCCCCCTGCCCACAGGCCCTGACAATCCTCAAGCATGTGCCTCATGGCCAGCCACCACAGCCCAAAGACACAACCAAGTATTACATGTGCCCATGATACTACTCCAATGGAAACAATGTAAATCAACACATGTGTCTCACACACACACAATGGTTGCAAGTGAACCTGAAAACCCATATCATGACATGCATGAAAACAATGAGATGAAACCACACATTGAAGAATGAAAAAATCCAAATAATGTATTAAAAACAACAGCAATGGCAATCAAAATTAACCAAAATACACAAGTAAAATAATAACAAAATTAAGCTGGCTGTCCCTTTTCAAATTAAAATCAATAAATGATAATCCAAAAAAATATCTTCCAAAGTTCAAGTCCATGAAAAGGAAATGAAGGGAAAAAAGAAATAGAAAACCATTGCTCCATGGGAAAAAATATTCATAGTAAAAAAAATATCCAAATCCAAAGTCCAACTATGTACAAAGTATTCAGGGTCCATCATCCCAAGAGAAGAAATGAAACCTACCAAAAAACCTATCTAAAATGGAACTATATACAAAAGGTGGAGCAGTGTCCGTCGACTCCAAATAAAAGTAAACTATAAAGGAAACCTATCACTAAATAACTATATACAATGGCGGCGGGCCAGTCCAGCGGCTCACTTAGTGGTGTTCCGGGCCAGGGCATCATCGAACTCCTCGTCTATGTCCCGGAGGCGGTCCTGTTCCATGGCCCCGAGGGTCCGCAGGGACGCCGACATGTTCACCTCCAACTCCCTACGGATTGCCTCGAGGCACTCGGCCCGCCTCAGGGCCCTCCGCATTGAGTTCTCTGCCCTGACCATCGTGAGCCGCGCCTCCTCCGCCCGCCGCCACTCTGCATCTATGGCATGGCCCAACCGCTGCCACACGGAAGACACTTCCCATCCAGGGTCCTCCTGCCCTCCGGCCGATGCCTGCCCCTCCGATGTTGAAGGGCCCGAGCTATAGTGGCTCCCACCTACAGCCTCCTGCTGCTGCAGCTGCTGCTGTCCATGTGCCCTGTCCGATGGTGCCTGCACATCCTCCTCCAGCTGGGGTGCAGTCGTTGATGTGGCCACCCCTGCTGGATGTCCGACTCCCGACTGTGGCAGGGATCTGTTGTTCACCAGCCTGGCCGCACGGTCGGAGGCAGCTCCACAGGGCACCCAGGTGACACATGGGTGGGAAGATGGCATGGAGGACTGGGGCATAGGGGGTTCTGTGGAGAAGGGGGTCGGAACAAGGTCCAGGAAACGGAGGAATCCAGCCCTGGTGAGCTGTCCCAGTGGGTCAACGCGGTCAACGAGCCATGCGAGAAGACGTGCAGACTCATCATGAAAAGACTGCAGGTCAGCTCGCATGGCCCGTTGACGCAACGCCACCCCACCCTGGACAGGCTCAACCTGGTGCAGGATAGCCACATCCGCAGGGAGAGGAAGGCCAGGTGTTGTAAGCCAATCCTCTCCCTGAGAACGGGTCTGGAGGTAGGCATCCCCGCTGGTGCAAGATGATGCAGTGACAGGAGCAGGGACAGGATTGCACACAGGCACCTCCGCGGCGGCCTGTGCTGCCTCCTGTCCCTGATCCTGCACTGCACCACTAGCACCAGTGGAATCCCCACCTCCAGACCCCGCCACTGTCGCTTGCACATCCTCCTCCTCCACCAAACCCCCCACCAACCTGGATGACTCCGTGCCATCTTCCTCCGTTGGGCCCTGTGGGGTCCCAGCTGCCCCTTCTGCTGCTGAGGAGTCCAACTCCAACCTCCGCCTCTTGGACCTCCCCTCGGCAGCTGCGGCCTGGGACGCGGCACCGGACTCCTCACTCCCCGACGAGATCACAACCTGGGAGGGGATCCGGGCCTTGCGTCTCCGGCTGGTGGTGCGACCCCTGCCGCTGTGCTCCACAGCACCTTCTCCGCCCTCTTCATCAGTTGACGCTGCAGACAGGGAGAAAGAAAACACAGGCATCAGGGCACTGTAAAATGGACTCATACACACATGACAGTTATACATGAGTGGCATTGGTAAACCTCAGACATGGCATCACAATCCCCAACACACATGTCATTTCAACTTGCACACATGAGCCATACCACAGCCATATTGCAACAGCCAGCACCATCCATTCACATACAACAGCATGAGCAGCCAAAGGTCATCCACACATCACATGCAACATAGGGAGTACACTACACATGCACACACAACACCAAACTTGCATGCATGTGTACACCTCCGCCAACTGTCGCAGTGTTTTGATCGACATCCATGTCACACCTGACAACCATTCCTCCACATCCTGTGCCATGCAAGCCCACACACACAAGCACCATCCATGTGTCACACATGAGACCCCTCGCATGTGTCACCCTCACGGCCCTGTACACCCCCCCTACTTGGCCACATAAAAATACATGTTCAACCTGCACACTCCTGGCACACCACCACACGCACAGCTTACAATCAGTATGCATGTACACTTACCACTCGACTCCAGACGGGTCTGCTTCTCAAGGACCTGGATGTGGAGCGCTGGGGATATGCGTTCCAGGACCCTCATCTGATCTTCCGACAAGTGGCCCCGGCGCCCCTTAGCATCCGCTGCCTTCAGGAGGCGCCGGGCCTTGTTGAGGGTCCTGGACCTGAAGTCCTCCCAGCACTTCCTGACACGTTCGTAGTCGCGGACTGCCACCTCCTCCGCGTTGATGGCAGTCACGATGTCCATCCAGATCCGAGTCCATCCTTCCTTGTCGGCGCGCAACCTTCCGAAGAGGGCATCATACTGCCCCAGGACATGCTCCACCAGGACACCAACTTCGGTGGCAGTGAAGCTGGTGCCCCTCTGCCTCCTTGGCCGGGGGTTGCCACTGGTGCCAGATGTTGCAGTGCCCGACATGGCAACCCCAGAGGCAGGAGTGGGTGGGCAACTGGGTCCTGGGGCTGGGCTGTGGGGCGATGGAAAAGCAGTCGGGAGTCTTCGGTTCCAGCAGGGGTGGTCACAGCAACAGCACCCCTGGCTGATGTGCAGGCAGCAAATGGCAGGGCACGTGGGCAGCAGGCAGTCAGGCAGCAGCAGATGGCAGGTGGGAGCGTGCGCAAGGCTCTGGGGGGGCAGTAATTCGGCCTTCTGGGCAGGAGCGTGGTCTTCCGTGTGTGAACGCGTGGCCAGCTTGATACGGAGTGATTTTGCACGTGAAAATCCAACACGTCTGCGTGTAATTCGAGGAAAGGCCCTTAGCGCGTAAACGTGTCAGCACACTGTACATTCATTGGCCCAAATGCCACCAGCGTATGCGCGTCTATGAAGTCACGTGCACATTGAATAGGGCACACGTTGGAAATGTTGCGTGTTAAAAAAATGAAAGACACGTCCGAGTGTCAAAGCTGTAATTGGTGGAAATGGCCCTACACGCAGAAGTGACAAAGCGTGTAATTGGTGGAAATGGCCTTAGCGCGTACACGCAGAAGTGACAAAGCATGTAATTGGTGGAAATGGCCCTACACGCAGAAGTGACAAAGCGTGTAATTGGTGGAAATGGCCTTAGCGCGTACACGCGGAAGTGACAAAGCGTGTAATTGGTGGAAATGGCCCTACACGCAGAAGTGACAAAGCGTGTAATTGGTGGAAATGGCCCTAGCGCGTACACGCCGCGTAAGTGACGCTGGACGTGTGGACCTGCATAAAAGGTACGTGTAGAACACCATTTCCTTGTACGTGCTTTTCGTGGAGAGCGAGTGGGTGAATTCTGTACTTCTTGTCGTTTCACACGCGATTTACTTCACAGCGTTTCAAGTTCGTACTCTCTGTTACCTCTGACAGCTTTTTCTCTTTTTTCTCTTTTTCTGGTTTTCCTGGGCCTGTTCCCTCAAACAGTGTTCCCTTCTACTGTTGTCCTGTCTCCTCAGACAGCGTACAAATCTTCTTTTGGCGGGGGTGTTGCCAACCAAACGCGCTTCTTTTTCACGCTCTTTTTCCTGGCAGACGGTGAGTCACGCACGTATCTAACATCTGTGCTTGCCCCCGTGTGTAGACTACCCCTTCAGAGGTCATTCTAGGCTGCGTGTGACACGCATACGTTCATTCTTGTGTTACTGGGTGCCACAGCGTAGTGCAGGTTTTTTTTTCCGCACACGTGGTCTAGGAGGGGTTGCGTGCACGTCATCTCCCTTTTTTGGGCTTCCTGTGCGTTGCGTGACCCGTCATCTTTCCCCAGGGGTCACATTCAGCCTTGCTAGAGCACTAGGGTACAATTACCATCTGGTACCCAACCCCTTTGACCCCCAATTGCCCAGGACAATAGTTTACAGCCACTCCCATACGCACATTAACATCAGTGCCATGGTTGGGAGGCGAGGATTCCGTAAGGGTGGCAAAGGTGGACGAGCCACAAGTGGTGGCCGTGGTGGATCCGGTAGGGGACGTGGTCGTTACTTGCAGGGTGACCCTGTCCCCCCATATGTGGAGGACCAGTCAAGGGCACCCATAATCCCCCCCCCCCTGGTTGAGGCTGATGTGGCTGACACCATCCATGCTCAGCCCTTGTTGGACCAGCCCATTGTGGCACCAGACCTGGCTGACTCCATGGCTGACTTCCAGGTCAGCAGGCCTATGACACGTGCGCTGGTGGACGTTGATGTCATCAGGCCACTTGGATCAGGGGCAGCAAGGTCATCTGCTGCCCCAAGTAGGCAGGGTGGAGAGGCTGCAGGGGCAGCTGCGGCTCCATCCACCCCAGCTCTCAGACACCCAGCCAGGACAGTTTTGGTCCTAGTCCATCCTGCTGACATTCCCCCTGACACCATTACACTTGAGCCAATGCCTGCACCAACTCCCATGCTGAGTGTGCAATCCCACACTCCTGATACAGAGTCCACCAGGGCTGCTGCCCCTAGTATCCAGAGCGGCGCAGGACACTCAATCACCACCACCTTCCAAGCGGAAGAGGAAGAGTGCTCGTCCGGCACAGGCTGATGCCCCAGACACAGCTACACAGTCCGGCCCGTCGAGGAAGCCCAGCTTCACGGATGCCGAACTGAATGCACTTGTCGAGTATGTGTCCGCACATGATAACAAGATGGTCATTGTTGCAGGATCCAAGACAACACCTGCACAACGCCAGGCACACTGGCAGACAGTTGCGGACATCGTAAGTGCCCTTGGAATCGTGAGGCGTACAGCCAATGATTGCTATAAGCACTGGAATGACCTAAAGCGCAGGGCAAAGAATAAGCTGGCCTCAAGTCATGCCGCAACTCTAGTGACTGGAGGTGGGTCTCCAGTCGAAGACATGGAACTCACTCCACATGAGTCAGTCGCTGGGACCTACGTCACGGAGGAACAGATCCAAGGCGTGGGAGATCTGCCTGATTATGAGGCATTGTCCGGTGAGTGCACATGCATGTGTGTGTCATCCATGTGCATGGTGTGTGTGTGAGGGCTTCTGTTTGTGTGCCAGGTGAGGGTGTGTGCGCCTGAGTCGTTTGGGTCACCCATGTGCTTCATGTAATACATTCTGCGCAAAAGCATTTGGCCATAGCAGTATCCCTTCTGCCAACAGTAGACATCTAGGCCAACAGCACGCCAGTTGCCCTTGAAGTGTCACCTTGCCACAACATTGTTGCTTATTTTTCTCTGTTCATTCAGGCAGATTGTTTGCATTCCACCACTTTTACTAGGCATTTCTCAGTCCTGTAGTCACATGTCTGACATGGCTATGGTAAAGTGGAGTGACTTTGTTACCTGGATATCATTTGTTCACACATGTCCCTGTGCAATCGGACCATTTTGGACTGGCAGCTCCAGGTGAAAAATCAGACCTGTTTGAATTAGAAAAGCTATTACATGCGGGAACTGGACTGAATGAATAAGTGCTGCCCTCCTCTCCATCTTCACTCAATAGCAATGGTACATGCTATCTGTGTGATGGCATGTGTATTTCACCTGGCAATCACAGGCCAATGTGTGATGCCACTGCCAGGCAGCATGCAGAAAATGTGTTCATCTTCCATCTTGGTGTCATCAGTGTGTGCCATTTGCCTGCCCTTCATACGCAGTGAGGGTGCATGCATGGGAGGGTTTTAGTCATGTGGGACATGTGTCAATCAAGTACTGATTCTCTTGCTTCTCAGCCCGCATTGTGTGCCATGGTGCTAATGCCTGTTTCCATTTGTTTTCTTTTATGTCTTTGCAGGGGAAGACGCACCTGATACTGCTGGGGTTGTGGAGATGGTGCAGACCCAGGAGGGGTCCGAGGGCCGACCGACCACCAGTGAGGGACGTGGTGTGGTGGTGGGTGAGAACCCACAACTGCTGCAGGTCGTGCTCTCAAGGGGTGTCTCTGGCTGCACCTCCCCCGAGCTGTACTCAGGTGTTGATTCGGATGATGAGACCTACGTGCCGTCGCAGGTGAGTGTTCCTGGGAGGGATTCTGTTCTGTCCCACCCACCTGCACCAGGGTCAGAACCCTCAATGGGAATGTCAGTGTTGGCAGCTACGCCTTTGGTGGTTACGGATGCAGGGTTCCACTCCGCGACATCTGATCCTGTTCCTGGGCCAGCAGATCAGAGGGGGAATGCAGTCCTGCAGCCTCAGGCAGTGCCGGCACAGCAAGGCGCAGTTTGCCTTGCCCCAGACAGGTGTGGTGCCCGCCGACGTGGTGGCCGTACGCCACCTGGCAATACCGCTGGGAGCAATCGAATTTACGGTATGGCAACCCAACAGGCAGCATCATCAGAGATGATGGCTCAGGCCATGGATAGGGTGGCCACTTCCATTGTCCCCCCCGAAAGGCTGATGGAGCGACTACAGCAGGCAACCGACTCCATCTGGCAGTAACACAGGGAGGACATGTTGGCGTCCAACAGGGACAGGCGGGCGGCACTGGCGACTCTGCAGGAAGCCATCTCCATAGAGTCCCAGGGCCACAGGGAAGCCCTGAGGCAGGAGCTCCTTCACCTCAGGACGACTCTTGTTGAACTTGAGGCTTCAACAAACCGAAGGACAGAACAGCAGCTGGAGCGTCTCACCCGTACGCTCTCAGCTGAGATGCAGGCAACTAGGGCGGAGGTCCGGGCATCCCGTGAGTTGTTGCATGGGGACCTCCGCACACTCATCCTCCAGAACGAGACCTACCACACCCGCATGCTTGCAGCCATGGAGGAACAGACTAGGGCCTTGCGTGGGCTGCCTCCCATAGTGCAACCACCTCCGGATGCAGCTGCACAGGGTGATAATAGCTACAGCAGTGATACTCCCACAATAGGGTAGCCGTGTGGGCCATGAGCCCATGGAGGTGTTTTTTTTCACAAGATCCACACAGGTGGGTTTTGGTGTGCACCCTGTCCTCGGAACTCCTGGGTGACCTCCCCAGCCCCCCCGGGCCCATTTTTCTTTTCTTTATTTTTTTGGGACAATGTGTTGCCTTCCGTGGCTCCTGTGGGCATACGCTGCATTGTGGCTGGGCACATACAGGCTTGTCATGTATTTGGTTCAGATGCTTGGGTTTTTGTCACACACACCCCTCCTGCTTCCTGTTTCCATGGGCTTGCAAAGGGTGTGCCCAAGTGACATTGACGGACATGGTGACATTGGACTCCCACTACATGTGTGGGTAGTCTAGTCAATACTGTGTATACATTCCTAGTGCATATTGCTGTTGTGTTGTACACTGCATGTTGCATTTATGTGTAACTCATCATCCGTGTCTACCTCCTAATTTGCAGGTCCTTTCCTCATGTCTACACAAGGCCCTATAGTTTGGAGATGGGGTCCATGTTGGCAGCAGTGCACCTACAACTCTACATGGCGGCAACACTGTACAGTTGGAAGTGGTGGGAGTGCAGGCATTTCCAGGTGGTGAGACTACTAATTCCTTACATTCGTAATGTCATGTTAATGGTAGTTTTGAGGGTCAGTGGCTGATAAGTGTTATTGCTAAATACCTGCTCAAGTGTGTTGTTGGTCCTGCATTACTGTGAGCATTTCAGGTGTCGCGAGTTTCAATTAGGGACACTGTACATTGTGACACTTGTGTCATGTTGTGGGGATTACTTTGTTTACCTGCACATAGCATGACATGGCACAGTGTGTCGTGTGGCAGTGCTGGGGATGGGTTGGGTGACATGGCACTGTCCTCATGTTGCATTTTGCAAGTGGGTATTCATTTTAGCTGCTTGAATGTGTTTTTTCACAAAACTGCATTGGTGGTGTCTGTGTAGGTAGGGATGCACACATTGTAACACTTCCAGGTGAACAATCTCAGGCTGATATGGTTTTGACGGTTGATTCTCCAGACATTCAGGATCAGTGTCAGGTTGAGTCATCATTGATTGTCAGATGGTATGTGCCAGGGCAGTGTGCACTCCACAGGGGTGTGATTTCTAGGTGAAGTAATTAGCCACTAGCTGTGTACGGGCTGCCTCCCCCGTGCCCTTTCCCCTCCCATGCGCAGCGGCCGTGCAGGTGGTTGGGGATGTGGGGCCACCACCATGTCCACGGCCAGGCCCCGGCGTGTTGCAACGTTGTGCAGGACACATGCTGCCACTATGATCCTGCACACTACTGGGGGAGCGTATAACAGCTGCCCGCCAGAACCGTCAAGGGAGTGAAAGCGTGACGTGAGCACTCCAAATGTGTGCTCCACTATGCCCCGGGTTGCAATGTGGGCTGTGTTGTATCTTACCCCGGGTGGCGTGGTGGGTTTCCGAATTGGCGTCATCATGTGGGGGCTGAGAGGGTAGGCACTGTCCCCTGTGGAGGTGGTGATTGGTATCATTGGTGGGGTTGTGACCTTGCTCAGTATCTGACATGCATGCATGTGCAGTGGCATTCATACTCACCAATCAGCCATGTATCGCCATGCCGCCCAGCTTCTAGGTCCCGGCTTAGGGTGGACATTCGGTAAATGAAGCTGTCGTGGGTGGACCCGGGATAGTTGGCATATACTGAGGTGATGATTCCCTTGGCATTAGATACTACCTGCACGTTCATGGAATGCCAGTGCTTGCGGTTCCTATAGATGTGCTCAGATGCCCTGGGGGGACGTAGAGCCACATGGGTGCAGTCGATGGCACCTAGAACTTTGGGGAATCGTGCCACACCGTAAAAATCCAGGGCGGCAGCATGCCTTTCTGCAGGTGTTCTGGGCAGGTATATGTGCCTGCGGACTGATGGGCGTGCAGTGATGATGTTCAAGACCTGTGTAGGCAGCGTGACTGCGTGGCCTGTGACACCCTACCCACTATGGCACTTGTCCGCTGAAATGATCCAGTGGCTAAGAAGTGCAGTACATTGAGGACCTTCTCCAGGGGGCTGAGTGCTTGGGAGCACAGGGTGGGTGATGTGAGGTCATCCTCCCACTCACTCACCAGGTCCAGTATTATGTGTGGTGGAAACCTGTACCTCCCATACACCTGGTCATCAGGCATCCCGAAAAGGCTGGTTCTGGGTGTGAATATTCTGGCCCTGACTATCCTTCTCCTCCTCCTCCTCCTTTGGTAGCCCACGGCCACTGCTGCTAGGATCGGTATATTCATCCTGGCGTCTGAGCTTGTTATTTTGTTTGCACGCAAATTTATGCGTCGCGGGTCGACGTATGCCTGCTTCCTACTGGCGTACGTGTTTCTTTGCGCGTGTTGTAGGCGAGCGTGTGAAACTTCCCACGCACCCCTGAAATCCAGTACCCAGGCCAATAGCGTGTGGAAATTCCCGCGCACCCCGGTATACACGTGCGCTGATGTACTCGCGTGTGAAACTTCCCGCGCACCCCTGAAATCCAGTACCCAGGCCAATAGCGTGTGGAAATTCCCGCGCACCCCGGTATACACGTGCGCTGATGTACTCGTACACGTACATAGGCCAATCGCATGTACGCGCACTTTTGTCCAATTACACGCGATGACAGTCTGACGTGCAATCTTTCCACGTGTGCTCCGTCATCACGTGCTATGAGGGAAAAACCCGTGCGGGTCACGTCACAGACGCGCTTACGCGCTGAGGGCCTTTGGTCCAATAGAATTGCGTATGCGTGCTGACGCGCTTACGCGCTAAGGGCCTTTCCTCGAATTTCACGCTGACGTGCAGGATTTTCACGTGCCAAATCACTCCGTATCAAGCTGGCCACGCGAAAACACACGGAAGACCACGCTCCTGCCCAGAAGGCCGAATTACTGCCCCCCAGTGCCATGAGCAGCCTCCCACGTGCCATCTGCTGCGCCTGCCTGCCTGCCTGCCTGCCTGCCTGCCTGCCACCGTGCCCTGCCATTTGGTGCCTGCACATCAGCCATCTGCAGGGGTCCAGTTGCTGTGTCCACCCCTGCTGGAACTGAAGACTCCCGACTGGGATAACATCGCTCCACAGCCCAGCCCCAGGACCCAGTTGCCCACCCACTCCTGCCTCTGGGGTTGCCATGTCGGGCACTTCCACATCTGGCACCAGTGGCAACCCCATGCCAGAGGGGCAGAGGGGCACCAGCTTCACTGCCACCGAAGTTGGTGTCCTGGTGGAGCATGTCCTGGGGCAGTATGATGCCCTCTTTGGATCGTCCCGCGCCAGCAAGGAAGGACGGGAGAGGATCTGGGCCGACTGTGTGGTTGCCATCAACGCGGAGGGGGTGGCAACCCGCGACGTCCAGAAGATCAAGAAGCGCTGGGAGGACTTGAGGTCCAGGACCCTCGTGAAGGCCCGGCGCCTCGTGGAGGGGTGGCCGGGGCCGCATGAGTTCCATCCAGATGAGGGTCCTGGAACGCGTACGCCCAGCGCTCCACGCCCAGATCCTTGAGAGGGAGACCCGTCTGGAGTTGAGCGGTAAGTGTCCAAGCATTGCTGTGTGAGACAGGGCATGTTGCGGTGTGCTGGTTGTCTGATACTTGCCTGTATGTGTGACATAGGCCATGTATGCATTTATGTGTGCAGGGACATCATGGTAATGCATGTGCGACCAGTGATGTGTGAACCACATGGTTGTTGCATGTGTTTAAATGCCACATGGGGAGCCCTATGCAGATTTTACACATGGGAGCATGCCAGTCTCTGTTCCTGGACATGGGTGGGGGTGAGGGATGGGTGCTGATGCCAGGTACATATATGGTAGCCATGTCTGTGTGCCTGACCTGCGTGTCTGTGACTTGTGAATGCCATGGATGCATGACACATGTGTGTAACAATGCACAGATTCACTGATGCAGCCTAGTTACCCTTGTATCCGCTGTGTTTGGGGTGTATGAGGCCAGATGGATGTGACTGAGGTGAAGTGTGTGCATGTGATAGGCAGGACCCATGATGCATGTGAGTTCCATATCATTGTATGTTTCAAGAGTCCATTGGACATGTATGGAAATGTCCATGGCATGCACCATGCCTGTTACTGTGTGTGTTTTGCCTGGACTGACCCATGTGTTGTGGAGGGACATGATGGAAGTGTACTTTGACAGTGGTACTCATCTGCTATTGCTTCCTGTCTAGGGGACCATTGAACAGTATCCTGATGCTTGTGTTCTATGTCTCCCTCTACGCAGCGGCTAGTGAAGAAGAGGGCGGAGACGGCGCTGTGGAGCAAGGCGGCGGGGATGCCCCCACGGCTGCAGCGGAAGGGGTGGGTGAGCCCCCACAGGGGCCTGCTACGGCGGAAGACGGTGAGGAGCCATCCAGGTTGGTTTCCACAGAGGAGGAGGAGGCCGCCACTGAGGCACACATGGGGCCTGGTGGGGGCATCCCTGCTGGTGCAAGTGGTGCAGTCCAGGGGCAGGGGCAGGAGGCAGCACAGGTCACCGTGGAGGGGCCTGTGCATGTCGCTGTCCCTGACCCTGTGAGTGCACCACCATGCACCAGCAGGGATGCCCCGTCCCAGGCCCGTCCGCAGGTAGAGGGGATGTCCATGTCACCTGACTCCCCTCCACCTGCGGACGAGGGGACCCGTGTCCGTATGGAGAAGGTCCTGATTGGGGTTGTGATGCGCGCGGGTGCAATTCGCGATGACGTGCGTGCTTCCTGGGAGGAGCACGCACATCATCACGAAGAGCACCATGCCGACGTGGCCCAATTGGGATCTTCCATGTTCGGGGGTTTCCTGCATGCGTCGGCCAATCTGGCGGCCCTCTCCTCCTCTGTGGAGGCTATACGCCGGTCGTTCTCCTTGCCGTCTTCCGGCCCAGATGCCACCAGGGCCCCCTGTGGACCTGCCCTGACCAATGCAGCCAGCTCGGTGGGGATCCCATCCCTGCCACAGTCGGGAGTCGGAGGTCCAGCAGGGGTGGACACCACAGCAACTGTACCCCAGCAGATGGAGGATGTGCCGGCATCATCAGGCAGGGCATGTGCATGACGGCGTCGGTGGATTCCATCAGCCTGGATGCCGTCGTGCTGGCAGAGGCAGTTGCATCGGAGGCAGCAGCAGAGTCAACGTGGGAGGCATCATGGCTCGGGGCCATCAACATCGGAGGGGCAGGCATCGGCCGGAGGGCAGGAGGACCCAGGACAGGAAGTGTCTTCGGTGTGGCTGCGGTTGGGCCAGCAGATAGGTGCGGAGCGGCGGCGGGCGGAAGAGGCGCGGCTCACGATGGTCAGGGCGGAGAACTCCATGCGGAGGGCCCTGAGGCGGGTCGAGTGCCTCGAGGCAATCCGCAGGGGGTTGGAGGAGCAGATGGCGTCGTCCCTGCGGACCCTCGGGGCCATGGAACAGGACCGCCTCCGGGACATAGACGAGGAGTTTGATGATGCCCTGGCCCGGAACACCACGGAGTGAGCCGCTGGACTTGCCCGCCGCCTTTGTATATAGTTCTTTAGTTTTAGGTTTCATTTGTTTCTTCTTATGATTTGGAGTCGACGGACACTGCTCCACTTTTTGTATATAGTTGCATTTTAGTTAGGGTTTTTTGTAGGTTTCCTTTGTTCAGTTGGGCTCATGGACCCTTGGATGTTTTGTACATAGTTCTTCATTGGATTGTTTTATTTTTTTATTTTTGATTTCTTCTCCATGGAGCAATGGTCTTTGCATTTATTTTTATCTCTCGGATTGATTTTATTTTTAATGTGACTTTAAACAACATTTTTTTGCATTTGGATTTGTAGTTTTGATTTTTTTGGACGGACATGCAGCTTATCTTTTTTTCATTGCCATTGTAGTTTGTTTCATTTCATTTGCATTCAATTTTTTTTAATACAATTTTGTTTTCATACTTCACTGTGTGGTATCATCTCATTGGTTTCATGCATGTCATGTTGGGTGTTTTCCCATTCATTTGCAACCATTGTGTGTGACGGACATGGGTTCATTTGCTTTATGAACATTGGGGGTGTAACATGTAATTTCCATTTCCATGTGGGTGAATGGGTTACTTGGTAGGGCCTTTTGGCTGTGGAGGCTGACCATAACGCACATGATTGGGGATTGTGAGGACCTGGGTGCAGGGGGACATGAGTGGGGGCCTGGTGGAGGCTGCCCCTGGTGGCTGGGGGGTGGGGGTGCAGGGGGACATGAGTGGGGGCCTGGTGGAGGGTTTCCCTGGATGCTGGGGGGTGGGAGTGGTGTGAGACATGAGTGGGGGCCTGGTGGAGGGTGCCCCTGCACTGCTGGGGGGTGGGGGTGCAGGGGGACATGAGTGGGTGCCTGGTGGAGGGTGCCCCTGGATGGTGGGGGTGGTGGGAGACATGAGTGGGGGCCTGGTGGAGGGTGCCCCTGCACTGCTGGGGGGTGGGGGTGGTGGGAGACATGAGTTGGACATGAGTGGGGGCCTGGTGGAGGCTGCCCCTGGTGGCTGGGGGGTGGGGGTGCAGGGGGACATGAGTGGGTGCTGGTGGAGGGTGCCCCTGCACTGCTGGGGGGTGGGGGTGGTGGGAGACATGAGTTGGACATGAGTGGGGGCCTGGTGGGGGCTGCCCATGGTGGCTGGGGGGTGGTGGTAGACATGGGTGGGAGCCTGGTGGAGGGTGCCCCTGCACTGCTGGGCGGTGGGGGTGGGGGTGGTGGGAGACATGAGTGGGGGCCTGGCGGAGGGTGCCCCTGGATGCTGGGGGGTGGGGGTGGTGGGAGACATGAGTGGGGGCCTGGCGGGGCTGCCCATGGTGGCTGGGGGGTGGGGGGGTGGTAGACACGGGTGGGAGCCTGGTGGAGGGTGCCCCTGCACTGCTGGGGGGTGGGGGTGGGTGGGAGACATGAGTGGGGGCCTGGCGGAGGGTGCCCCTGGATGCTGGGGGGTGGGGGTGGTGGGAGACATGAGTGGGGGCCTGGTGGAGGCTGCCCCTGGTGGCTGGGGGGTGGGGGTGGTGTGAGACATGAGTGGGGGCCTGGTGGAGGGTGCCCCTGCACTGCTGGGGGGGTGGGGGTGGTGGGAGACATGAGTGGGGGCCTGGTGGAGGCTGCCCCTGGATGCTGGGGGGTGGGGGTGGTGGGAGACATGAGTGGGGGCCTGGTGGAGGGTGCCCCTGCACTGCTGGGGGGTGGGGGTGCAGGGGGACATGAGTGGGGGCCTGGTGGAGGGTGCCCCTGGATGCTGGGGGGTGGGGGTGCAGGGGGACATGAGTGGGGGCCTGGTGGAGGGTGCCCCTGGATGCTGGGGGGTGGGGGTGGTGGGAGACATGAGTGGGGGCCTGGTGGAGGGTGCCCCTGGATGCTGGGGGGTGGGGGTGCAGGGGGACATGAGTGGGGGCCTGGTGGAGGGTGCCCCTGCACTGCTGGGGGGTGGGGGTGGTGGGAGACATGAGTTGGACATGAGTGGGGGCCTGGTGGGGGCTGCCCATGGTGGCTGGGGGGTGGGGGTGGTGGTAGACATGGGTGGGAGCCTGGTGGAGGGTGCCCCTGCACTGCTGGGGGGTGGGGGTGGTGGGAGACATGAGTGGGAGCCTGGTGGAGGGTGCCCCTGCACTGCTGGGGGGTGGGGGTGGTGGGAGACATGAGTGGGGGCCTGGCGGAGGGTGCCCCTGGATGCTGGGGGGTGGGGGTGGTGGGAGACATGAGTGGGGGCCTGGCGGGGGCTGCCCATGGTGGCTGGGGGGTGGGGGGGTGGTAGACACGGGTGGGAGCCTGGTGGAGGGTGCCCCTGCACTGCTGGGGGGTGGGTGGGAGACATGAGTGGGGGCCTAGTGGAGGGTGCCCCACACTGCTGGGGGGTGGGGGGGTGGGAGACATGAGTGGGGGCCTGGTGGAGGGTGCCCCTGGATGCTGGGGGGTGGGGGTGGTGTGAGACATGAGTGGGGGCCTGGTGGAGGGTGCCCCTGCACTGCTGGGGGGTGGGGGTGCAGGGGCACATGAGTGGGTGCCTGGTGGAGGGTGCCCCTGGATGCTGGGGGGTGGAGGTGGTGGGAGACATGAGTGGGGGCCTGGTGGAGGGTGCCCCTGCACTGCTGGGGGGTGGGGGTGGTGGGAGACATGAGTTGGACATGAGTGGGGGCCTGGTGGAGGCTGCCCCTGGTGGCTGGGGGGTGGGGGTGCAGGGGGACATGAGTGGGTGCCTGGTGGAGGGTGCCCCTGGATGCTGGGGGGTGGGGGTGGTGGGAGACATGAGTGGGGGCCTGGTGGAGGGTGCCCCTGGATGCTGGGGGGTGGGGGTGCAGGGGGACATGAGTGGGGGCCTGGCGGAGGGTGCCCCTGCACTGCTGGGGGGTGGGGGTGGTGGGAGACATGAGTGGGGCCTGGTGGAGGCTGCCCCTGGTGGCTGGGGGGTGGGGGTGGTGGGAGACATGGGTGGGAGCCTGGTGGAGGCTGCCCCACACTGCTGGGGGGGTGGGGGTGGTGGGTGACATGAGTGGGGGCCTGGTGGAGGGTGCCCCTCAGTGCTGGGGGGTGGGGGGTGGGAGACATGAGTGGGGGCCTGGTGGAGGCTGCCCCTGCACTGCTGGGGGGTGGGGGTGATAGGGGACATGAGTGGGGGCCTGGTGGAGGCTGCCCATGGTGGCTGGGGGGTAGGGGTGATAGGGGACATGAGTGGGGGCCTGGTGGAGGCTGCCCATGGTGGCTGGGGGGTGGGGGTGGTGGGAGACATGAGTGGGGGCCTGGTGGAGGGTGCCCCACACTGCTGGGGGGGTGGGGGTGGTTGGAGACATGAGTGGGGGCCTGGTGGAGGGTGCCCCTGGATGCTGGGGGGTGGGGTGGTGTGAGACATGAGTGGGGGCCTGGTGGAGGGTGCCCCTGCACTGCTGGGGGGTGGGGGTGCAGGGGGACATGAGTGGGTGCCTGGTGGAGGGTGCCCCTGGATGGTGGGGGTGGTGGGAGACATGAGTGGGGGCCTGTTGGAGGGTGCCCCTGCACTGCTGGGGGGAGACATGAGTTGGACATGAGTGGGGGCCTGGTGGAGGCTGCCCCTGGTGGCTGGGGGGTGGGGGTGCAGGGGGACATGAGTGGGTGGCTGGTGGAGGGTGCCCCTGCACTGCTGGGGGGTGGGGGTGGTGGGAGACATGAGTTGGACATGAGTGGGGGCCTGGTGGGGGCTGCCCATGGTGGCTGGGGGGTGGGGGTGGTGGTAGACTTGGGTGGGAGCCTGGTGGAGGGTGCCCCACACTGCTGGGGGGATGGGGGTGGGTGGGAGACATGAGTGGGGGCCTGCCGGAGGCTGCCCATGGTGGGTGGGGGGTGGGGGGAGACATGGGTGGGGGCCTGGTGGAGGGTGCCCCTGGATGATGGGGGGTGGGGGTGGTGGGAGACATGAGTGGGGGCCTGGTGGAGGCTGCCCCTGGTGGCTGGGGGGTGGGGGTGGTGGGAGACATGAGTGGGGGCCTGGTGGAGGCTGCCCCTGCACTGCTGGGGGGTGGGGGTGCTGGGTGACATGAGCAGGTGTGCAGGGTAGTCCCCTGTGGTGTCGGCTGCCTGCAGGGGCCGTGGAGGGTGTACAGGGAATACCTGGGAGCACACAGCCAAATTGTGTGTAGAATTTCCCACGTACCCCTGTCATACACGTACCCAGCCAAATCGCGTGTGGAAATTCACGCGCACGTACCCTGCCAAATCGCGTGTGGGACTTCCCCACGTACCCTGCCAAATCGCGTGTGAGACTTCCCGCGCACCCCTGAGATCCACCTACCCAGACAAATCGCGTGTGGAAATTCCCGCGCACGTACCCGGCCAAATCGCGTGTGGAACTTCCCGCGCACCCCTGAAATCCACGTACCCTGCCAAATCGCGTGTGAGACTTCCCGCGCACCCCTGAGATCCACGTACCCAGACAAATCGCGTGTGGAAATTCCCGCGCACGTACCCTGCCAAATCGCGTGTGAGACTTCCCGCGCACCCCTGAGATCCACGTACCCAGACAAATCGCGTGTGGAAATTCCCGCGCACGTACCCGGCCAAATCGCATGTGGAACTTCCCGCGCACCCCTGAAATCCACGTACCCTGCCAAATCGCGTGTGTGACTTCCCGCGCACCCCTGAGATCCACGTACCCAGACAAATCGCATGTGGAAATTCCCGCGCACGTACCCGGCCAAATCGCGTGTGAGACTTCCCGCGCACCCCGGAATACACGCACACGTTATTTTTCAGTCAGCGGGTGTCCGTGTTTGTGGGTACCCCTTTGCACGTCATT